>NC_141940.1:75282393-75588976 GCF_057802395.1 Ceratotherium simum simum | reverse complement strand
CTGTCTCTCTGGCTGCTGCTCTCAGTCTCCTTAGCTGACTCTGCTTCCTCTAACTGATATCTAAGTGTTGGGGTGTCCCAGGGCTCAATCCTGGCCCCTCTTCTCTCTCAACATTTCTTTTCCAGGAGATCCTCGACAAGTACCATCTATCTTCTGGTGACTCTCAAATGTCTCTCTGTGCAGATCTCATTCCCAAGCTCCAGATTCATCTATTCAACTGCCAATTCAATATCTACTCAGATGTCTGACTGGTGTCAGATTTAACAGGTCTAAATCTGAACTCCTGATGGCACTACCATCCACTCAAGCCCCACAACCAGGAATCATCCTCAAGTCCTCTTTTCCTTTGTCCTCCATATCTAACCCTTCAGCAAGTCACTTCTCCCTCCAGAATATATCTTGAATTGATCCACTTCTTACCATCTTCACTGCCATATCTGGTCTTACCTGCCATCATGGCTCGCTTGGCCTAGTGTGCCAGCCTGCTTCCTGCGCTCCCTCCTTTGCTCCGCACAGCAGCTGAGGGACCCCGTGAGCCAAAGGCCTCACTACGTCACTCCTCTGCTGGCTTCCCAGCACACTCAGCATGAAATAAGCCCAAGTGCTTTATTCCGGTTGACAAGACTGCATCACCCAACTTCCATTCACTCCTCTCCCCTTTGCTCACTCCGCTCCACACTCCTTTCCACCACTCGCTCACACCAGGCTCTTTCCCTCCTCGGAGCCTTAATGTTAGTCCTGCCTGGAACTCTCTTCCCAGGCTCTTTGCACGGCTGACCACTTCTCGTTCCTCAGGACTCAGCTCAGAAGTCACCACCTCATAAAGGGCTCTGCTGACCATCTCTCTACGTGTACCCCCACCCCGCCAGCCTCTCTTTACCCCATCACCCTGGCTAATGTCTTTCATGGCATTTAGAACCGCATTCTCTTGTTTGTTTCATATACTGTTTATGATCTGTTACCCCCATGAGTGTAAACTCCATGAAGGCAGGGATCATTTGTATCTCATTCACTGTTGTATCCCCAGTGTCTGGCACAAAGTAGGTGCTCAATTAATATTAGCTAAATGACTCAATCGGCTTGTTTTGCCGGTAAAGCAGAGAGGTATGTGATTTCCCTAATGCTCTCTCCTCTTCCCCTACTCCTTCCTCTCTGCCCTCTCCTCCCCAAACCCCAGAGAGTGGGCTCCCCTACTCTGACCAGTAGGGAGAAGTGAGGTATTGTTTGGCTGTGCTCTCCCTGATCCCTCCAATTCACCTTGGGCCAAACAGGAGGTTTCCTGTCTGAGCAGCCCAGAATTCAAAGGGGACTAGAGGAGCCCAGGTTGGCTCTTGGCAGCCATCCAGGGTCTCAGGTCTGCCGTCCACCATGGACCTGCCTCACTGACTGATGGGTTCTCTTGTCCAGTTCAGCCCTCCTGGCCTTTCTTCGGCCTTTCCCCAACAGCCAACACGAAGCTCCCTCGGCTCCTCCTTTACTCCAGGCTTTCTCTTTCTGCTCGGCTCTTGCCTTCCTGCCTCCTGCTTCCCTGGCCTTCCACTTCCAGCTCAAGGGCCACTGGCGCTGAGTTTCTGACCTACCACCCTTGACTCATCTTGGCTTCTCTCTGCCATACAGAAGGTTCGTTTCCCCTGGATATTGCCTCTGTGAAGAAGGACCACAGTTTTCTGGACGAGGACTCTTTGGGGGCCCTGTGCAGGTAGGGGGGCTGAGGGCCAGGTCTGGGAGGTCAGGGCCTGGCTTGGGGATTCCTCATGGAAGAAAGCAGTCCCTGTCTCCTCTAACAGAGGAGGAGCCCGGCCTATTAACAAAGCTCATTTGCCGCAGTCACGCGGCTCGCTCTGTCTTCTGTGTCCATGACACCCTCACTCACACACATACTCTAGCTAGAAAGCAAAGATCTGGCCTTGTTTTTTCTCCCTTCAGTTAGATCCCTGAAACATTCTGAATTGTCCCCCATCTACTTACACTGGCTTGGCCCTTGTTTGAAGCCAAAGCACAACTTCTTGGATCCATTGTAGTAGCCTCCTTACTGGCCCTCCTGCCTTCCATCTCTGCATTTCCTGCCTTGCCCTCACCCTCATCCAGCCTCTCCACAGCCACTAGAGTCAGCTTCCAGGTGGGTGCTCCTCTGCTTAAAATGTGTCACTGCCTACAGGGAAAAGTTAGAAGTTTTTTTAGCATGACACCTGAGGCCCTTTACAGTCTGGCTTTGACTGACCTTATCAGCCTCAGTCCCCTCCCCTCACACCCACGCTGCTCTGTTTACTGACCGTTTCCCTTTCTGCCTTGTCACAGGCTCCTACTGAAGCCTAGGATAGGAGTCTCTGTTTCTCTCTCCCTCAGAATCCCATTTCTGTCCTCCAGGAAGCATTCTCTGACTACAACCCCTCTGTTCATGGAAGTTCCTTGTCCCACCCTTGGTGTGATGGCTGTACTTTCTGTCTACTCTGTTCTTGAACCTGTCCCATCTCTAGTGGTGTGTTCCACATCTATAAACTCCTGGAAGACAGAGGCCATAAACTCCCCAGCATCATATCTGGCACTGAAACTTTCATGAACATTGGGGCTTTGGAGAAGTGTTGATGGCTTGGGCGTGTGAAGTAGTGGATGGCATCTTGGGAGTGTCTTGGTAGGCTATGCCCTGCGGGCTTTAGGGTTTGGGACCCTTGAGTGAACACTGCTTCCTTTCCTTGCAGGAGGCTGATGACCTTGAACAGTTGTGCCTCGATGAAACTGGAGGTTCATTTTCAATGCAAGCAGGTGAGTCATGGCAAGGGTAGGGTCTGTGGTCTTGTGGCACCAGGGGGAACCCAGGACATACACAAACCACTTGCAAAACTAGCTCCAGTGTCCTGGGAGTCTGGGGTGTCTGGAGCAGTGCCTTGCTCCAGCCTGGGAGTGAAGGGTAGGGGTTTCTAGGAGGCTGCTGGGTTTCAGCAAGCCTGGTCTAGAGGTTTGAGTGTGAGAATAGGTGCCCTGGCCCACGGCCTCACCTCTTCCCCAACCTCAGCCCACCTCTCCCTCCTGTGTTTACTAATAACTTGACCTAGTGATCATTCTGCCTTAGGGAAATCTATCTGCTTCCACTACCTGCCCTGTGATGGTGAAAATTCCTTGACTAGGGGACAGAGACAGAATAATATGGTGGGAAAAGTCATGGCCTATATGGTCTTAGAAGTCAGGATCTCCAACCTCACCCCCAAGAGGTCTTACCCGTCTAAGCTTCATTGTCCCCATCTCTATCATGAATTTGTGGTGAGGGGCATTAATAGCTTCCAAAGACCTTTCCAACTCTGCCAATCTGGGATTGCAGAAACTGAGAGGACTCTCTGTCTGCACGTAGCCCTGGAATGCGGGCCTGATGACCCCATCCTTCCCTGGAGTCAGGCTTTGTGGGTTTCCTCTGTGGCTTTCCCCACCTGAAGCCTTCAGCAGGGTGGGTCAGCTAAGTTGCCAGAGCCCTGGCCTGGAGAGCAGAAGACCCCTGGGGGCTGGTCCCAGCTCTGCCACTGACTGCTCAGTGACCTTGGGCAAGCCTCCTTCCCTTTCAGTTTCCCACCTTGCAAATTAGAAAATCAGAAAATCTAAAATCTCCTTCCAGCTCTGGCATTCTGTGATTCTAACCCAAGACTATAGCCTAGAGACTTGGGAGGCTATTGAGGACAGGAGGTCAAGACACCTGGATTCTAGCCCTGGCTCTGTCACTGACTTACTGCATGACATTGTATGACCTTAGGCAAGTGGCTTCTCCTTTGTGGGTTTGGGTTTCCCTATCTGTAAAATGGGGAGGGATTAGATTAATCAAATGACTGTTATCATCCATCTGGGCTCTGTCTATGACTCCTGGCTTCCTCTGGCACTCCCAGAGCCAGCTCCCTCCTTTAGGACATGTCCTCAGCCAGAAAATAGGGCCCTTTGCCTCAAAGTCCCCCCAAGAGATTGGAGGCAGAGAATGGAGCACAAGCAAGGGCTTGTGGGCTGGACTTCTCTGACCCAACCCTGTGGCGCCCTTCCCAGAATGAAGACTCAGAAGAGGAAGAGCAGTGTACCATCAGCAACCACTGGGCCTTCCAGCAAGAAAGTAAATGCTGGTCTCGCATGGGCTCTTGTGACCTGCTGGCCCCACCAAGCCCTGGCCTGCCAGTGACCTCCAGCTGTGAGAGTGTCCTCACTGAGCTTAGCGCCACCTCCCTGCCAGCCATCACCGTGAGCCTAGCGCCAGAGCCAGCGGACCTGCCCTTGCTAAGCCGTGCCCCCAGCGCGAGTGACTGGCCCCTCCTCAGCCCTACCCAGGGCCAAGAGGGTCCCCAGGACAAAGCCAAGAAGCACCATTCTCGAAGCTTCCTCAAACACCTCGAGTCTCTGAGGCGGAAGGAAAAGGGTGGCAGCCGGCAAGCAGAGCCTGACTGTAGCCCAGCCACCTCAGAGAGGGCCACAAAAGCCTCCTCTTTCTGCAGTCGCCGTGGCTTCCTCTCAGCTGGATTCTACAGGGCCAAAAACCGGATAGCCACCTCAGCCAATGGTGGTGGCATTGAGACTCGGAGGGTCTGGGATGCCTGGCCTGTGGCCAGATTCTGGCATCCTCAGCGGGTACACCGGGGTGACTGCCTGGTGCATGTGCCCAGGGACCACAAACCAGGCACATTCCCTCGCTCCCTGTCCATTGAGAGCCTGTGTCCTGAGGATGGACAACGCTTGGCAGATTGGCAGCCAGGTAGGCGCTGGGGCTACGAAGGGCGCCGGGGCTCCTGTGGCTCCACGGGCAGCCATGCCAGCACCTATGACAATATGCCTGAGCTGTACCCAGCTGAGCCTGTACTGGCTGGGGCTGAGGCAGAAGATGAGGAGGAGGGTGGGGGCAGCTATGCCCACCTAGATGACATCCTCCAGCATGTGTGGGGGCTGCAGCAACGGGTAGAGCTTTGGTCTCAGGCCTTGTACCAAGACCTGGGGCCTGGAAATAAGGAAGAGGAAGAAGACGAGGAAGAAGAGGAGGAGACCACTTCATCTGTAGAAATAGCCACAACTGAGGTTGAAGGCCAGGCTGAGGCTCTGGCCCAGGTAGAGTCTCCGGCCCGGGCTGATGTCCAGCCAGTAGTCTCGGCTCAGGCTCAGGCCCCAGGTGAGGCTGAGCCCCTGGCACAGGCAGAGGCTGAGGCCCTGGGCCCAGCCCAGGATAATGATCAGGAGACGAATTCAAGCAGGGAGCCCACCTCTGCCTCCAGCCTGTCTGTGGAAGAAGGACACTCCATTTCTGACACTGTGGCCTCCTCCAGCGAACTGGACAGTAGCGGGAACTCCATGAATGAGGCTGAGGCCTCAGGGTCCCCGGCTGGATTCCAGGCATCAGTGCCCCGTGAACGACGAGATTCAGGTGTTGGGGCCTCACTTAGCAGACCCTGCAGGTGGGAGTTCAGGGTCGGGGTGGGACCAGGGGGCTCTGTTGTCTCTCTCTGTCTCCCCCCTCCCCCTCCCTTCCTCCCTTCTTCCCTTCCCCTCCCTCCATCTCCTCCCACCCTCAAGCCAATTTCTTAGTTATGGGGCCCAGGGGCAGGTCCTTGGGGGCTGGATGATTGCCTCTAGGCAGCCAGTCCCAGGAGAGAAAAAGAAAGAGCACAGGACTCAGGAATCTAGAAAGTTAGGTTCAGGACCTGCCTCTGCTATGGCCTTGAGCAGGTTCTAGCTCCTCTTTGGATCTCAGTTTCCCCAAGTGTAAATTGAGGGTGTTAGAGGAGATGGTCTTTGATCGCCAGCTTTGCCATCCATTTCTCAGAGCAGCCCTCCACTGCAGTCTTGGAAGGGTAGGGGGCTGGTACTGTTTGCTGGCACTAGATGGGCCTAAGCTCTTTGCCACCCTCCCTGACAGTGTCTTGGCCACTGGGCAGCCCTGGACCCAGCAGCAATGCTGACAGTGGTCCCATCTCCTTGCATTTTCTTTATTTGGGGAGAAAAAAGAGACCAGAAGAATACAACCTTTTCTGAAGTTTACCCAAACCTGCTCCTCTGGCCTTCTCCACCCCGTCACCCCTCACCAGGAAGCTCCGTTGGCACAGCTTCCAGAACTCCCACCGGCCCAGCCTCAACTCAGAGTCGCTGGAGATCAACCGGCAGTTTGCTGGCCAGATCCACCTCCTGCACAAGGGCTCACTGCTGCGGCTCACTGCCTTCATGGAGAAGTACACTGTGCCCCACAAACAGGGCTGGATCTGGTGAGTGCTCCTGGGCCACAGTGGATGGGGGGAGCTGCTCACCTAGGTCATGGCTCCCTCCCTGCCCCCATTCCAGGGCCAGTGGAGTGGTGGGATGTGCCAAGAGGCTGGAGGGGCTGTGGCCCAAGAGGTTAGCGTGGCTCTGGGTGGCTTGCATATGTCTGTAGGGGATGCACATGGGATGAGTACGTGTGCCATGTGTGAGGAGGGGTGGGGGTGGGGGACCCTAGTCCTCAAGCTGTACCTCCTGCATCCCAACCTCCATGCTGCCACCAGTGAGATTGTCCTAAAATGCAGCTTTGGTTGTCACTCTCTGATAAACATCCTTCTGGGGCTCCCCATTGCCGAAGAATGAGGTCCAGTTTTCTTCCCATTGTGATCCTTTCATTGTCTGGTCCCGCCCCATCTGTCAGGCACTTTAGCCTGCCACTCCCAAGCAATGCCACGATACAGGCGAGTGGACTATTTGCCCTTCCCTGAATGTGCCGTGCTCTTTTTCCTGCCTCTGCCTTTGTCCATGCTGTTCTCTCTGGCTGGAAGGCCTTTTCCCCATTTCTCCTCTGGGACAACACCTACCTACCCCTCAAGAGCCTGCTGAATTTCCACCTCCTCTCTGAAGCCTTCCCTGACCCACTAGGTACAGTTCCCCTCCCTCATGGGTCTTCCCCTAAGTTCTTAGCCCACTCCTGGCCACATGTATTGTCACTGCCTGTTGACACAATTGACCAGACTGAGAGCTCCCTGTGTTCCTCTGTGAGCCCCTAGGGCTGGACCCAGAGCAGGTGCTCAATGAATGTTGACTCTGGGGGTGTGGTGTGTTTCTTACCCTGCTCACCCCCCCCGGAGCCCCCCAAGACTGCAGTCTCCAACCTGTGTCCGAGCCTACCCCGCCCCCTTCGTGACCTCTTGTTACTCCCCCAAACAGGTCAGTTCCCAAGTTCATGAAAAGGAATAAGACCCCAGACTACCGGGGCCAGCACGTGTTTGGGGTGCCACCTCTCATCCATGTGCAGCGCACGGGCCAGCCACTGCCGCAGAGCATTCAGCAAGCCATGCGTTACTTGCGCAGCCAGTGCCTGGACCAGGTGAGCCCTCCCAGGGAGCCTGCAGAGAGATGGCCCTGGGGAGGAGGTCTGAGGCTGAGGAGTTGGGGAGGGGAACTGCTCTGGCCTTCCCCCTGGGTCGAGCAGAGACCTTTCCTGTCTTCAGGAAGGCCCAGCAAGGATGGAGCCAAAACTCCCTTTCTGCCTGGCTCTGTGCCAGCTACTTTCTAGCCCAGATGCTGCAGTCATCATCCTCCAGGAGCCTGCCTTAGCCTAGGTCCCCCGTTTCTTCCTCATCTCAACTAAAGCCATCTTTCTCCTTGGCCCCGAAGCTATAAAAACCCTTCTCTTTGGTTTTGCCATTCCTCTCCTACCCTGCCCAGCAGGAAGCCTGCCAGGCTTGGAAGTCTGTGGGGTGGCCTACACTCTTGACACTTGGTCCAGGGCTGGCCTCACAGTCTCCCTCTCACCCCCACATGTCTCCCTCCCTCCCTCCGTCCCTCCCTCCCTCCCCTGCATGGACCCAGGTGGGCATCTTCCGCAAGTCTGGGGTGAAGTCTAGGATCCAGAACCTGCGCCAAATGAATGAGACCTCCCCTGACAATGTCTGCTACGAGGGCCAGTCGGCCTACGATGTGGCTGACCTGCTGAAGCAGTATTTCCGGGACCTGCCTGAGCCTATCTTCACCAGCAAGCTCGCCACCACTTTCTTGCAGATCTACCAGCGTGAGTTGCCTGCACCTATCCCCAACAACCTGCCCCATTCTCAACCTCTCTGAATCCTAGAGCTTGTGGAAGATAAACCTGATATGAGCAAATGTAGCTACATCCATGAGCTCATTGGAAGATTTACTATCCGGAGTTAGAAAGGCCCCTGGGGAGAGACCACATTCTATTCCCCCTAGACTCATTATATGGAAGGATTGACTAAGGCCTTGAGGAAAGGCAGGGACATACCTAAGGTTACACTGCACAGTAGAGCAGAGCTTAATCTAGCACCCAGAGCCCACCTTTGCTCTTTCCTCTCACGGGCTTCCCTTGGGATCACTGTGCCTTCTGCATTCCTGGAAGCAGGAGGCTTGCTGCTGGAGGCTCTAGGGGAATAAGGAAGCCCTTCTGTTCTTCCTTCCTTACAGTCCTCCCCAAGGATCAATGGTTGGCAGCAGCGCAGGCTGCCACCTTGCTGCTCCCTGATGAGAACCGAGAGGTGCTACAGACCCTGCTCTATTTCCTAAGTGACATTGCCTCTGCTGAGGAAAACCAGATGACAGCCGGCAACCTGGCAGTGTGCCTGGCACCCTCCATCTTCCACCTCAATGTCTCCAAGAAGGATAGCCCCTCTCCCAGGTGAAAGAGGGCAGGGAGTGGCAGAGCCAGGCAGGGAAGATTTGGGCCCTGTTGGACTTTTGGCCCTTGATGGCTGGCACTGCAGTTCCCAGGCATCACCACAAGGGGTCAACCTGACGCCTCAGGGGCCCAGTACTGGTTGAATGCTGTGAAGCATGGCCTTCCTTCTAAAGAGCACCAGGTTGTTTTGTGTTCAGGACTGGCAAGCTGGCTTCTGGGCAGCTGGAAGCCAGCTTGTCAGCCATCTTGTCTTGTGCCCTTGTGCCATCCTCTTCTCCCGGCCCTTCTGTCCAGGATCAAGAGCAAACGTGGCCTGGTTGGCCGGCCAGGCCCTAGGGACCTAAGTGAGAACATGGCTGCCACCCAGGGCCTATCACACATGATCAGTGACTGCAAGAAACTTTTCCAGGTGAGTAACTCCTGGCCATGGTACCTACTTCCCAGACCCAGGGGAACCATCAGGCCTGAGCTTTGCGACCCAAGGCAGGGATAGGACCCAACTCGACACATTCCCCTCATCCTCCTACTTCTAACTCTTCTCCTACAAGGTTTCTTATCTGCCTCACTGCAGTAGCCAGGCCTCTCCACCCCCTTAACATGAACTTGACAGGCCCCACGGGCCCTGAGGCTGAGGGTCCCTGACCCTCTCCTGCTCCCCACGGCCCCCAGCCTGGTGTGTGTGTGCCCTCCCAGGTGCCCCAGGACATGGTGCTGCAACTGTGTGGCTCCTACAGTGCAGCTGAGCTCAGCCCTCCCGGCCCAGCCCTAGCTGAGCTGCGGCAGGCCCGAGCAGCTGGCGTGAGCCTGAGCCTCTACCTGGAAGAGAGCGTCCAGGAGCTGCTGCGTGATGCTGCTGAGCGCTTCAAGGGCTGGATGAGCGTGCCAGGGCCCCAGCATACAGAGCTGGCTTGCAGGAAGGTATATAGCACACTGCCTGTGGTTGCCATGGGGCTGGGAGAGGGTGTGGTGCAGGTGAGGGGGAGCCAGGGATCCCAAAGGAAGGAGGTGCCCCACCAGTCTCGCTGTGCCTCAGCCTGATACTTGGAGAATGCCAGCTAGCAGAGCAAATACCTTAAGGAATCGAGAACCAAACGAGACCAAGGGATCTCTTTCAGGGATCACCTGTCAGAATTACCTTCCCAAAGCCCCACTCCAGACATGTCACTACTTTTAGAGCCTCACCTCACATCTCTTCCTGCCCCGCAGTCATGCCGAGCTCCTTACATTTCCACCTGTGTGCTTCTGCCCTTGCTGTCCTGCTGCCTGGGCTGACCTGCCCCAAGTACTACCTTTCCCAAGCCACCTTAAGCCCTGACTTGATATGCCCCTCCTCCGTTCAGAGCCTCCTGTCATGCCCCAGGCTGAGCGTGCCTTCTCTCTGCCCTTCTCTTGGCACTAGCCATGTTTTTTCTTGGATCCTGATTATGAGTAAGGCTGCAAGCCTGAGCTTTGCCATGTATAAACCGGTCATGTAAAGCCTTCCTTATAAGGATCAGGGTGAGAAGCTTGCACCGTGCCTGGCACAGACAAAAGGCTCAGGAAAGAGCAGCTTTTGTTGCTGTGCACATATTCTACTTCCTGCACTAGATGGTGAGTTCCTTGAGGACAATCACCATCTTCTCTTCCTGTTCACTTCCAGAAATTTCAAGCACTGTGCCCATTTCTTGGTAGAGCCTAATAGGCCTCAGAGAACGTGTGTCTCATCATCTCTTTGTGCTCTTGAGCAGATAGAGAAAATGACATCTGGAAAGCAGAGAGAGGACAGGGAACACAGGGATGGCCTGTCTGGATCTGGCTAGGGTTAGCAGAGTAGCCCTGCAGCCTTCCCTTGTCAGGGGCTGGAGTGAGGGCAGGCCAGGCCTGGGGGTGAGTGGGAGTTCTCCAGCCCTGACAGCTGCCCCTGTCCCCGCTCCTGTGGCTTGCAGGCACCGGACGGGCACCCCCTGCGTGTGTGGAAGGCATCCACAGAGGTGGCAGCCCCTCCGGCCGTGGTGCTACACCGTGTTCTGCGGGAGCGGGCCCTCTGGGATGAGGACCTGCTGCGGGCCCAGGTGCTGGAAGCCCTGATGCCGGGTGTGGAGCTGTACCACTATGTCACTGACAGCATGGCACCCCATCCCTGCCGCGACTTCGTGGTGCTTCGGTGAGGGGCTCCAGTTGTCAGCCTGCTGTGCTTGGGGGACCGGGGAGGTGGGGTGGGAACCAGCACCAGGAACCTGAATGTGTGTCCCTTCCCCATAGGATGTGGCGCTCCGACTTGCCCCGCGGAGGTTGCCTGCTTGTATCCCAGTCCCTGGATCCTGAGCAACCTGTGCCAGAGTCGGGGGTGCGGGCCCTGATGCTCACCTCCCAGTACCTCATGGAGCCTTGCGGCCTGGGCCGCTCCCGGCTCACCCACATCTGCCGTGCAGACCTCAGGTACCAGGCCCCCTCAGCCCTGGCACCCTCTGCCTCTGTCCCATGCCATTGATCCCTGGGGGCTGGAGGCAAGTCCTTTCTCCCTTTCCCCCGGCAAAGGCTCCAGAGAAGAGCCCCTGGCTCATGCCTGCCTGCTTCTGCCTCCCCAGGGGCCGCTCTCCTGACTGGTACAACAAAGTCTTTGGGCACCTGTGTGCCATGGAAGTGGCAAAGATCCGGGACTCCTTCCCCACCTTGCAAGCAGCTGGCCCTGAGACAAAGTTGTGAGCCTCAGCCTGGTCCCAGAGTGGCAGCACCTGGGCCCCCTGGCGCCAAGGGAGTAAGGGGGAAATGAGAGTAGAGCAGCCCTCGGATGCTGCTTCCAGGGGCAGAGCCAGGCCTGTGCATCCCTAGCTGCCTGTCCCTCTTATTTCCTGAAGCTTCTCCACCCATGTAGGGGAGGAAAAGAGAATTTCAGTGTTCCATCTCCACTCCACCTCCACCCTCAAACCTGTGTTCTGCCCCCCCGAGGGAGAGGGGGAGACAGAGAGAGAGAGAGGAGTCATTTTAGGAGCGAGAAGATGCTGCTGCCCTACAGGCCCGTGGAGCCACCAGTCAATCTGAAGCCCTACTGCAGGGGGAAGGAGGTAGAAAGCAGTGTGTGCTCCCAGATCTCCACCGTCTGAGAGGCCAAGCCATCCTGTTTGGTGCTAGGGTCACTTTGAGGTTGGACAGGAAGTTCTGGTCCTGCCTTTGGGCCCAACGTTGGCCCTGAACTGGCTTTTCCAGAGAAATTGGACTGGAGTGGACAGGCACAGGGGCAGAGCACAAGGCAGCGCCAACCACCATGAGCTGTTTTATTTGTGTAAGTACAATGCTGATTTTTATGAGGGTAATTTAAAGAGTGGGCACTGACAGGCGACGATGATTTGGGATAGCTTGGGATGTGAGAGTGGGAAGGCACTTTCCTTTCTCAGGTCTCAAGAGACCAATGAACCAGTCTCCTCTAGCTTGGGCCCCACACTTTATCTGCCACTCCCTGGGGTCCTGTGTAGCCTCTGGCCACACGCTGCCATATCTGGAGAGTAAACAGGCTCACTCCTACTGCACAGGCTGAGCAAAAGCAGATGGTGGCGAGGAGACACATATCTGTGTCCACATCCTTTCTTCTGCCGTAGCAGGCTGACATAATAGCCCCTTCCTCAAGCAGAGACCTGGCCCCTGGCTCAGGCGGCCAGCCAGCCAAATAGAAGGGCCTAGTGTCATCTCAGCCAGCTGGGGCTTGATCCAAACCTGACCTATCGCACCCACTGGCCATCTTGGTTCATGTGGAAATTCAAATGCCATTCAAATGCCAACTGGTGCTTTATTTTTCTTTCAGATGAATAAACTAGAGTGGGATGGGTCCCACCCAATGTTGTAATTTTTAAGCCTATTTTATTTGTACCTATAAATACTGTACAGTCAGAATATATATATGTATTTGTGTGTGTGTGTCTGTGTATATATATACACATCTGTATACACACACATATATTCTATCATGAGTACATTATAATCTGTGGGTGGGAGCAGGGATCTGGAAAGCCTTGCGGGGGGCAAGGCACTTAAGATGAGATGGGGTAGGTGGAGAGCAAGATCCATGTGACCCTTCAGCAGAACAATAAAACATTTCTAGAGATGCACTCTGGCTGTGTGGCTGTCTTTGCTGAGACAATGGGCTCAGGATTGGGGACGGGTTACAGTGCGGGCTTGGTGTTAAGATCAGAGGTTGTGAGCATTACCGGCATAGGACTCAAGGGGGGACTACAGGAGGAATGGGGAAGGGCCTCAGCTCTTCTCTTTGGGAGGTGATTTGGGAGTGGGGAGGCGGGATTCAAGAAGCCAGGGCTTGGGCAGAAGCTGAAGACCCCATCCCCTGATCTGGCCAGGGTCCCTGATCTGAGTGGCCCACAACCACGCCTTCAGTCATCCTGACACTAGCCCAAAGGAGAGATGCCCCTTGCTATGCTGTCCTTCCTTCCCCTGCTACACCCAGCCCAAGCTGAAGGATGAAGAGGAGAGACCCAGTCCCAGGAGGCTTGGGGAAGCTGTTCCAACCATAAGCCAGCATATGAGAGGTCTGAGTGCCTTGAGGCAGCCCCTAGTCTGGCTCCAGTGGCCAGCAAATACCAGGGTACTAGAGGGGCCCGCTCATTTTGACTTTCCCGCAGGAAGGAGCTTGCCTTTGCCATGTTGCTGTAGCCATAAAATTCCCCAGCTCTGAGGGGCAGCTACAGAGAGAGTATAGGCTTTGTAATCGTATCTGTGTTTGCATCCCTTGAGTGCTGTCGAGTAGCCTGGAACACAAGTCCTGTTCTCTCTCTCTGAACCTCAGCCTCATTGTGGGCCAAACAGGCCAGTGATACCTCATCATAAGTCTGGCTCAGGAAGTGTTTAGGTTGGCCCACCCCAGTCAACACCCCCACCCAGCCTGAACAGATTGGGGTGCCTGTCAAGTTTTCTGTCACTTCATTCCATTCTCTTCTTCTGGGTTCAGCTGTCCCTACATGCCTTTGGCCTTTATTTACTGATGCTGCCAGGGTGTCTTGGCTAGCCCTGTCAGGAAGCTAGGTGGAGCAGAGGGCCTGTCAGTTCCTTGCCTTTGGGAAAACAATAGATGCACCCCCATGTGTGGGTGTGGGATGGGAGAGCGCTCAAGCAGCACTGGTGTTAAGGGACACCAGTGTAAAGCTCTGGCCAGTAGTTTTTGAGGAAGGCAGCCAGGAGGCCTTCTAGCACAGGCACCTGGTTATGGAAGGAGCCTGAGTGATGGTACAGAGGATGGGGTTGGGCATGCTGTTAATGGGCAGTATGAAAATGACCACCCAGCTGATGGTTACAAGGAAACAGATAAAGAGTTATGAGGGAGGCTCTTGGAAGGGCCAGAGAATTCCCCCAACCTTTCAGCTCTGGACTCTGCTGCCCTGACCCAGCTGCCCAGTGTGAATCCCTCATGTCCGGCATCCTGGGAGAGGTAGTGCCAAGCAGGGGAGCTACTCTGGATCTTAGTGTTGTCCCTCTGCATAAAGCAGAAGCTCTCATCCCTGCCTCTGCCTGGCCCACTGTGCAGTCCGTTAATGGACCATCATGGCCAATAGACGGGGGAGTGGGTATCATGATGAGACCACCCACGCACCTCACTCCCACACACATGGCAAGCACCGCCCATGGCCATTTCCAGCCCTCAGCCTTATACCTCGACCAACCCTGAGTTGGCCTTTTCCTTTCCCTGGTGCCGGAGAACTCTCACCCTCAAATTCCCAATCCTGTTGCCTATACTTTCTCCCTTGTGCTTTCACTGACCCAGTACCTCAAAGAAACCAGGCTGCGGGTGAATCCCATGTGGGAATTGGACAATCTATCTCTGAGCTTCCATCTATTATTTTCTAGTCTCCAGCACCCTGTTGCTTGAGTAGCTGTGGGTAGATGGTAGACAGATCCAAGTTCAAATCTAGTACATTATAGCCTGGTTGTGTGACCTTAAGTGACACATTTAACCTTTCTGATTTCTTTTTCCTCATAGAAGATAAGGATAATAATCATTTATATCTTGCAAGGTTGTCATCAAGGCTAAATGAGCCAATGGTTGTGACTGTGGCTGCCTGGTGCCTAGCACATAGCAGACTTGAATAAATGGTAGTCTCCTCTGCCCTGCCTCCTCCCTGCCAGTCAGGCTCTGTGGGGAGGGCTTGGGCTTGGGTGAGTGGGTGGGGTATGTATATTATTTTCTGTTTGGCATCAAGGCCCTACTTATCCTCTTGGCTCTCAGACCCCCACAGCCTCAGCTCCCAATATTCTGGACACACCTACCTCCTCACCAGGCTCAAAATATCCTAGTGGCGTTGTACATCCTAACTACTGATTGGTCTTCACTCTACTTCCTCCTTAAGAACATGGCATATCTTCCTTCTTGAGTCCCCCTTCTTCCATACAATGAGATCTCTTCCCACTCTTTTGGCCATAGCTCCTGGCCTTCTTTCCTTGCCCGTCCCACTTCTGTCGTCCCTCTGCCCCACCCCAACCTCAAGCATTCCTCCAAGTTCTTCCTCATCCTTCTCCTCCCTGCCTCACCTTGCTCATTAGGGACCTCACTGACATTCATCGTTTTAGTTTACACCTGTATACAGATGCTGCCCCCCATCGCTATCCAGAGCCCCATGACTTCTTTGAGCTCAGAACAGTATTTCCCACTGATGAGTGGACATTTCTACTTGTAAGCCCCAACTGCATATCAAATTCAACAGGCCCAGGCTAAACTCATCATCTTCCCACACACAGTCTGCTCCCCGTTGCCTGTTCTGTTGGTGGCACTGTTATCTTCCTGGTTGCCCAGCTCAGATCCCCAAATCAGCCATAACCCCTCCCTCCCTGTCACCTTTCTGCACAACCAATGCATCCATCCATCCATCCATCCATTCAAACACTCGTCCCTTCTGCCATTCAACAAGTAGTTGTGAAATGTCTGTTATGTGCCAGACTCTGTTGAGATGCAGGGAATACAGCAGTGAACAAGACTGACAAGGTTCCCACCTGCCGTTAGCACACATTCGAGTAGATGAGTGAGTCAGGAGAGGTAGACAGTAAACACATACACGAGCTAACTTCAGCTATGATAAGGGTGATGCAGGCAATACAGCAGGGTAAGGGGGTAGTGACTGACTGCTTACTTCATTAGGGTGGTCAGGGAGCACCTTTCTGAGGAGGTGACATGTAAGCCAAGACCCAAGGGAGGAGAAGGAATCAACCATGCAAAGATCTAAGGGGAAGAGTGCTGGGCAAAGGAAATAGTCAGCAAGTACAATGGTCCTGGGGTGGGGACAAAGTTGGCATTTTCTAGGATGAGCAGCTGGTCAGCTTGGCTGGGGTGCAGGGAGCAAGGGGGGTGTGGGAAGAGATGGAGTCAGAGAGGTAGGTAGGGGCCAGATCACATGGTTCTAAAGAGGAACTATCCACATCCTGCTTAGTCTACCTCCACAGCGTCTCCCGTATCCAGACCCGAGCCCCAGTGTCTGAGGCACCCCAGTTCATATTGCATTCCTTTCCACCTGGACATTACGGAGAGGCCCTCACCTCTTTTCTCTCTTCTCTCACCCATTTCCACCTATGCCTAGCACCAGGTGAATCTTTGTAAAGTCAAGTGTCATCCTATGTCTTTCTGACTCAAAAACTATCAATGCCTCCACTTCCCCCTCAAGTGACTACCACACTGTGGCATTCAGGACCCCACAATGCAGCCTTGACCTGTCCACCAAGTTCCTCCTCCCCTTCACTTCCCTTCTCCAGCCATGTCTCGGGCATGCTCCTTTAGTTTCCTCTGCCAGGAGTGGATGTAGGACTGTCTTGGACTCAGAGGACCCAAGTTCAAGTCTCAGCTCTGCCATTTCTTTGCTGTGGGGCAGTGGGCAAGTTATTTAACCTTTCAGGGCCCCTGTTTCCCCATACATAAAATGAGACTCAGAGTGATGTATGGATTGCTTAGCAAAATAGGTTGATTGTTGCAAAGTGTTATCATGCTCAAACCTCACTAGTCTGGCAACACTCAACTCAAATAAGTCTCCACCAGGAAGTCATCCCTGAAGCTTCCAGCAAAGGTTACCCTCTCCCTCCTCTGAGTTGTCACTGCCCTTTGCATCTGTTTCAAGGCTTCCATCTTGCTTATGCCACCTCTTAGGGTTCTTCAGGTACCAGTCACATTACCAGTCTCCCCATTACCCTGGGAGCACCTGGGATCAGGATCCTTATGGGGTTCATCTCTGAGTCCTTCATAGTGCCCAGCTTGAGGAGGCAGGGAGGTCTGCTGAAAGGCATCTGGAGACACACACAGGTGGCTTCAAGTCCTGGTTTTGCCACTTCTTAGCAGTGTGATCTTGAGTAAGCCATTTCACTCTCCTAGCCTCAGTTTTCTCATCTGTAAAATGGGTATAGGAATGCCTACCTTGCTAGGGTGTTGAGAGGAACCCATGCACCTAGCACAGTGCCAAGTACAGTCATAGGCATAAAGTGACCATTTCATCACTATTTATTGTGTTGGCTCGTTCACTCTAAGCCCTTGCTCTATAGGACTCCCGCCACTTGGCTTGCCCCAAAATTATCCTCTCTAGCTGTTCATACCCTTCCATTCCCAGCCGGCCTTTCCTAACCAACCCACCCCGGAGCTCCTGAAACACTTTTTGAGTGCACTTTTGTCATACAAAACCAACCTCAAATGTACAAGCCTGCATCCTCGCCTAGGCTGTGACATTAAAGACAGGGACCAGGTGAGAATCATGTCTGTGGCCCCAGGGTCAGTGTCCAGCACAGTCTGGTCTAGAAGAGTCAGTGTCAGGGAGCTCAAGGGAGTGTGTGCTGAATGCAGCTAAATATTTGAGGGTTGGAGCAGGGAGACTTGAGAGTACATGTGGCAGGGGCCAGGAATGTGAGGGGGCGTGGAGCTCGAAGGAACCTGGGGAAGGGTGGGGAAGGACAGGACAGCGTCAAACCCTTCCACTGCCCAGGAGGGAACACGTGGATACTTAGCGCCTATCATGTAACAGGCACCATGCCATTCACTTTCCCACACAGGGTGTCCTTTCAACCTCAAAAGTTCCCTGTGAGGTGTCAGCATCCCCTTTTTCCAGATGGAAATCTGAGAATATGAGAGGCAAGGAGACTTGCCTTGGGGTACACAGCAAGTAAGCAGCTGAACTGAGACTTCTGCCCAGAATCCCAAGCCCGTTTTCTTTCTACTACAGCCCAGTACAAAGAGCGAGGAGACTCCTACCTCTCGCTGGTGTGTATAGGGGGACAGTGGGAAGGGAACCGGGAGTGGTAGGTGTGAGAGCTGGAAGGAGGAAAGGCATTTGAGGAAAGCTGGCTGAAAAGAAACGAGACCAGGAGGGAGGGAAGAGGGGCAGGAATGCACAGTGGTCATGGAGGCTGCCCTTCTCTGTCCCCAGCCCACCCCTGCAGCTTGCTGGGAGCTGGCCTGCTCTGCCTGCCTCTGGGATTCCAGCTGGTGGGCAGGCCAGGCAGTGCTCAGAAAGGACCCTGGACTGCCTGCCATAGCCTTTAAGACAGGCAGATGGTGCCTCAAGCTGATGGGGAGGGCCTGGGATTGAGCAGAGACCAGGGCTACAGCTAAACTATCATGGGCCCTGGCTACTTTTGCTTTCACGGGCCCTTCCTTCGTAAACAATATTAAAAAATATATTTTATGACTGCATTGGTATAAAGACAAATATTCTCCATGCTGGACTAATCGTTATGTATTTGCTGTTATTATATTCATTTCTTTCTTCTGATGTTAAAATAAATTAAAATTAAAACATTTTCATGGACAATTAGGTGCTGGGATGACTTTGCCTAACGATAACCTGGCCCTGGCAGAGGGCAGTGCAGAGCCTATAAAAGAGTAAAACTCTTGCTGTTTCCTCAGGGGGACAGAGGCGCAGAGGCCTGTGCAGCTGGAAGCCTGTCTCTACACTTGCGGCGCATCTAGCGTGTGTGACCACAGCAGCACTTCCTGCCTCGCTTGTTGGAGTGTAGACACCTCTTCTCATTTCCCAACTCCACCCCAGCTAAGCTTGCTAGTCCAGAGAGGCAAGCAAGTTCCTGTCAGGGCCTCTCACTGGCTCCTATGACCTTGGACAAGCTGCTTGCTATCAAATGAGAGCAATTTATGGCCCAGGGCTCCTGACAGGGAGGCAGAGCCCCCAGGCTCCCAGCCTCCTCTCCTCTGAGGGGAGAGAGAAGAGCTGGGCTCAGCCTGAGGCTGGCCTCTTCCAACCAGCCCCCCTAGGGGGAGGCAACTGAATCAGTGGCTCCAGCTTGTCCATGGAGTGGGACACATTGTCCAGGTCACAGAAAAACGCCAGCATAAACAAGCACTGCTTGTGCAGGCAGAGCAAATGGCCATGTCCTGGCCTGTGACAGCTTTATGGGGAGGGGAAGCAGAGGAGATGAAGGGAGAGTGAGATGAGGGGTAAGGGAGCAGGGTGCTAAGAAGGGAGACAGGGCTCAGGGCTCAGAGAAAGCAAGGGAACAACAGAAATGAAAACCAACCCCTTTCCAGTGTGGTTGACACAGCTCACCCACCTGTTTTCTCATTAGAGATTCATAAACCCCTGCAGGTGGATAAAATTTTAACCCCCATTTTATAGGTGCAGAAACTGAGGCTCAGAGAGGTGAAGGAATGAACTTGCCCAACATTATACCTAGCTAGTTAGTGGTGGAACCAGATTTGAACAAATCGGGTCTCTGTGACTCAGTGTTGGGTGGGTAGGAAACGATCAGTCAGTGAGGCGGCCGTGAGGTGTGGGGGTGAAGCAGGCAGAAGCACCTTTTCTCATGGTTTCACTTGTCTGGGGAGCAAGGTCAGTCTCTGCACGGCCTCCAATAAAGTATACTTGATTTGTTTCCAAAAGCCCCACAGGTGGGTATCAGCACGATAGTAGCTAACATGTGTTTAGTGCCTCCAAATGCCCAGCACTGCTTACACACTCTACGTGCCTTTCCTCCTCTAACACTTAATATGCACTGACCATGCCAGGCACTATGTTGAGTACCTTATATGCATTAGCCTGCTTACTTTTCACAAGAGTCTTACGATTAATAGCCCCATTTTACGGATGAAAACAACTGAAACCCAGAGAGGTAAGGGGACCTACTTGAGGTCACAAAGTTAGCAAATGAAGGAGCATGGATTTGAAGCTTAGTCTGTCAGACTCTAAAGACTAAAGAAAGTCTGGAGTTGGGGGGCGGGCAGTGGGCATTAGACCCAGTGAGATAAGCTGGGCAGAGCAAGGGGACTGAAAATGGAGCCCAGTCAGAGAAGCAGCAACAAATGACTGAGCCACTTCTTTACCCAGAGGGTAGTGAGAAGTGGTTTCCATGTCCATGGAGGAAAGAGAGGAAGTAGGTTTAGGGAGCAGCTGGAGAGATTGAGGTTGGATGTTAGGAAGCACTTCCTCATTCGTGAATCACTAAAGCACCCACTTATCTGGCAGCCTCTTGCTTGGAGGCAAGGGGCTGTCTAAAATGACTTCCATGAGGCCTGGCAGTTAAATCAGAATTTGGGGAGGACATGCAAGGACTCAAATTGTCTGGCAAAAGTGGGGCTGAGTTCCTCCTCTGGAGACCAGCTCACAGATCCTGCTGCTCAGGACATAGGACAGGCTCCATAACAAAGAATTTCCCTACCCAAAATGTCAATAGTGCCGAGGTTGAGAAACCTTGGTCTAACTCAAATCCTTCCAGCTGCAATTGGGGTTAACTGGCCAAGGCCGAAGGGACTAAAGTCCGTAAAGCCAGGAGATCAAGGGTAGAAAGATGGAGAAGAAAAGAAGGGCTATAGGGAACTGACTGTGTGCCCTAAGCCCTAATCCAAGAGCTTTGATGGAGCGACCCTCAAAGCCAGTTCAGCTTAGGCATCTGAGCACCCATAGATGGGGTGGGCATGGAGCTGAGAGAATTGTTCAGCAGGTCCTAGAACGCAGCAAGCAAGAAGACAAGGACTGAGTGCCCTCCGGGGATTAGCACTCTGCCAGATACCCCAGGGAGACACAATACCTAAGAGTCACCTCTCACAGCCACATGGCCCTTTACACCCAGCCAATCATTGCTCTGTCCATCGGCTCCTGTGGGTCTCACGAATGCTCCTGGGGTTGACAGAATGAAGATTCTTCTCTCCGCTCTGGCGTAGTAGAAAAAACACTGCTCTGAGAATCAGGAGCCACGGAGTCTTGTCTCAGCTCTGTTGCTTCTGAACTATGTGACCCTGAGCAAGACCCCCTCTCCCACCCAGCTCTTCCTCCAAGCCCACCTAGTGGAAGTGGAGACATGGTCTAGGGAGCTGAACCAGGCTCTGCTCTCCACAATCCCTACCAGTCCCAGGGGATGGACTTGGGGACTTCTGGGCCCCTGTTCTCTGGAAAGAAGCCCTTGACCCTCTCCTGGGTGCAGGTAGGCCTACGCACACACTCACATACCCACAGACAAATGCACTGCGCATGCATGCTCATGTGTGCACACACAAAGTCGCACACACAGATACCAGATTCTTTGCTCCCTGGCTGGAGCAAATGTGGGAAGAAGGGAGGACAGGATCAAGAACTTACAGAAGGTACAAGGAACTAAGCCCCAGGGAGGTATCTAGGAGCAGCTGGATGAGGTTGCTGCTGTCCAACATCCTGCAAGTAGGTGAGCTTTGGCAAGGGGGTACAGCAGCTGGGCACTGCCCTGGCAGAAGGCCTAGCTCCGAGGTAGGGCACGGCCAGAGGTGTGGTCTCCAGTCTGCTTTTCCTCAGACTGCTGCCCTCGTCCTAGACAGCCTTCAGGAAAGCCACACACAGTTGTCCTGACAATGGGGCCAAAAAGTTTGTGAACACCTGAGGTGAAGTCTCCTTCTGAGAGTAGCCCTTGCCAAATGCACAAGCTCCAGCCCCTCGCGGTGCCTCAGTCCCCCATGGCCTGCAGATCTGTTCCACAGTCAATGCCCTGTGTGACTGCAGGCACCCCACTTCATGCTGCAATGGAAGGGTCCCAATCCTTCCCCTGTAGGGTCTGAAATACAGAAAGCTGGGGGCATGCCTGAGAGCCACTAACATGCTTAAGCTTAAACAAAACAAAGGAGTATACATCAAGCCCAGAGCAGGGAGAGATAGTCCCCCTCAAGGCCATAAACCCAGCACAATGTTCCAGGCCCAAGGCCCAGTGGGGCTAGGGGGAGGATGGGGGATGGGAAACTGCCTTTCCCAACACTCACTGAGCTCCATCTCTCTCCTACCCCCAGAAGGAAAGAGGCCACTCGCAGCCACTCCAGGGAAACGTTCTGAAAGAGCCAGGGAGGGGTTGCCACAAGGGCCCCAAAGGAGAGAGCAGAGTCAGAGGCAAGGGCAGGGCTGGCCATGGGGCTTACCTGGGCAGCAGGTGTGCTGAACGACACAGGAGGATTGGCTTGAGTGGAAAAGCAAGCCCTGAAGAGTGAATCTAATTTAAGAGAGAAATATATGGTAAATTCCTAGTTAGTCACGAAAGGTACAAACCTCTTTCTCTGGTGAGTCCTCCTGTGGAAGATTAATTTTTCTAAAGGTTCCTTTTGCCTTAAGTATCCTATTGCCTCCTCACAAGCACAGCTTCTCCAAAGGGGCCAGCCAGCTCACCAGTGCCCAGGGTTGCCAGGGGAGCGGGTGAGAGAGTGGGGATGGCTCTGTGAAGCACATATGCTTGCTGGAGAAAAAAACATGGTCCTGGTCCTTAGATCAAGAGTGGGAACTAATGTCTTTGTTATCTTTATTAAGAAATGGTAAGATCTGGGGCAGGGAAAGGCAAGAGATGTCCCTCCAGGCCCAACCAGTGATCCCTGGGATCAGAGACAAGTGTAACTCCTTGATACAGAGTCATTTACTACTCGGGGCAAACCACCCCTCCCACCCCACCCAGGGCTGATAGCTAGTGGCCAGCAGGCATGGAGCTCTGAAGAAAATACCAAGGCCACCTCAAATTCGAGTTTCTTTCTGGACTGGTTGCCTATTCCACCAATGGCTATTTGTTCTTAGGTAAATGGCCTAATCTGTCCTCTCCAGCCAAAAAGCTGAGCACTCCCAACTTTCTCTAGCCCGCAAAGCCTCAATCCCATCCTAACCCATCCCTACTCCTTAACCACCAGCCCTAGGCTCCATCTAGGAAACCTGGCACTCACAGCTTTCTCAGTTGTGACAAGCCTTTGAAAGCCTTGGGAGTGATGGAGTGGATTGAGCTGTCAAAAGGAAGCTGTGAGCAGAGAAAGGAGCTGGGGCACCTCATAGTGTCCCATGCTCTTGTGTCCCAGAGAAGTCCAGGGCCCAAGGGAAGAACCAGGTCCCCAAACATTGTCCCTGGCCCTGGTGACTCTCCCAGGTTCCAAGGTTTCTAGCTGGGTCTGCTGGAGATCTCATGCCCTTTCTTTCAGCAAAACACACGGGGCTTCACCAAGTCACATGGGACCTGCACTGGGGGCCTGCACTGAGCCGGGTTAATGGGCTTTGCAGGAACTTGGTCTGCTTTCACCCTGCCCTGCAGATTGGGTCTGATTATCTTCAGCAACTAGCAGTAAATGGCAACTCCATCTTTCCAGTTGCTCAGGCCAAAAGCCTTGGAGTCATCCTTGACTCCTATCTTTCTTGCATACCCCACATCGGATCCAAGTTCTGTTGATTCTCCTTTCAAAATCCATCCAGAACTTTCCCACTCCCTACCACTTCCACTGCTCTCACCTCAGTCCTTGCTATCATCTCTCACCTGGATGACTGCAGGAGCCTCTCAACTCCTCCCTGCTTCCACTCTTACAATCCACTCTCAACATACAAACCAAAACGACCTTCTCCACAGTACTCTCCAGTGGCTTCTGATTTTGCTCAAGTCCTTGTGACAGTCTACAAGGCCCTACCTAACTTTGCCCCTTGTCACCTGTCTGACCACATCTCCTACCACTTCCCCCTGATCCCATCTGCATTGGCCACACTGGCCCCTTTGCTGTCCCTTGACTGTGTCAGGCGTACTCTTTCCAGTCTCCCCAGATATCTGCATGGCTTTCTCTCACCTTCTTGGGGTTCTTACTCAAATGGCAGTGAGGCTTTCTGTAAACAAATGGGTCAAGGAATCCCATCCAAACCCTAAGCTTGGCCATTCTTTGTAGCTTCTTTCTTTTTCCCACTTCCTAACTCTGAGCCTCAGAGGGAAGGAGAGGGAAACAGACCAGAGAGAGGAGAGGTACATCATCTGGGGAGATAGATCAGGGGCCAGGACACCCCAGTGTCCTCCTGTGGAGACGGATGAGTCCTCAGGCCTTTTCCCCACAGTTCACTGCCATGGAGGCAGTGCAGCGCTTGTGGGCAGGGCCCCAGTGGAGTAGAACCTGACACTGACACATGCTGCCTGAGCGCCAAATTGAGCCCACCTGACCTGGTGGTTGGCCCACCTGAGCTTTTTAGCAGACATTGTTTTTATCAAATTAGTGAGCACTGCTGAATTAGTAGGCTGGACTGGCCCAATGCACTGGCCTCACTGTTGTGTTTGGGCTGCAGCCCCATTGGATGCCAATAAGCCAAGAGCAATTGGCCATTCCTACTGAAGCTGCGTAGAGTATCTTACATAATGTACAGCTGTTCAGTTTCAAATCCATTAGCTTGACACATAGAACCTGGGGCATTCTGAGGGCTTCCTGACAAAGGCCTCCATATACTTGCTTCTGCTCTCTCATTTCGTCTTTCTTTCTATCCCTCTCTTTCTGAAACTCTTTCTCTGCTGCTCTTTCTGTCCCATCTCTCCATCCAGCATTCACTGAGAACTGGCAGGCCCTGTGCTGGGCTCTGGGCCCAGAGTTGAATAGGGCCCAGACCCTGCCTACAAGGAGCTCAAAATCCCATTTTGGAGGCAAATATGGAAATGTTGTATTGAAACCATGTCAGAGATAGGCACAGCCTAGAGAGTGAGAGATGAGCAGTGGGTGGGAGTAACCAGGGTAGGCTCCCCGGAGGAGGCATAGTTCAAATGTCTTGAGAGGTAAGCAGGAATTAGGCAGGCAATGGGGAGGGCCAGGGAAGGTATTCCTGTTGAGGGGACAACATGAGTGAAGACAAGGGGGCTGGAGGTGCATGCAGATGCCAGGTCCCAGAGAGTTGCATACAGCATGTGGAGCCAGTGTTTCCCAAACCGGGTTCTGCTGAATGCTATATCCTAGGAGAAAAATGGGGTAGAGGAGGTGTACATTAGCATAGTACAGATGCTCATCTGTCCTGCAATAAAGACACCTGTTTTACTTTGTTGAGCAAGGCATTCTCCTGACTTATTTGCCCTTGGAATCCCTTTTGTCATCAGATCCCAGTGACCATCCCAGGCCACATAGTTTGGGAAATGCTTCTATAGATACTGGGGAACCAGCTGAGGGTTTTAGGCTGGGAATGATAAGATTGGGCCTGTGTTTTGGAAAGCTCACTCTGGATGCTGTGTGGGTCGTGAACTGGAGATGGAGAGAAGAGCTGCTGGGAGATTAAGAGAGAGCCTACTGCAATTATTCAGGCAGGAGAAGTCTCACGCATAACAAAGGTGCAGCGGGGATGGCAGATGGCGTTGGAGCCTGTCTCATCTTTAGATCGGGCCCAGTCCATGCGCCCTGCAGCCTGCTCACAGCCCAGGACTGAGCCCCCTTCATCAGTCCAGTCCCACTCTTGGTCTGTCTGCACTGTCCCCACTCAGCCCTACTCCACCCTCCCGGCCCCAGCTCCTCCAGACTGCCCAGGATGCCAGTGTGCTGACCCTCAAGGAGGCTGGGTTCCTGGCCTCTCTGCACTCTGAAACCTTGAAAGCCTAGGGTCCCAGAAGGCCTACAGTTGTCAACTCCTTTTCTCTCTAAGGGGATCTGTGGCCTGGGTGGGCCTGGCCCCAGGATCCCTTCTCTTTTTTAAAGCATTTTATGAATTCCCGCTGGAGGGACTTTGTTGGGAAGGCTAGCTGGACTGATGGCGGTGATGAAACAGAGTGAGGAGGGAGACGCAAATAGCAGCTCTTCTCCTCATGGATCAGTCTCACTTCCTCACCCTGGCCAAGTGTGAAGTCAAGGTCACAGTTGGAAATACCCTGACAGGCTAGCTCTGTGAGCAATGCTGATGGGCACCTTTACCCACGTGGACACATACTGTGTACACTGAACAAGGTCCCCAGGCCTACAAATACCTGGTCTGGCCCAAATATTCATAAAAGGGAGCATGTAGCTGGTGACCCTCATATACTCACTTGCTCAGAGGCACAGACATACACACACACACACACACACACACACACACACACACACCCTGTGGCACATGCCATTTTGACCTGGCTGCTTTGATATATCCATTTGGACACCAGGAACATTTTGTTCTGACTGCATTAATGGAGTGGATTTGACAAAAAAATATTTTACAAGGCCTAACATTAAACCATTAAACTTTCAGCTTTAAAAAAAAATGATTATTATCTTGCGCTGTTTGAAAAGGACATTCCCACCTCACCACTTCACCTCCTCCACTGGTGACCCTAGCTCTGATGGGGATTGATGGAGGAATTCAAGAGTGAGGGAAGGCTCAGGGATGTCAGAGGATCCCATTACCTCATAATAAAAATGTGGTGATTTTATGTTGTAACACAGCCATCTGGGCATAGTGTGTTCAATGGCTCTGGCAGAACAGTCCTCCAGATCTTCTGTGTTAGGACGTGCAGATTATGGTCATGCATGGAGACGCAGGGCACACAGGCACGTGTCCACACAGTGTCACGGAAAAACAACCCCGGGCACAGACTAGCCCTGCTGTTTCATCTTTAGACTCTGAACATGCAGGTCCTGTTGCCTGGAATGCTCTTTCCCTTCCTTTTTGCCTGCTTAACTCTTATTTCTCCTTCAGATCTCAATCAGACTTCACTTCCTCCTGGAAATGTTCTTTGGTCCTTCTCCCCAACCCCAGTCTGGGGTAGGTTTCCCTGTGCTTACTTCACATGACACTGGCGACACTGCATTTTTATCGACTGTTTGTGTGCCTATCTTCTCAATAACTGTGGATCATTGTAAGGCAGGAACTGTGACCACAGTCCCTAGCTGTGTCCCCAGCACTTAGCTTGGGCCTGGCCCACGAGGGGCTCAGCCCATGCTTGTTGAACGAATGACTGGGAATATCAGCTGAACAGAGCAGAGATGTGACCCTGGAGGAAGGGGTGCAAATCAACCATCTGACCTGAGCCACCTATTGAGGGCAGGAGAACACATTAGGGAAGGCTCTGCCGCCCCAGCATGGGGAAGGCCATCAGAAGGCAGAAACACGAATGACCCCGCACTTGTGGGTGGGAGGTGAGAAACAAGGTGGATATTGGAGAGACAGGTGGCAGTGTGGAGAAGAGAGAAGGAGGGAGAGAAAGGAAAGAAATGTAAGGACAGCTCCTCCATCTGCTGAATGAGTACTCTTGTGGGTATGAATGCTGGGTTATTGTGTGGCATTCAGGCACTCCATGTGTGGGTGTGCTCTCTCCTACACAGAGGGCATTTCTGGGGTCATTGACCTGGGGAAAAGGCAGATTCTGATACAGAAACCCAAACTGTGAGAGATGTCCTTTGGCAGGACATAACCTCTCTAGCTCTGTTGGAGCCATGGGCTAGACATGAGTTTCTGGGTGGCGCCTGCATTGTGAAGTCAGGCCAGGAGCTGGGATGGGACTGGCATGGGCCTTGGGGATGGTGTTGTTTATAAGCAAGATGATGTAGTTTCACATCATTTCCCTGCAATTTTCCATGCATCAGTAGGAAAGCCTTAGCTATCCATTCCACACTGAGTTCAGGGAATAAAAGGAAACGTCCTAGGTTCCCCCACAGGCCAAAGCATTAAATGGGCTCTGCCAGTGTGCGTCTGGAGTCCAGGGAGAGTGGAGGTAGCAGTGATTGGTGAGAGGTCCCCGAGGTGAGTCTCTCTTCACTGCTAAGCCTGGGCCAGCAGGGCTTTACTGTTTTTTACTTATTATTATTATTATTTTTTTTTTTGGTGAGGAGGTTTGGCCCTGAGCTAACATCCACTGCCAATCTTACTCTTTTTTTGCTTGAGGAAGATTGTCCCTGAGCTGACATCTGTGCCAGTCTTCCTCTGTTTTGTATGTGGGACACCACCACAGCATAGCTGACGAGTGGTATAGGTCCACACCCAGGATACGAACCCGCGAACCCCGGGCTGGTGCCGAACTTAACCACTATGCCACGGGGATAGCCCCTGGTCTTTCTTTTTTTAAGGATGCCAAGGACAGTTTTTACAAGAGACAAAAGAGAGGACCAAAATAAAGAGAAAACAGGAGCGAGATGGAGAGAAAGAAAAGAAGAGCGGAGTGTTCGAAATACCTCCAAGACTCCCAAGACCCAGATCCTGGGATCTGGGTGTTAAACAAATAATGTCTTTGTAATAAGAAACAGCCAGAAAGAAGACTTGACTATTAGAAGCTAATAACAACCTTGCAGAAAGGGCTAATGCAAGTAGGCTGCTGGGAAATACTCTCCATTCATAGGTTTGTGAGTCAAGAGGCTGGACCACCTGGCCCATTCTGAGTGACGAGGTTGAGAAAATCTGCTCTCTGAAGAGGTAGTGAGAGAGAGAGAGAAGAAGAGAGAAAGGGACAGAGATTTGGAGAACAGGGTCAGAGCTGCCTGCTTGCCAAACCCAAAGCAGAACTATGTCCTGGTAGCTGGAGCTTGAAGAGATCTGGGCCCAAGTCTCTGGGAGATGGCTCCATGAAGGGCATCTTTGAATCTACTGTGGAAATGGCTCTGTCCTTTCTGTGGTTCAATGTCTCTTAGGTTCCTAGAATGGTCCAGTTTTTCTTGGCCACCCTCCTTACTATATCCATGGGACAATTGAGGCCCCGAGGGGGTAAGACCCAGCCCAGGGCCACTCAGTGAGATAGTAATAGAGGAGGAACCAGATGCCAGCATTCCAGATGCCTTCCTGCTTCAAAACATTTTTTGCTCTGCCGGGGAAAAAAACAATCTCTCTTGTGAAAAGGTAGGGGTGGAAACGTGGAAACTTTCAATTATTATGGATCCACAATTGTCTTACGCTGGCTGCATCAACAGCCCAGCAAGACGGCAGGGTAGGTATTATTATTTGCATCTTTAAAGACCAATCTACTGAGGCCAGCGATGGACAGCCAATGACTTGCCCAAGTGACCATAGCAGAATAGTGGCAGAGTCAGGGTTTGAAATTAGGTTTCTTGATTCTAAATCCTGGAACCGCTAAGGCAGAAGGAACACTATGTCTTGGAGGAAATGGGTGATGATGTATTAGTCAGGGTTCTCCAAAGAAATAGAACGAATAGGATAGATAGATAGATAGATAGATAGATAGATAGATAGATAGATAGATAATAGATAGAATTATTATAAGAAATTAATTCACACAATTATGGAGGCTGAGATGTCCCAAGATACACCATGGTCAAGCTGGAGACCCAGGAGAGCCAATGTGTAGTTCTAGTCTGAGTCTAAATGCCTGAGAACCAGGAGAGCCAATGGTGTAAGTTCCAGTATAAAAACTGGCGGGCTTGACTCAAGAAGAGCCATTGTTTCAGTTCGAGTCCAAAGGCCAGAGAAGACTGATATCCCAGCCCAAGCAGTCAAGCAGGAGTTCCCTCTTATTCCCAGGAAGGGCAGCCTTTTTTGTTCTATTCAGGCCTTCTGCTGATTGGATGGGGCCCACCCACACTGGGGAGAGCAATCTTCTTTACTCAGTCTACTGAATCAAATGTTAATCTCATCCAAAAACACCCTGAGAGACACACCCAGAATAATGTATTTTTCTGTTTTTTGTGAGGAAGATCAGCCCTGAGCTAACATCCATGCCAATCCTCCTCTTTTTGCTGAGGAAGACCAGCCCTGAGCTAACATCTATTGCCAATCCTCCTCTTTTTTTTTTCCCCAAAGCCCCAGTAGATAGTTGTACATCATAGTTGTACATCGTTCTAGTTGCTGTATGTGGGGCAACGCCTCAGCATGGCCGGACAAGCAGTGTGTCGGTGCGTGCCTGGGATCTGAACCCAGGCTGCCAGTAGTGGAGCGTGCGCACTTAACCGCTAAGCCACCGGGCCAGCCCCCAGAATAATGTTTGACCAAATATCTGGGCACCCTGTGGCCCAGTCAAGTTGACACATAAAATTGACTATCACACCCAGGGAGAAGGTGAAGGTGAGCCTATGGCTCCCTTCCTGTTGGGAGATACTTACTGCATGGCTGGTCCTCTTGAATCCACTTTCCTACTTGCTTCACTTTCTGAGTCAAGTCTGAGAGGTGGAGCCATCCACTGCTGTTCACTGAGGAGGAGACAGCAGACAGGAGAGCTGGGAGGAGGTGGGATGGACAGCCCCCAGGCACATCCTCCCTTCCTCCTCAGTGTAAGAGTTCCCATGTGCCAAGATGCTCCATGGACCTGGCACTCGACTGGGGACTTTATCAACAGGAGCTTGAATGTTCTCCTTTGATACCATCCTAGGAAGAAGGGAACCCAGTAGGAGGTCACCTATTTGAAACCTAAATACCCAAGGCATCCCAATAGCAAAGGACTTGTTATAAGGGGTTGTTTTTAATGGACATCAAGTTTTCTTAAGAAACACCATCATAATAATCCAATGATGATTTATTGAGCACTGAAGTTCATCATGAGATGATGGTGTGTAATGTCGGTTAAGGTCACAGTGGCCCAATTCATGCAACATAGGCAGAATGGTGAGGATGGCACCTGAGCCTAGTGATACCACAATGGCAATCTCACTGGTAATGCATATTTAGTAGTGACAGTGACAAGTTCTTCATGTGTTTTCATGGTTAACAAAAATTATGCATATATAAATGAATTTTTTTCATGCCTCTTTAAAAATTATTGTTCTGTTTTTGAGTAAACATTGCCAACTTTGGAAATATTGTTAGTGCAGAAAAGGGAGGATCAGCCACACCAGATAAAATATCTCTTACCATATTGTTACCCCCATTTTTAGATGAAGAAATTGAGGCACTGGGGGATAAGGGAACTGGCTTGAGATGATACAGCTGGTAAGTGGGGTAAGTGGGATTTAAACTCCACATCTGCCTGACTCCAAAGTTGTCTTGTGATTGATGAGGAGCTGGGGATCCAGAGAAAGGAAGTGGTAGATCAGGATTAGAGTGGTGAAGGCAGACGATTTGTACTCTCCCCATGGAACCCACTTCTTATGTCTAGTCCTTTCTGATTGGTAGACAGGATCAGTTCTTGGAATTTGATGAGATATGTCCCTAGAGAGGTAGCTTTTGGGGTGGGGAGAGGGAGAGAATGGAGGAGCAGGCCTCTGGGAGGGAATAAGGAAATAGTCCATGGGTCAGATGCCAGGAAGTTAATGGGAGGCCATGGAAGGCCAGGAGCTAAGTGTATTTGCCTGCATGGAGTGGTGGGGCCACCAAGGGCTCCTGGGGTGGGTGGGCTGGCTAGGGGTTGGGGAATGGGCAGGTGGGATTCATCACAATCCTCTTGATCAGCCCCAGTTGGCACAGTCCAACACACCATTACAGTACAGGCGCTGGGGGAGGCAGCCACAGGGAAGCTGGCTCAGGGAACATGGCTGAGGGGAACTACCTCCACTGAGGCTGGTATGGGTCAGCAAAGAATCTGCCCAAGGGAAGCAAAGAGTGTATGGTGAGGTGGGGGTGTATATTACTTTCTTAAGGCTGCTATAATAAATTACCACAAATTGAGTTGCTTAAACCAATGGAAATTAATTCTCTGAAGGCCAGACATCTGAAATCAAAGTGTTGGCAGTGCCATACTCCCTCCTGAGGCTCTGAGGGCAAATTGTTCCATGCCTGTCTCCTAGCTTCTGGTGGCTTCTAAGCAATTGTTGCTGTTCCTTGGCTCATAGCCACATCAGTCCGATCTCTGCCTCCATCTTCACATTGCCTTCTCCTCTGTGTATCTATCTCTCAAAACTCCTTATGCTTTTCTCTTATAAGGATTCATGTGATAGCATTGAGAGCCTACTTTGATAATCCAGGGTAGTCTTCATCTCAAAATCATTAACTTAATTACATCTGCAAAGACTCTTTTTCTAGGGATTAGGACTTGATAGCTATGGGTGGCAATTATTCAATCTGCTACAGGGGATGAGGGTGTGTATCAAGATGATTTCAGAGTTTACCTCCCTGTGGTTCTCTTGGCTTCTCTCTGATCCATATGGTGGCTTCATCCTGAGCCTGGTTGCAAGATAGCTGCCACTGCTTTGGATATCCTTTCTGGTACAACAACATCCCACAGAAGACGAGAGAGATCATCTCTTCCTATGTAGCTCTGTTATAAAGCAAGGAAAGCTTTTCCAGAAGAGGTCCCAGTGGGCTTCCCCAAGTATCTCATTAGCCTGAACTATGTCACATGCCCATGCCAAAGTCAATCATAGGCCAGGGGTTGAAGCTTCTACAACAGGTTTAGACCAATCAGGACCCATCTCTTGAAGCACATAACCATGTCGAGGAGGGTGGATACAAACAGAATTGGGGTTCCAATAAGAAAGAGTAAGGCATGGGGGGCCCTAGTTTTCATACTTTGAATTGGATATGACCAGATTGATTAACCAGGGGACACTACTTGCATCTTGTAGCTGCTATTGGTTATCAAGTTAAGCTTGGAGTGTGTAGAAAATATGTTGCTCATGCTGCAGAAGCCACATGATACTAGATCTGAGGAGCTGACTGCTCAGGTAGCATGTCTCCCATTCACAGATGGCAGCTGTGATCTCTCATGATTTTTTTGCTGAGGTGAAATTCACATAACATACAATTAACCATTTTAAAGTGCATAGTTCAGTGGCATTTAGTGCATTCACAATGTTATGAAACCACTACCTCTCTCTAGTTTCAAAACTTTTTCATCACCCCATAAGAACACCCCTCATTCCCTTTTTATGGCTGAATAGTATTTCATTGTATGGGTAAACCACAATTTGATTATTCATTCATCCATTGATAGATGTTTGGGTTGTTTCCACCTTTTGGCTATTATGAATAGTGCTGCTGTGAACATTTGTGAACAAGTATTTATTTGAATATCTGTTTTAATTCTTCTGTTATATATGTAAGAGTGGAATTGCTGAGTTGTATGTTAACCCTATGTTTAACTTTTTGAGGAAGCACCAAAGTGTTTTGCATAGAGGCTGCACCATTTTACATTCACACTGACAATGAACGAGGGTTCCTATTTCTCCACATCCTCGTCAACACTCGTCATTTTCTGTCTTTTTAAATTATAGCCATCCTAGTGGGTATAAAGTTTTACCTCATTGTGGTTTTGATTTGCATTTCCTTAATGATCAATTATGTTGAACATCTTTTCATGCTTGTTGGCCATTCATATATCTTCTTTGGGGAAATAACTATTCAAGTCGTTTGCTCATTTTTTAATTGGGTTGTTTGACTTTTTGTCACTGAGTTGTTAAGAGTTGTAAGAGTTCTATTCTGAATACTAAACCTTATCAGATATGTGATTTGAAAATATTTTCTCACATTCTGTAGTCAGTCTGGTCATTTATTTGATAATGTTCTTTGATACACAAAAGTTTTTAATTTTGTGGAAGTCCAATTTATCCATCCACAGATGGATTTATTTGTCCACAGATGCCCAAGGGTCCTGCCTCTGACTCAAGAAAGTCATCTCCAAGTGCCCTGAACCATTGCAGAGTTCAGCCTGGGCCCCCTTCAAGACTAAGTTTGATTTTTTTTCTCAGTCTCACCTTGCTTCACTCTTTAGTTCAGCCAAGTTCCTCTTAGAGAAGTGCTGCTCTTCAAGGAAACCCTGGTTTTCTAGTACTCCTTGCTCCCCCAATTCCCCTTCTTTCAGAATACACAGTGCAGCGAGCTCGTCCTTTCTTCCTTCCCTTCCTCTTTTTTCTCCCTCTCTCCTGTCTTCTTTCCTTCCCTTCCTTCTCCATGCTTCTTTCCTTTCCTTCTCCCATTTTTTCTTCCCAATTCCCAGGCCATGTAAATAGACTGGAGAGGGAGAAGTAAAGGTTTGGGGTGAGGGAGGCCTGGTCTGGTGAAGATGACCCTCAGACAGCCATGGCCCCGGTTCCTGTTTTGTCACTGCCTGTGTGTCCTTTTTCTCCTCTGAGCTTCAATTTCTTCTTATCTGTAGTATGAAAACGTTGGAATGCATCTGTGGTTTCTGCACTTAAAAAATTCCTATTTTCTAATAAAATCTTACTCAGAAAAATATGTGAAACAAATAAAAGCAGACTGGCTGTGGTGAAGGGGGAGTGTCTACTCAGCTCAGCCAGCCTGCCCTTCAACAGCTGCCCCTGAGGCGTGTCCTTAGAACACTGAAGCTCAGCATATTCATCTGTTGAACAGGCATTTTTGGAGAGTCCACTATGGCTAGCCTTAAATTTGCTCCTCTGCAGTTCTCTATGGTATTGGGTATTAAACGGATATGTTACAGGTTCAGGCACTGATGCTTGTGCCGCTGGTTCTGTGTCTCCAATGACTGCCCCGAGGGGGCACACTTCAGTGCCCGCCCAGCACCTCGAGCCTACCACTTCTCTTCCCATTCCTTCTTCTTTGCTTCTCTCCCTACCCCATGCCTGATATCTTGCTTATATGCCCAACACTGTCTCTTCCAAGGCAAGAAGGGAAAGCTAGACTTATTGGAAGCTCTATTCCAGCTCCCTTCTATTTTTTTTGCCCAGATCATCTTGGGATTTGCAGCTGCTAAAAAATTGGAGCTGCTAAAAAACTGGTGTTCCCCCAGGCCTAAGGCCTCATCTATACTTACGGTTGCTAAAGCTTTGAGTATCTGCTTGCTGCTCAGTAAACAGGATTATGTCATATAACAGTCCAGAGCAAATGGCTGTATGAGTGTGAGAGAGGCCCCCAGCACCAACTCTTCACCCACAAGCTGCACACAGAGCTTGCTCTGAGGCTCATCTCCGGGGATAAGAAGAGAAGGAGCAGGAGGGAGTTACCCAGATGCTGCGAACCCTACTCCCAGGTCCACTCAGAAAGAGGCCTGTCTAGATTCTGAGGTAGATCCCAGAAATGCGTATGTTTAACAAGTACCTCAGGTGATTCTTATCATCAGGAATGTTTAGGAAACCCTGGATCAGTGGTTCTCAGCCTTGGATGCACATCAGAATAAGCAGATGCCCAGGCGACACCCCAGACCAAGGACATCAGAGTCTCTGGGGGTGGAACCCAGGCATTGGTATTTTTTTTTAAGTTTTTGAGGTGATTCCAATGTGCAGACAGGGCTGAGAACCACTATCCTAGAAGGTCTGTGACCCCCTTTTAGCCCTAAATTCCATGGCATAGAGACTGTGTGCGGCTGATAAGGTTCCTGGTGGAGGGGGAGAGGACACTGTGGGGTGAGAGGAGCAGGCCTCTCTGGGAAGGCAGTGTGCTGAAGAGAGAACTAAAGTGTCTCTGGCCACCTGCCGAGAGGGTGGAGGAGGAGGGCAGCAGTGATGCCTGTCTGTGCACAGGCAGAGTCCGAATATCCAGCTTGGAAGTCCAAGGTCTGGAGTGGTCAGTGACTAAGATGGAGTCCCCAAGGGAATTAAAGGCTTCTGTGGGAGCCTGATGGCCTTTTGCTCTGGGCTCCTTCCCCTGGAGCTCTCACCCTTCTACAGAGCCCACACTCTGATAGTAAAGCCCTTTCCACATCTCCAGCAAAGGACACAGGCAGAGGGAAGAGCCTTTCTGAGGCTAACATCGTCCTAAGCACTGCATGTACTACCCCCCCACTCCAATAAAATGCATCCATGGCTTCCCTTCATCTTCAAGACAAAGCCTGCACTTCTTGGGCTGGAATTAGAGGCTCTTCACCATCTGGTCTCAGCATATCTTTCCAGCCCCTTCTCTCACCCTCTCTCCCTCCCCACTGTGGGCAGACCCCAGCCACACAAGATTACCTCTTGATTTCTCTCCCGTTCCAGGCTCTTCCAGGCCACATCCCTTTGCTCTCACTGTGCTCTGCCTACAATGAACTCCTACCATAGACTCTGCCTGGAAAGTTCCTAGTCTTCTTTCAAGACTAGGTCAAATATCACCTCCTCTGGGAAGCTTTCTCTGATATATCCCTGCCTCACTTCTGGCCCAACTGCTTAGGCACTTCTTCCTGGCTGCTCCCCCACCCCACCCTCAGCACTGTATGCAGCAGTGCCATGCCAAACCAGGTTGGAAGCTGAGACAAAGGAAAAAATCAGCAATACCCAGCCTGCCTTCAGGTATAATTCTGATGTATTATTTATCATGGATTTCTTGCATGCATTCTGATTTTTAAAAATATTTTGCTAAAATATATCAAATTACTGAGCTTTTTGGTGACCCCTTAAATTTTAGCCTGAGGCAAGTGCCTCACTCTAGTCCAGGCCCTGGAATATTCTGTCCCCTTTAGCACCATGGCTGGCTCCCTCACTTCATTCACATCTCAGATCAAACATCACCTCAACCCAGAGACGGACTCACATGTATATGGTCTTTGTCTCACAACAAAGGCCATTGCTGTGATTCAATGGAGGAAAAGGCAATCTTTTCAGTAAATGGTGCTGGAGCAATTGACTGGCCGTATGGGAGAAAAACGTGACCCTTAACTCCTACCTCGCATCATACACAAAAATTAATTTTAATTGGATCATGGACTTAAATATGAAAGGTAAAACATAAAGCTGCTAGGAAAAAATAGGATAATACATTCATGATCTTGAGATGGGCAAAGATAGCTTAAACAGGATATGGAAGGAAAATATTGATAAATTGGACTTCACTAAATTTAAGAACTTCTGTTCATCAAAACGAATCAAGAGAGTTAAAAAAACAGCCACAAACAGGGAGAAGACATTCACAGTATATACATATATGTGTGTGTATATATGTATGTATATATATGTATATATACATATATATGTAATATCTGAAAAAGGACTCATATCCAGAATATATAAAGAACTCCTACAAATCAATGTTCATAGCAGCGTTATTCATAATAGCCAAAACATGCTAACAGCCCTCATGTACATCAATAGGAGACTGAATAAACAAATGTGGAACATCCATGGAGAATTACACAACAATAAAAAAGAATGAACTACTGACACACACAACAACATGCTTGGATCTCACAAACATTAAGTTTAGTGAAACAAGTCAGATAATGGCAACACTAATTGATGGTGATAGACTAGAGGTTACCTCTGGGGTGGAAACTGGGAAAGAAGGAACTCTGGAGTGCTGGAAATGTTCGAAATCTTAAGCTGAGTGGTGCTTACTTAGTGTCAATCAATGTAAGAAGTCATCGAGCTGTACTCTTAGGATTAGTGCACTTTAGTCTATGTAAATCATACCTCAAAGAAAAAAATCAGCTCTTCATGAGGCCATCTGGACCATCCTCTTTAAAAAAGCACGTCCATCACTCGCAGCACACGACCCTGCTTCACTTTTCCTCAAAGCACTTATCACAACTTAACACAGCATATATATATTCACTGGTTCACTGTGTGTTCCCCCACACTAGACTCGAAGGCCATTAGGGCAGGGACTTTGTTTTGCTCACTGCTTAGAGCAGCACCTGGCACAGAGTAGGAGCCTGGTACTTATTTGTTGAGAGGTCTTGACACACTGTCAATATGGCGTGCTAGGAGTATAATGGTGTAGGAGCAAGCACACAAGCTCTGGAACTACACTACTTGGGTTCAGATCCTGGTTCCATTGTCTAGTAGCTGAAAGGCCTCAGGCAAGTTTCTTCACCTTTCTGTCTCAATATCCTCATGTCTAAAATGGAGATAATGTCAGTTCCTACCTAGCTGCAGCCCAGAGCAAGGAGCTAAACTCCGCCATCCCCCTCACATGGGGCCAGTGGGCACATAGGGCCTGGGACTCATGCCTGCAGGCAGCTCCCTGCCCCTCCCCACACCTCCTCCGAGGCCTCTGAGATCCCTCAACCCTCTGAAGGCGAAGGGTATATTGTGCAGAGTGACGTTCCCCAATGAGTGCTTCTAAAGTACATACCTCAGGCAGACTGTCCGCAGTTTATAAGGCAGTTGGTTAAAGCTCCTGGTTTCCCCTGGCAGCGTTTCCTCTTTCTCCAAAAGAGGAGAAATGGCCAGGTAGAAAAGCCCATTCCAGAGCCTACAGATGCTCTCAGCTCACTAGGTCTTTACAAACCACCTCCTCCCGGCCGCCTCCCCTGCTTCAGGTGCAGGTGCCCAAAGAGGACAATGAACTTCCCCTAGGTCACACAGCAGACCAGGAGTAGAAGGGAATTTCTGTCTCCCTATCCAGTGCTCTTTGGATTAAATTTTATAAAATGATATCTCATTTACTTTCACATCTAACCCTTTTCCCTGCAAACCCAGGCAGGCCTCAAATTGTAGTAAGTAATGTATTTCCCAGACAGGCTCAAAGGCAAGCTGGCAAAAGAGTGGCTAAGGCAAAATGGAATTGGCTGTGAGGCATTGCCTAGAGCTTGGCTTTTTCCAGTGGACCTGGGTTTTCAATAAGACTGAGCTGAGCACAAGTATGTATATGTGGGGCTGCCTCTCAGCAGAATGCATCTCTCTCCTCCAGGCCATTTCTTGCCCAGATACTGCAGCCCTCATGGAGCCTTCTACCCAAGAATTCAGATGTGTGTATACATTCTGGATCAAAAGGTATTCAAGCCTCTGCATACTTCAGGTTTAGGTACACATGGAAATGTGCGTCTGTAGAAAGATATTTGTTCATCTGGTCAACAAATGTGTTCCCCTGCCCAGAGAGGCCCTCGGGGCTCCTGTCAGCATTATTACTATTTCTCAAGATACTTCCAGTTTACCTGGTGATTTCTAGTTTTGAAAATACTTCCTCATCTGTTTTATGCTTTCCTCCTTATAAAACCCATTTGAGGCAGATCTGTTGATTTCATTGTTGTACGTGGGGAACCTGAGGCTCGAAGACCAGAATGTACTTTCTCAAGGTCAGAGTCAGTGGCAAAGTCAGTACTAGAAACTAGGTTCCCTGACTCCTGGTTGTGTGAACTCCATAGCACCAGGCCACTTCCTCCAGACACGGTCTTCTATACTCTCTCATGGGCAACTGTTTCCGTGTTTGAATACCCTCACCAACTGTTGCCTTTTTCTAACCTCTGACCCAAACCTCTGTGGCTGGCATGTGCAGTCTAGCTCCTCTGGTTCTGTCATCGTGTAACATATGAGATTTCAGAGAATGTCTTGACAAGAGAGGCCCAGGGCTTTCCCTGAAGGTACAGAGGGAAGAGGTAGGTGGAGAGGAATGTGGAGTGGTCCCAAAGTGACTCCAATGCCAGGGTAGGGAAGAGCAACTGAATGTACTTGCTCCATCTGTGTCTCCCCCACCATGTGCCCCCCTCTCTTGCTGGCATTCCAGGGGTTTTGCTAAGACCCCCAGAGGATGTTCTTATTCAGAGAGCGAGCATTTCCCAGGGAACCCAGCAGTCTTCACCCCAGATGGTCTGGTCTGATGACTTCAAAGTGTTTGCTTCTCAGGAAAGGTCAAGGCCCAGCCCATTCTAATGGAAGGAGCTGCCCCACCCAATTTCATAGCTCTACCTACCTTCCTGGATGTCCCCAACTCTGCATAGTGACCAGAACTTTCCCCAAGAAAGACATGAGTGCACAGTCTCATTTATTAACCTCTAGGTAACCCTGCCCAGAACCAGGCCACCCTACAGTTCCTGTTCACCCCACCCAATTTGAATTTGACTGCTATGCCCCCAGAAGCTGGGCTCCCTATCCTCTCCCTCAAAGTTCACTTCTTCCAGAGAACCTTCCTTGATCAACTCCATTTTGCTCCTCGCCCCCTCCTGCAGCTTCATTCTTTCCCCTTCTCTACCCTGCTTTTTACCCCAGGGGCACAGGGGACAGCTGACCCTTAGGGACTGCATCACCTGGCTTCCCTTGCCCTCTGGCTTCCCATTGGGTTCAGTCAATGAGAGGCACCTGCAGGGGATGGGCGGGCAGTAGAGAGAAGTGAAGATATTTCTTCCCTACTTTCCCCCTGTGGCAGGCCCTTCTTCTGGCAGAACCAATGACGTGAAGGAAGGGAGGGAAGTGGTTAATCACTGCAGCCCGTCCACATGCAGCCCTGTGCTCTGCGCTCTAGATACTTTCTCTTCTGGACCTTGACAACTATCCTGGGGGGCAGTGTCGTTATCCCCATGTCACGGATGAGGACATCAAGGCCTTGTAAAAGGAAATGAAGGTAGAAAACAGGAGCCAGCCTGAGGTTCAGTCCCCTGCCTGGGGGAACAGACCCCAGTACATTGTGGGAGAAGTTGTTCTATTGCTGAAGAAGGGCCCAGTACCTCCTACCTTCCAGAGTCTTGGTCTAGAAGAGGCACCCTTTGCCATCCGTGAGTGGTGGTGCCCATTATGTCTGGTGAACCTTGCCCTAAAGGCTGCGTGTAAATATGAAGCACCCCCTGGGATTCAGCCATTTACGAAGCTCTCCATAGAGGAGACCACTCACAATATCACCAAAGCTCGCCATGCAGACAAATATCCACAAACCATAAAGATGTTTCAAAACAATTTATAAAGGAATAGTGCATCCAGCCCAGGAAAAATGGGGCAGGCGTTGGGTGTAGAGCCCAGAGTGGGAGCCACTACAAGTCTGGTGGCAGAGTCAGGCTATGTATTCATCTCCCAGGCCCTAACCCATACTCCAACTTCTAATTTATATACAATTTATAAATTTACATTTCCTGTATCAGATACTTTCAGAACTCCAGACTGGCCCCAGCCTGTGGCAGCCATGACCATGAAAAGCTGAGATAGAAAGCAAAGAAGAAACTCAGCAGAGAAAAAGCAAATTCCACTTACTTACTACCTGATTTCTTTCAGATACTGGACCTGTGCCCGGTGCTTATTTGCATGTCTGGAATCTGTTTTCACTGGCCACCACTCCTCACTAGCTTTTCTCCTAGAATGATGTCTTCTTCTGTGTTCTCTTATCCTTCAGAAAACCCCACACAACCTGGACACTTGAAATGGATATGGACTGATAAATCACCCAACTTCTATAACAGTCATCCCTCTCCCACATATATGTACTGTATTTGACAGTTTGGAAAGTGCTTTCACATAAATTATCTTATTTGACACCCCCCCAGCACCCTAAATGTGCAGAAAGGTAAAATGAGAGGGAGATGGTAAATGGAACGCACACTGGACGGGGATGCAGGAGTCCTAGGTGCAAGTCCTGGCATGGCCTTGAGAAACTTTTCTCCCTAACTATAAAATGAGGGTATTGGATCAGATCAGGGGTGAAAGTTTACACAATAGGCAGTGGCTACCCGGACTGTTACCTGGAGGTAGATTCCAAGGACATCTGGGCTGAGGGAGAAAGAGTCCCATGATGGATCAGCGATGTCTGCCATGGATGAGTGAGAGGGAAGCAGTAGCACAAAGACCACCCACTCGCCCTTTTTGGACTAAAGGGTATTTAAGAGCCCACTTCAGTTCTGAGAGCTTTGGGTTTTCAAGTGCTTTGCCCCCGAGGTCATTCAGTGAGTTGAAGACAGAACTGGGACTAGGCTCATTCCTTTACCCAACAGGCTTTCCATCTTCTCTTCCAAGCTCCATCAGGGCATCAAACCCATAATTTACTTCGGTCCCAGGTACCTAATCGAGATTTGCAGAATATTTGCTTTGCAGTTTGGGGAAAGCCACTTCCCCAAATGTTGTTTTCAAGGTATATTCATGTTGTAGCCTAGATAGCATTTCAATATTCATGGATTTAATGGATAAAATTTGGTAAGTATTGACAGTATAGAGAAGAAAATAAAAATCATATGTAACTCCACCACTCAGGGTAAGCAGTGTACACATTTTGTCATATATATATATATATAATATATATATAAAATATGTGTATATTATATTAACATATTATATTTATACTATGATATAAATATATTATATTTATACTATGATATATATTATACTAGAAATATAATATTTTTATTAATATTATACATATTATGCTATTAAGGAGCCTTCCAAATTGTGCTTTTTAAAAAAAATAGCTGTCGAGTATTCCATCCTGTGGGTGAGCTGTAATTTATTTAAACAGTTCCCTATTGTTAGGTGTTTAAGTTGTTTCCAATTTATCTTAAACTGGCAAGTTTCAAATGGTGCAGAGTCTCCTTAGTCTGAGGTGGTTTCAGAGTAGTCCAGCACAGAGGCAGGGGAAGGCTGAGATGCACTCTTAAAGTTCCTCTTGTGCCAAATACCCTCTCCTGGGGGATGTCTTCTTTTCTGTTTTCCTTGGGAAGTTTATTTCAGCAAGAGTTTGTCTGCTATCTGAGCTGACACACTATTCTTCCAAGTTCTCAAGTGGCTTTTCAACTAAATCCAGGCTGCCTGTAGCTTTGGCCTTCTTGGTGACAAATCCCAATTCTTGGCTTATCCACCCACTGTGGCAGCTGCCAAGAAGCAGTCTTTGCCAGGGCCCACAAGAATAGCTTTTGGGGTACCTTCCAGGGCCCAGCAGGCAACCAGAGTAGCCAAGATCCTTTCAGAGGTGGGGGTGGGTGGGGGTGGAGACAACTGAAGCCAGGAACTACAGGGGCAAGAATGGTGGAAGGGGGCCCTCGAGATGGGTGGCCTAACCTGTGGGGTCTTTTGTTTATGGCTGGGGGGCCCCTGTGAGCTTCTGGTGGAGGAAAGTGGGGGAAAGGATGTCTTGCTGAGGAAAGATGTGGAGCCAGAGACAGGAGGATCAGTCAGGTGAGGTTGATGTTCCTCTGGAAGGTGGAAATAGAAAGTGGAAACAAGGACAGAAAATCTCAATGATTTCTCATACCCTTTCCAATGTGTACCAACTGACATTGCCTTCCCCCTCCCAACAACCGTCCTCAGGAGGGAGATCAGGCAAGGATTACGATGCTCATCTGAAGCATAAGGAAAATGAAGTTCAGAGAAGTGAAGCAACTTACTCAAAGAGGAGAACTCATCCATCCATTCATTTGACAAACAAGGTCAGGCAGTGCTCGTCACAAAAGTGAATACGGCTTGATCCCTATCCTTTACTGGGCAATAACCATGTGACAGGAATGATGAACAAGAGGATGTGGTCCCCACCCTCAAGTAGCTCTTGTGCCTGTAAGCACCTTGTCCATCAGGTTGGCAGGTTGTACAGGCCACTCCCCCTGGCCTCTGACATGGGCTGCATACTAGGGTGCAGAGTCCCTAGGACTTTTGGAGGCCTGACAAAGGATTATAGCCCTCCACACCTCTATGTTCCCTGGCTGAGGGCCAGACCATTCCCCTGGACCAATAACATTCCCCTGAGATGGGATCTTAGCTTTGATAGCACAGTCCAGTGGAGAGGGATACCCAAATGATGTAGCAGAGGGTTCAGACTTTTCCTTCTTTGGGAATAGCAAGCTCCCTATGGCTGGGGATGTGCAAGCAGAGGCTGAGAGAACACTTGCTGGGGGCGCTGCAGAGGGGTTTGGCACATCAGGTGCCAGTGGCAGTGGGCATGGTATGGAACTAGGTCAGCTTCCATGTCCTTTCCTGCTTTGAGTGTTGTGATTTGGAGATTCTGCCCAGTTATTTTCCAGAGATGACTCCACAAGTTCCCCCACAGACAGAGAGTTGGGCACAGTTCCCAGCCAGGTCAACAAGGTTCCCCTGGGGCTAGTGGGTAGTCTCAGAGAGACTCCCTGATCTCCTTCTCGTTCTGCTTACCTGCCCCATGCACTTGAGTCTCCACTCCCAATGTAGCCCTGGTTGCTAGGTGAGGGATGAGCCTTGGACACTGAAGCCAGGCTCCCTGTGGTTTGGCATTTGCCTACACTTACAGTTGAGCCTGGAGGAGGTGGGAGATGCTGAGGATCAAGTAGCAAGTTGTCTGTACCCTAATGCAGGCCTACTCTGAGCATGGAGTTGCTTAGCCACAATCTTAGCTCTTCGCTCCTGCTGACTCATCTGGAATCTTAGTGTCTGAAGTTCTCACTAGAAGATGCATATCTAGGCAGGAGTTTCCCAGGCAATGGGCTAGTGATGGAAGGAAGGAAGAAGGGAGGGAGGGACAGAGAAAACTTTTATTGAACTTCACTATGTGCCAGATGCCATATTAAGCACCAAGTAAGCATGTGTTAATGGAAAGAGCAAAGACTCTAGAGTTTGACATTCATTCCTTCCTTCATAATTTTATCCATTTATTTAACCAACACTTATTGAGCCTACTATGTGTCAGGCATTGTGCTAGATACTTGGGATACAAGAGTGAAAAAACTCTATCTTTGACCTCATGAAACTACAGTCTTCTGGGAGAGACAGACATAAAGCAAATCATTCCCCATATTCATCCCAAGTAACAAGTGTGATAAATGCTCTGAAAGAAAAAAGAGAGAGGCTTTGAGAGTATATATCAAGGGAAGCCAAATTCAGATTGGAGTGGGAGGTAAGTGTCAAGGAAATCTGCTATGAGGAAAAGGCCCGAAAATGAGACCTAAAGGATGAGTAAGAGTTAGCCAAATCAAGAGTGAAGAGAAGAATGTTCCAGATAGAGGGACTACTCTAAGCTAGAGCCTCAGGATGGCGAAGAGATTAGAATGCTTAAAGAACTAGAAGAAGACTGGTACGACTAGGGTAAAGACACTGAGCCACCCTCCAGAATTTGTTCCTTCCTAATCCCCTTCTAGCCACCCAAGGGTCGGGGACTGCAAGCTTCATTTGACAGGGGGAGAGTGAGGCCCTTCAGAGGAAACCAGCTGCTCAGTTCCTGTGGGGACAGTAGCCTGTTGAGCTTCCCCAGGCCTGAGTCCAGCTCTGTGTTTCATCAAGCAACCCAGTGTGGTACAGGATCAATTAGTGGGAGAGTCTTTAACCTGAAAGGGGCGTAAGCCAGTCTGGCTATTTCCACCTTGTTCTTAAAAATCTGCCTCTAGTGCCCCCCACAAAATATTTTCTGAGTGCCAGGCCTGTGCTGAGTGCTGAGGATATAGAGATGAATTTGACAGTTTCTCCCTCAATGAATCAGGAGACAGGCATAAAGGAACCATTATCTTTATCTTCAGGAAGTCTTCAGCTTCTAACTTTAATCTCTTCTGCTGCAGTCCAGAAAGAAGTCACCCCAGACTCCTTTGCACTGGCCCTCCCTCAGTTTCCTGACATCACCTTGGTAGGCTGTGGTAGGAGCTTCAGACACCAAGCTGAACTTCTGCTAATGTTCTCTGCTCACCAGGACCAAGGACTTTCAATTGCCCTCCGGCATTTCTGTCTCCACTGCTCTATCTCCCAGCACTGAAAGTTCAACAGAAAAGTACTTATGTGAGCATGAGTTAGTGGCAGGGGCAGGGTGAGGTGAGGGTTGCTGGAAGCTTGTGTACTCTTACCCCACCGAGATCAGAGAATAGAGGGGACACTGGACTTGGACTTATTCCAGGAGTGGGGGTATAAAGCATTCTGGGACCCTAGGGGTTTAGGTGGTGAGAGTTATAGAGAGACACTGAGCAGGCAGGGAGAGACCCCAATCTCCCACCATTACCACCCTCCCCAAGCTATGCCACTTGCTAGCTAACTCACAGGAGGGCATGATGGCCATGGGAGGGGCACAGAAGCAGAGCAGTTGAGCACAGCAATGAAGAGGGGAGGCTTGAGAACTGGGCAACCTGCAGTTGAGTCTTTGCCAGCTGTGGGATTGTGATGGGCATCACCAACGTTCATCAATATCAGGCTCTCTGCACCTCCAGGCACACAGAAGATAATATGTCCCCACTTGTTTGAAGTTAGATGTGGCCATGTGACTAGTTCTGGCCAAAGAAGTGAGGGCAGAAGTGACAGTGGTCACATCTGGATCTGAGCATTTAATTACAGGTCCTCAACTCTCCAACTTCTCTTCCACAGTTTTCATGACAGTGGAAGCCCATGTTGAGTTGGGTGTCATTGTCATAAGATGGTGGCTGCTCCCGCAGCCTGGGTCCTAGAAACCTCCTGCTGACCGATATGGACACATAAGATGAGTGAGAGTAAACTTTTTTCTTAAGTCACTGAGATTTAGGTGATATTTATTACTGTAGCATAATCTGGCCTGTGCTGCCTAAAACAGGAATCATGGGCAAATTACTTAACCCCTCTGTGCCTCAGTTTCCTTATCTGTAAAACTGGGGTCATAAAAGTCCCAACCTCCTATGGATGTAAGGATTAAGTGGGTCAAAACCTAATGGGCTTAGAACACGCTGGGGCTTATAGTAAAGCATTCAATATTAGATTTACCACTATTATCTCCTACTTGGGAAATATTCTCCTCAAATTTGATTGGATTAAGCAGAGAGACAAACGTAGACACTTAGGGATAAGAAAGACTTTTAAGTCTTCTGGTTCCACCCTTATCTTGTGTTGGGGTCTTCTGTGAAGCATCCTTGCCAAGTGCCATCCAGTTCTTCTGGAGGTTCTAGCACTGGTTGCAAAGGCAGAGCTGCAACCTGTTCATAGATACCTTCCCTCTCCCAGCCCCTAGTATATCCATAATAGGGGTGGCACTCAGACCTGGGCCCTGCCTCCTTGTCTGGTGTGCATGTGGTGAAATTGACAACATGCAGGGCACCAGTTTCTGCTGTCACTGATAAAGTCATGGAGGGAAGGAACTGGGCAACTTTCCTCTCAAGCTGCTTGGAAATCATATCCTCCTCACCGCACACACACACAGTCCTCTGCCCCGTGCTCCCATCGATCTCCCCTCAAAGACACCTCCCTGAACATGCTTCCTAGGCTCAGAGCCCCTCTGACCATCTCCCTCGGTTGCTCCATCTCCTTTTTTCCTCTTATTTCCTTTCTGAAAGGGGATCCCTGCTATCTTCCTCCATCAAGCCACTGTGTGTATTCTCCCCAGATTCATGAAAATTGGCTCCTTGCCTCTCCATTATCTGTGATTCCTGGGGTCACAGCCCCCACCCACAGGCTGGATTGTAGCAGAGGCTGGGGGCCAACGAAGCTCACTTGGCTCAAACGTGAGCAGATCAAAACAGATTTGCACCTTATGGGCCCCTGTGGTCACACATGAGATAGATACCATCTGAGAGAAGTGGAGAAGGTAGACCCCAATTGTTACTCCCACTTGTCACTCACCGTGTCTCACTGCCACCATTTGGGATAAGGTATTGCCTTGTGTTAAATTGCAAAGAACCCAGGAGGGCTACTGGCCCTGGCCATGTAGATGAATTACGGCAACTGCCCTTGAAGCCTGGTCTGAGGAACTCTTCATTGGAATCATCTGGGGTGTATGTAAAAATGCAGATTTCTGAGGTGGCTTCTTGGGGCTGGTTGTCTGCTATTTGAAAAAGGGCTGCTGGGGGAAGGGAAGGAGAAAATTTGGAGCGTAAGTCCTTACTCTCCAACCCCGGGTGCCACCCAGATCCCATCTATAACCTCTGCTTGTGACAACACCTCTGAGGTCTGAAGTCAGAGAGTATGTCTCCTTGAGTCTCTAAAGTAAAAAGAGAGTAGGGGCTCCACAAGATTCAGGAAAGCAGTTGTAGTGTATGGAGGACACCATGTTCCACTTTGAAGAAGAGGGCTAACAAGAGGGTATGGGCTGAAACTATAGCAAGAGGAGTCCATGGTAGAGGTAGGACTGCTGGTCAGACAGCAGGAAAAATTCCTGTCAACTTGTTCCTATTAGTGCAGTGGTTTACAGTTTATAGAGCTCTTTTATGTTTACACTCTTCTTCGAGCATCCCACAAAACTGTGAGGTGGATATTAATTACTTCTATTTTACAGAATTGGCAGTTGGTGCTCAGAAAGGTTAAGTAACTTGCCGAAGACTACACAGCTACTAGGTAGTGGAGGAGAGATTTGACTCAAGGTCTTATGCCTCTGGGTGATAATTGTGGGTGATTCTGTGTCAGTTCGATGAACCCTGGAACAGATTCCAGGTCTCAGAGAGGCCACCAAATGGGTTGAAGGCCCCGGAGGGTCCCCCACCCTCATTCTGATGTCTTCTCTGTCCCTAGGGAAGGTCTGCAATAGAAATGGACCCTGGTCCTTGTGTGTAATTAACCTTTATTGCTCTCCATTGGGCTACCAGCTATCAGAAGCCACTGTGTGAATAAGGGTGTTGTCCCCAGATAATCTCCGGACTGGCTGATGAGGCACCCATATCTCTGCTTGAATGGGACACTGTTGGAGTAGAAGACATCTGTCTCCATTCTCCTCCCATGGGCTGGTCCCAAAAGCTTACCTACTACCTGCTAGGTGGTATTCATCCCAGTGAGAACACATAGGGGGCAGAGGTCAGCCTAGTACAACCCCTATCTTGAAGCAGGAAAGCCAGAGTCAACTGAAAAGTGACTCTCTGCTGAAGGAGTTTGGAAGAGGAGATTTCACAGCTCCTCCTTCATGGCAAGTGGCCACCCTCTCTGTTTGCTAAATATCTTAAGAAGCCCTTTTTGTGCTAGGAAGAATTCACTGTATGCACTCAAGAACCAGCCTGGAGTACAGAAGTACCAGGTTCTAGTCCCTTCTAAGCTATGAAATCACTGTGTGACCTTGACAACTCCCTTCCCCTCTCTGAGTTTCACCTTCTAAGGGCCTTTCTATTTAGTAGCTCAAAAGACTCTAATCAGATGATGCTATGTCAAGAGTTAATGTGGATATCTGCAATTAAAAGTTCACTATGTGGGGCCAGCCCCAGTGGCCTAGTGGTTAAGTTCAGCACACTCCACTTCAGCAGCCCAGGGTTTAGTTCCTGGGCATGGACCTACACCACTCTGTTAGCAGCTATGCTGTGCTGGTGGCCCACATACTAAAAAAAATAGAGGAAGATCGGCATGGATGTTAGCTCAGGGCAAATCTTCCTCAGCCAAAAAAAAAAATTCACTATGATGAAGAAATTGACTGACTGGAAAAAGAATAATGTATTAATTGGAAATATGCAGTTGTACTCAGATGTACTTAGGGATATTTACTTGGGATGGAACAGAGAATAATGTAATGGGAAGAAAGTGGGCAGGCAGGTGGGAAGGAGGTGGGCAGACAAGATGATGGCCTCAGAAGGAAGAGGGAAGTGAAGTATGAACAAAGAAATCTGGCAGAAATAACAGGGCAAAGGGGTGAAAATGATGAAGAGAAGGGAGATTCCAAAGTTGGATAGGACTGAGCTACATGAGGGAAATGTTGGCACTCATGAGTCTATTTGCCTACTGGGCACCTCCCCTTTGATGTTCCACCAGCACCTCAAAGCCACCATGGCCCCAACCCAGCTTAGCATCTCTCCCGTTCTGAACCAAATCCTCCAGCAACCAGTCCCCAACTTCAGTGGTTTTTCTCTCCTCTCTACCTCTCAAGTTTGAGTCTGTCCTCTCCTCTGTATCTGCACTGCCACCACCAGACCATCATCATCTTTCACCACTCACCTGGAATACCATAGTGTTTCCTAACTGGTTTTCCTGAGTTCATTTTGCCTCTACAATCCATGCTTCACACCCCTGAAATGCCCTCCAGTGGTTCCCCAGTGGTCTTCAGATAAAATCCAAACTCCTCGCCATGGCCTACAAGGCCCTGCATGGTCTGACGCCTTATTCCCAGCCTCATTTCTTCCACTCCCTGTATAGATGGCAGCACTCCTATCTTACAGACAACTCTTGCCCATCTCTAGACTTTGGCACATGCTGCTTCCTCTGTCTGAAACATCTTCTTTCTTCCTAATTTATCACTTGGCAAACTCCTTCTCATCCTTCGAGCCTCAGCTTACACAGCCTCTCCTTCTGGGAGCCAGTCTGTGTTGAAGGCTTCTCTTCTGGGGTCCCACAACCTCTGGACTTCTCTTTGTCACAAAACTGATCACACTGATTAATATGGATCTGGTTACATTCTAGACTCCCTCACTAGACTGGGAGAAACTTGAGGACAGGAATCACATCTTATTTGTCCTTGTATGGCATCTTGTAGGTACTCAACAATTGTGTGTTGAATCAACATCCTGGAAACAGCCTGGTACCTTGTGCATGGTAAGCTGGTGTTTATTGGATTGAATTACTATCCAGGAAAGAGGTGGTAAATGGAGATGTCAATGAAACTGGGTAAAACTGGGAGAGAGTTTGAAGTAGTGGAGCAGAGTTTCGGCTGGAATCTGAAGTTTCTGCTGAGAAGTACTAGGTAAGTTGAGAGAAGGGGAGCCTGTCTAGGCTACAGGGGTAGGTAGTTGTGGGCTACATGTCATGACATGGAGACTTGAAGGAAAGACACCAGCTTTAGCCCTTTAAGTGGACCAAGCAGTTCTCTTTAACCCCATTACCCATTCCACACTCAATGGACTGGCAGCAGGTTGTACCCACTGTGGTGTTTTGCAGGCTGGATAGCTGGCGGAGGGAGATTTCAGCTATGACTCTCCATTCATTCTACAAATACTTATCGAGCACTCACGATATGCCAGGCACTGTTCTAGACACTGAGGAACACAGCAGTGAATATGAGAGGCAAAAACATAGAAAAATCCCCTCCCTCATGGAACTCACATTCTAGTGAAAGGAGACAGACAGTAAACAAAATAAATAAAATTTATAGAATGTTAGGTAGTTATAAATCTATGGAGAAAAATTAAGGATGAAAGGGAGCTAAGAAGTTGCTAGAGGGGCATATGTTTCAATTATAAGTAGGGAGGTCACAGGCCTGCAGAAGGTGAGAAGCCTCTCCTGTGTGGGACGTTGTAGAGAGGAGGGGCAGGGCCAGGGAGAGGTGAGCTCCCCATCAGGCCTAAAGTGAAGGCTACAGTGAGGAGCCGGTGACCTAACTGGGTACCCTGGAGATTGCCGTGAGCCTATGTGTGCATGTTGGAGTTGGGATTTCATGTGCAGCCTCACTGACTCTGGACAGTTCCTGTTCCCTTTCTAAGCCTCAGTTTCCTCATTTGAAATGTGAAGCCCCTGCTCTACCTCCCTTACAGGATACTTAAGGATGAAAATGATGTGAAAGCTTAAAGTGAGATGTAAAGGCTATTGGTGGATGCCACCCTAGTGCACTCTTTCCTGTGAGGTGGAAACAACCTAGCTCCTCTAGCCATCTCCGTGTGTCTGGCCCTTGGATGAACCTCTGGGTAGTTTCACTTAACTGGTGATCAGATGGGTCTATATCTGTCAGACAGAGCTGCTGGTGACCCAGGGCAAGGAGGGAAAGGATACTGCCTCATCAGCTGATAACAGAAAGGTTCCCAGCGTCATGGTAGGCTGGGGACATGAGAGTATGCCAGGGGTGGTGGTGCTGGCCTTTCTCCTCACTTGCTTATCATCCTCAGTGAAGAAGTTGACATCTGCTCTCTTAAGTAAAACCAGGAAATTTGAGAAGCATGCATCACGCCAAGAACTGCACTGAACACATTGTGTGTGTGTGTGTGTGTGTGTGTGTGTGTGTGTGTCTTTTTTTGATGGTGGTGGGGAGAAACACAAAGATACACAAAGTCTGGTCTCTACCTCAAGGGATCACAATTTAGTAAGGAGACATCTAGGGAGTCTTGAAGGGAAAGTGTGCCAAGTAGGGTTTTAGAAACACACTAAGTGTGGAGAAAGGGGTGGCTGGAGGCAAGGTCACCTAGGAGACTTTTGTGGTGGTCTAAGGAGGGGATGGTAGTGTCTTCAACTAGGGCAGAGTCAGTGAGAATGGAGAGGAAGTCATGACTGGGAAGAATATTGTGGAACTGACTGCAACCTCACTTGCCGAATGGTTGATTAGAGGGGATGAGGGAAAAGGGGAAAGCTCAAAGGGGCTTCCAAATTTGCTGCTGCTAAACCCCATCTTCCTCTTCCTAGACTTGTGCAGTTGGATTGGGGGTGAGGGGTGGGGCTAGTTACATGATACATTTGGCACTCTAACATTTCACATTGTCCGTTTCAACTCATCACTCCAGCCTGTAGAGAACTCTCTGAAGCTGGATTCACTATCATTTTAAGTATCTGCTAGTCCTCTGGGTTTCATATAATTTGCAACTTCTCTAAAGCCACAGTTTCCTCATCAGTATTATGGGGATAATAATAGTATTTACCCGATAGGACTGATGTGAGGATTAAATGAGTTAATGCATGAAAATGCAGTGCCTGCTACATTGTAAACACATGATAAATGTCATTATCATTATTGTTGAATGCATTTTTACTTGGTACCTATATTGTGCCTGACTCTGCCAGATGCCCAGGGGGAAGCAGAAAAGAATTAGGCCAGGTTTCTGGGAGAGAAATGTATACTTAGTGGCCAGAATCCAAGAGGCTAAAGACCATAATAGAGAGAGGCTCAGGGTGCTGTCGGAGCAAGGGAGACAAGAGGAAGTAATTGAATCCAGTCAGGTGGGGTATGGGTAGGCATGGCTAGTTGGATCAAGTTGGCTGTCTGACCAAAGGGCAGTCCACTTGGTGGTGCCTTAAAGGTAGTCTGGCAGGAAATTCTGTGCAAAAAGGAATCTGAATCGGGAACTGGAGAAAGTCAAGCAGCTGGCACTGGAAGTTGAATCTGAAAGAATGAAAAGAGCGGCTAAGAGCGAATATTTAAACTCACGACGCTGAGGTCTCTTGACTAGCTTAGGATCCAATTCCAGCCTCCATGAGGCCAGACCATTCTAAGATTCTGTCTCTTCAAGTCCCATATTTCTTTCCCTATTGCTCTGTACATGAAACCTCCACTAATTGAACTGGCCTGAGTGGATCACAAGTTCTTCTTCTTTTCGTTTAATGGTCTAAGTGGAGATTTTTAAAAAAGAACAGCTTTATTGAGATATAATTCACATACCATGAAATTCATCCATTTAAAGTATGCAGTTCAATGGTTTTTAGCATACGTGCAACCATTACCACAGTCAACTTGAGAACATTTTCATCACCTCAAAAAAAATCCTATAACTGTATTAGCAGTCATTCCCCCTTCCTCCCTCTCTGCAACTCCTGGCAACCACTAATCAACTTTCTGTGCCTGTGGATTTGCCTGTTATGGGCATTTCATATAATTGGGGTCATACAATACGTGGCTTTCTGTTACTGGCTTCATTCACTTAATGTAATGTTTTTAAGGTGCATCCATGTTTTGGCATGTATCAGTACTTCATTTCTTTTTATTGTGGAATAAGTTTTCACTGTATGGATATAGCATATTTAATTTATCTATTCATCAGTTGATAGATGCTTAGGTTGTTTCCACCTTTTGGCTGCTATAAACATTCATGAACAAGTTTTTGTGTGAGTATGTTTTCATTTTGGGGGAGTATATACCTAGGGTTGAAATTGTTGGATCATGCGGTAGCTCTATGTCTAACCATGTGAGGAAGTGCCAAACTGTTTTCCAAAGTGGCTGCACCATTTTAAATTCTCTCCAGCAGTGTGTGAGGGTTCTGATTTCTCCACATCCTCATCAACACTTGTTATTATCTGACTTTTTGATTATCACCATTCTAGTAGATGTGAAGTGGTAGCTCATTGTGGTTCTAATATACATTCCTCTGTTGACTAATGATTTTGAGAACATTTTCATGCACTTATTGGCCATTTGTTTATTATTATCTGTTGTCTATTATTATCTGTTTATCATTGAGTTTTAAAAGTTGTTTATATATACTAGATACAAGTATCCTATGATTTGCAAATATTTCTCCCATCCTAGGGATTGTTTTTCCATTTTCTTTATAGTGTCCTTTAAAGCATAGAAGTTCTTCATTTTGATGAAATCTAATTTATCTATTTTTAATTGTGTTTCTTGTGCTTTGTGTCATATATGAGAATCCATTGCCAAATCCAAGGTCATGCAGATTTGCTCCCATGTTTTCTTCTAAGAGTTTTATAGTTTTAGCTCTTACATTTAGGTCTTTGATCCATTTTGAGTTAATTTTTGTATATGGTATGAGGTAAGTGTTCAATTTCATTCTTTTGCATGTGGCTATCTAGTTGTCATGGTACCATTTATTGAAAAGACTATTCTTTCCCCATTGAATGTTCTTGCACCCTTGTTGAAAGCCAGTTGACAGTAGACACATGGGTTCATATCTGGACTCTCAATTCTATTTCATTAATCTATATGTCTATCCTTATGCTAGTACCACATGATCTTGATTACTGTAGCTTTGTGGTAAGTTTTGAAATCAGAAAGTGTGAGTCCTCCAACTTTGTTCTTCTTCAAGATTGTTTTGGTTATTTTGGGTCCCTTGCATTTCCATATGAATGTTAGGATGAGCTTGTCAATTTCTGCAAACAAGGCAGCGGGGATTTTGATAGGGATTGTGTTGAATCTGTAGATCAATTTAGCGAGTACTGTCATCTTAACGATATTAAATATTCTAATCCATGAACACAGGATGTTTTTACGTATATTTAGATCTTCTTTAATTTCTTTCAACGAAGTTTTCAGAGTATGCATAAGTTTTATATGTTTTTTGTTAAATTTATTCCTAAATATTTTATTCTTTTTGAAGCTATTGTAAATTCAATTTTCTTATTTTCATATTCTGGTTGCTCATTGCAAGTATATAGAAATACAATTTATTATTCTATGTTGATCTTGTATCCTGCAATCTTACTAAACTTGTTTATTAGTTCTAATAGGTATTTAATGGACTCCTTTGGATTTTCTATGTACAAGAACTTGTCATCTGTGAATAAAGATGGTTTTATTTCTTCTTTCCAATGTGGATGCCTTTTATTACTATTTCTGTGCCTGGTTGCCCAGGCTAAAACCTTTAGTACCATGTTGAATAGAAATGGCAAGAACAGACATCCTTGTCTTGTTCCTGATCTTATGGATGTTAGTTGTGAGTATTTCTTAGATGCCTTTTATAAAGTTGAGAAACTTCCTTTCTATTCCTAGTTTGTTCAATGCTTTTTTATCGTGAAAGTGTGTTGGATTTTGTCAAATGCTTTTGTCTGTGTATATTGAGATGGCTATTTTTTGTTTTATATTCTATTGATATGGTGTATTAATTGATTTTCAGATGTTAAACCATCCTTCCTTTTCTCTGATAAATCACACTTGGTCATGGTGTATAAATCATTTATATGTTGCTGAATTTTGTTGCTAGTGTTTTGTTTTATGGCCTAGCATACTGTCTATCCTGGAGAATGTTCCATATCCTCTTGGGAACAATGTATATTCTATTGTTGTTGGGTGGAATGTCTGGATTATTGAGGATTTTTGCATCTATATTCATATGAGATATTAGTTTGTAGTTTTCTTTTCTTGTGATATCATCATCTGGTTTTAGTGTCAGGGTAATACTGGCCTCAAAGAAGGAGTTGGAAAGTATTACCTCCTCTGCTGTTTTTTTAGGAAAAGTTTATGGAGAATTGCTATTAATTCTTTTTTAAATGTTTGGTACAATTCCCCAGTGAATCCATCTGTGCTGAGACTTTCTTTATAGCTGTTTTTTTTGTTTTTGTTTTTACTAATTCAATCCTTTTACTTGTTATAGATCCATTCATGTTGTCTATTTCTTGTTTAGTCAGTTTTGGTAGTTTAATCTTTCTAGGAATATTTCCATTTCATGCAAGTTGTCTCTTTTATTGACACACAATTATTCATAATATTCCTTTATAATCCTTTTCATTTCTGTAAGATCTGTAGTAATGTCCTCTCTTTCATTTCTGATTTAGTAATTTGAGGCATCTCTATTTTTTTCTTGGTCAGTATAGCTATAAGTTTGTCAATTTTGCTAAGCTTTTCAAAGAATCAACTTTTGGTTTTATTGATTTTCTCTACTATTTTATACTCTCTATTTCATTTATTTTCAGTCTAGTCATTCCACTCTAGAAAGGAAGTTTCCTTCTGCTTGCTTCACATTTAGTTTGCTCTTTTTCCCAGTGTCTTAAGATGGAAGGTTAAATTATTGATTTGAAATTTTTCCTCTTTTTTAACATAAGCATTTATAGCTATAAATTTCCCTCTAAACACTGCTTGGGTCACATTTCACATAAGTCTTGGTATGTTTTGTCTTCATTTTCATTGATCTCAAAGTATTTTCTAATTTCTCTTTCGATCTTTTTCTTTGACCAATGGTTATTTAGGAATTTGTTGTTTAATTTCCACATATTTGTGAGTTTCCTAAATTTCTTTCTATTTTTGCTTTCTAAATTCATTCCACTGTGGTCAGAGAACATAATTTCTATTATTTTAAATTTATTGAGGTTTGTTTTATTGCCTAGCATATGTTCTATCTTGGAAATTGCTCCATGTGCACTTGAGAAGAATGCATATTGTTATCAAAAAACATGGAAGATAAAAGGCAGTGGGATGACATATTTAAAGTGCTGAGAGAAAAAAAAACTTTCAACCAAGAATTCTATACCTGACAAAAATATCTTTCAAAAATGAAGGAGAAATTAAAACATTCCCAGATAAACAAAAGCTGAGGGAGTTTGTCACTGGCAGGCCTGTCCTACAAGAAATGCTAAAGGTAGTCTTTCAGGCTGAAATAAAAGGACACTAGGCAGTAAGTCAAAGCCGTAAAAAGAAATAAAGAACAAAGATAAAGGTAGCTACAAAGGTAAACATAAAAGCCAGTATTATTGTACTTCTAGTCTATAACTTCTTTTATTTTCCTATATGATTTAAAAGACAAACACATAAAATAAAAGTACAAATCTATGTTAATAGGTACACAACGTACAAAGATGTGATTTGTGAAAATAACATAAGGAAGGTGGGATGGAGCTGTATAAGGACAAAGTTTTGTACACTAATAAAGCTTAGTTGGTATTAATCCAAATTAGATTGGTATAAATTTAAGATGTTAATTGTATTTCTTTTTGAATCAGTTTTGGTAGTTTGTGTGTATTTAGAAACTTGTCCATTTCATCTAGGTTATCTAATTTGTTGGTGTACAATTTTTCATAGTATTTTCTTATAATCTCTTTTTTTTTTTTAAGATTTTATTTATTTACTTTTTCCCCCCAAAGCCCCAGTAGATAGTTGTATGTCATAGCTGCACATTCTTTTAGTTGCTGTATGTGGGACGCAGCCTCAGCATGGCCAGAGAAGTGGTGTGTTGGTGCGTGCCTGGGATCCGAAGCCAGGCCGCCAGCAGCAGAGCGCACGCACTTAACGGCTAAGCCACGGGGCCGGCCCATATAATCTCTTTTATATCTGTAAGGTAAAGTAGTAGTGTCCCCACTTTCATTTCTGATTTTAGAAATTTGGGTCTTCTCTTGCTCTCTCTTTCTTTTTTTATTTTTTGGTAATTCTAGCTAAAGATTAGTCAGTTTTTTTGATTTTTTCAAAGAGCCAACTTTTGTTTCATTGATTGTCTCTATTATTCCTTTAGTCTCCATTTTGTTTATCTCAGCTCTAATATTTATTATTTCTTTCTTTCTGATAGATTGGGTTTAATTTGCTCTTCCTTTTTACTTCCTTAAGGTATAAAGTTAAGTTGTTTATTATAGATATTTCTTGTCTTTTCTTTTCTTTTGTTGAGGAAGATTCATCCTGAGCTAACATCTGTGCCAATCTTCCTTTATTTTATATGTGGGACGCCACCACAGCATGGGTGATGAGTGGTGTAGGTTTGTGCCTGGGATCCAAACCCGTGACCCCAGGCCACCAAAGTGGAGCACACCAAACTTAATCACTACGCCACCGGGCTGACCCTTCTTTCTTCTTCTTCTTTTTTTTTTTGTGAGGAAGATCAGCCCTGAGCTAACATCTGATGCCAATCCTCTTTTGCCGAGGAAGTTTGGCCCTGGGCTAACATCCGTGCCCATCTTCCTCTACTTTATATGGCATGCTGCCACAGCATGGCTTGACAAGCAGTGCATCGGTGTGCACCAGGGATCCAAACCTGTGCACACTTGGGCGGCCGAAGTGGAGCACGCGCACTTAAGTGCTATGCCACTGGGCTGGCCCTCTTCTTTTTGTATTTAATTTTTTTATGGATGTTTTAATAGTTTTTAACATTGTGAAATTTTGGGTTGTAGATTTTTGTTTGTCCATCACCATATATATGACTCCCTTCCCCCCTTGTGCCCACCCCCCACCCCCATTGCCCCTGGTAACCACAATACAGATTTCTCTGTCCATGTGTTGGTTTATATTCCACATATGAGTGAGATCATATTGTGTTTGTCTTTCTCCTTCTGGCTTACTTCACTTAACATAATACCCTCCAGGCCCATCCATGTTGTTGCAAATGTGGCCCTCTTCTTTTGTAATGTAGACATTCACAGCTATAAAATTCCCTCTGAACATTGCATTCATCTTATGAGTTTTGGTATGTTGTGTTTTCATTTTTATTTGTCTCAAAGTATTTTCTAATGTTTCCCTTGTGATTTTTTTTTTCTTTCACTCATTGGTTACTTAAAGTATGTTGTTTGCTTTCCACATATTTGGAATTTTCCAGTTCTCCTTTTGTTATTGATTTATAGTTTTCTTTCACTGTGTTCAGAGAATATCCTTTGTATGATATAAATCTTTTTGAATTTATTGAAACTTGCTTTGTGGGCTAACATATGGTCTATTGTAGAGAATGTCCCATTTGCACTTGAAAAAAATGTGTATTCTGCTGTTGTTGGGTGGAGGATTCTGTATATGCCTGTTAGGTCTAGTTGGTTTCTAGTGTTATTTAAGTTCTCTATCTCCTTATTGATCATCTCTCTGGGCATTCTAACCATTATTAAAAGTAGGGTATTGGAGTCTCCAACTATTACTGTAGAATCATTTATTCCTCCCTTTAATATTGTCAATTTTTGCTACATATATTTGGGATCTGTTGTTGGGTGTATATATGTTCATAATTATTATATCTTATTGAAAATCTGAATAGAACAATAACAAGTAAATAGATTGAATCAGTAATCAAAAACCTTCCAAGAAAAAAACTTAAGACCAAAATGGCTTCACTGATTAATTCTGCCAAACATCTAAAAATAAATTAATACCAATTCTTCTCAAAATCTTCCCAAAGAAGATGAGAAGACACTTCCTAACTCATTTTATGAAATGAGCATTTCCCTGATACTAAAGATAGACAAATAATTCACATTAAAAGAAAACCACAGATCAACATCACTTATGAATATAGATGGAAAAATTCTCAACACAATACCAGCAAACTTAATTCGGCAGCATATTAAAAGTGTTATATACAAAGACTAAGGGTGATTTATTCCAGGAATGAAAGGATTGGTGGAAGTCAAGATGGCGGCGTAAGCAGACTCTGAAGTCTCTTCCTCCCGTGGACACAGCCAATTTACAACTACTCGTGGAAAAATTACCCCGTTAGAGAACTGAAAACTGGATAAGAGGAACTCTTGCAACAAAGGACAACCCTAATTGAGGTGGAAGAGGTAGAAACTCCCTTCAGGAGAGAAAAAACGCCGCCTTCACAAGCCGCCAGCTGCACGGATGCCCGGCAGCAGCCCACAGGTACGCAGCCCTCCCTGGAGGAGCGGGGCCCTGAGCCTGGGAGCGTCCCAGCTGTGGGAATTTTGTGGACCCAGCAAAACCTAGACGAGTGGCAGAATAACTGACTTTGCCTGCTACTAAAACATTGGGGAGTACCCCCAGAAAAGCTGGTTCACAAAGAAATTAAAACTGGCTCTTAAAGGGCCCACGCGCAAACTCACCCGTTTCAGAAAGCAACCGAAAATCACCAGAAAGAAAGGTGCATAGAGCTTTGGTGAAAAGAGACTCACCTAATAGGCCCTGAGTGCATCTCGGTTAGAGGTGAGACCTCTCCAGGGACTGGGACACTGGCGGCGGCCATTGTTGTGGCCTGGTGTGGGTGTGCTGACACAGACACCATTGGAGTTCTCCCTGAGGCCTGCTAGCCCAGGTCTGCCCCACCCACTAGAGCACCGATTTAATCCAGCTCAGTCAGGGCAGGCAGACCACCCTAGAGACTGGCCCCACCTAACAACAAGCTTTCAGGCAACTTGTGGGCCTGCATAGATTGGTGACTGGATTCTCTGCTGCCTGGCAACTGAGCCGATTTCAGTGGGGCAAGGCATTCACAAGGAGCGGGTGGAGAGTGTGGGGTGTTGGTGGAGTATGTGGGGCTTCCACCGTGGAGAGACTGGGTCCACTTCGGGAGGTCGGGGCGTGCACATGGGGCAGGACTGTGTTGACTGTGTGTGTGGACCTGTGGGCGGCAGGGCTTGTCAGCTGCAGAAGACTTGTGCTTCTCAAAGAGCCACATAGGGGGCTGGCCCCACCTTCCAAAGCCTGAAACAATTGGGTGCTCCCGTGCCTGAGGCCAGCCCCACCCAGCTGCAATCCTCAGAGAGCTGACAAGAGACCTAAAGGCTGGAGGATTACAGCAATTGTAAGCCCCTGAGCCTAACAACATGCCACGCTGGGAGCCTACTCACTTAAAAGAAATACTGCTACACAAATGTGGTATTAGAACTCGCAGCCAACTGTGCTGGGCTCCCCACACCTGATAAAGAGACTGAAGGGTCCACAACAACTACAAACAGCTGAGCATTACAACAGCTGACCAGGAGCATAACTCAGCCTACCTGGGCACATACAGGGAGAGCAAGCAGGCCACAACAGAAGGACACATGTAGCCCACATAGAGGTCACCCCTGGAACATTGAGAACTTAGGGAAGCACACTGCAGGACTCCTAAGGCATCACTTGTATAAGGTCACCTATCAAAGAGAAGGAGAACTGGCTGACCTACCTAATACATAGACACAAGCACAGGGAAAGAGGCAAAATGAGGAGGCAAAGGAATACATTCCAAGTAAGGGAACAGGACAAAACTCCAGAAAAGGAACTAAGTGAAACAGAAATGAGCAATCTACCTGACAGTTCAAACTAAGAGTGTTAAGGATGCTCACTGATGTGGGGAGAAGAATAGATGAACTCAGTGAGAATGTCAACAAAGAAATGGAAGATATAAAAAAGAACCAATCAGAAATGAAGAACACGATACTGGAAATGAAAAATTCACTAGAGGGACTCAAAAGCAGAGTAGAGGATACAGAAGAACGGATCTGCGAGCTGGATGAAAGACTACAAGAAATTACCCAAGCTGAACAAGTAAAAGAGAAAAGAATTAAAAAGAGTGAGGACAGTCTAAGGGACATCTGGGACAACATCAAGCGCACTAACATCCGTGTTATATGTGTCCCGGAAGGAGAAGAGCAAGACAAAGGGGCAGAGAATCTATTTCAAGAAATAATAGATGAAAACTTCCCTAACCTAAGGAAGGAAACAGACATCCAGGTACAGGAATCACAGAGAGCCCCAAACAAGATAAACCCAAAGAGGCCCACACCAAGACACATCATAAGCAAAATGTCCAGGATTAAAGATAAAGAGAGAATCCTAAAAGCCTCAAGAGAAAGACAAGTTACATATAAAGGAAGCCCCATAAGACCATCAGCTGACTTCTCAGCAGAAACCTTACAGGCTAAAAGAGAGTGGCACAATATATTTAAAGGGCTAAAAGGAAAAAACTTACAGCCAAGACTACTCTACCCAGCAAGGTTATCATTCAAAATGGAAGGAGAGATCAAAAATTTCCCAGATAGGGAAAAGGAAAGGAGTTTGTGCTACAAGAAATGTTAAAGGCACCGATTTAAGGGGAAAAGAGAAGACCACAAATAGGAAAAATTATCTATTTCCATGATAAGAGGGTAATGGATACAAAAAAGAGCTTAGATATGTATCAAAAACATAAAATGAGGGAGGAGGGGAGTTAAAGAGTAGAGCTTTCAGACAGAGGTCAAACTAAAGAGACCATCAATTCTGTATAGAAGGAGAAAGGAACAGAGAAGGACTACAAAAACACTGACCAAAAAAAAGTTAAAAAATGGCAGTAAGTACATACTTATCAATAGCTACTTTAAACGTCAATGGACTAAATCCTCCAATTAAAAGGCATAGGGTGGCTGATTGGATAAAACAACAAGACCCATATATATGCTGCATACAAGAGACACACTTCAGACCTAAAGACACTCACAAACTGAAAGTGAAGAGATGGAAAAAGATACTCCACGCAAATGGCAATGAAAAGAAAGCTGGGGTAGCAGTACTCATATCAGACAAAATAGACTTTAAAACAAAAACTGTAAAAAGAGACAAAGAAGGGCGTTACATAATGATCAAGGGAACAATCCAACAAGAGGATATAACACTTGTAAATATCTACGCACCCAATGTAGGTGCACCTAAATATATAAAGCAATTATTAACAGACATAAAAAGAGAAATAGACAGTAACACAATAATAGTAGGAGACTTTAACACTCCACTTACACCAACGGATAGATCATCCAAACAGAAGATCAATAAGGAAACCTTGGCCTTAAATGACACACTAGAACAGATGGACCTAGTAGACATATACAGAGCGTTCCATCCAAAAACCAAAGAATACATGTTCTTTTCAAATGCACATGGAACATTCTCCAGGATTGATCACATATTAGGCCACAAAACAAGTCTCCATAAATTTAAGAAGATTGAAATAATACCAAGCATCTTTTCTGACCACAACGGTATGAAACTGGAAATCAACTATAGGAAGAAAATCAGAAAAGCCACAAATACGTGGAGATTAAACAAAATGCTACTGAACAACGACTGGGTCAAGGAAGAAATCAAAGAAGAAATAAAAATAATACCTGGAGACAAATGAAAATGAAAATACGACATGCCAGAATTTATGGGATACAGCGAAAGCGGTTCTGAGAGGGAAGTTTATAGCAATACAGGCCTATCTCAACAAACAAGAAAAATCTCAAATAAACAATCTAACAATGCACCTAAAGGAACTGAAAAAAGAAGAACAAACAAAGCCCCAAATCAGTAGAAGAAGGGAAATAATATAAATCGAGCAGAAATAAATGAAATAGAGACTAAAAAAATAATAGAAAAAATTAATAAAACCAAGAGCTGGTTCTTTGAAAAGATAAACAAAATTGACAAACATTTAGATAGACTCACCAAGAAAAAAAGAGAGAAGTCACAAATACATAAAATCAGAAATGAAACAGGAGAAGTTACAACAGACACTTCAGAAATACAAAAGATTATAAGAGAATACCATGAAAAGCTATATGCCAACAAATTCGACAATCTGGAAGAAATGGATAAATTCTTAGAATCATACAATCTTCCATAACTGGATCAAGAAGAAGTAGAGAATTTGAATAGACCAATCACCAGTAAGGAGATCAAAACAGTAATCAAAAACCTCCCCCCAAATAAACGTCCAGGACCAGATAGCTTCCTTGCTGAATTCTACCAAACATTCAAAGAAGACTTAATACCTATCCCTCTCAAACTCTTCCAAAAAATTGAGGAGAGGGGCAAGTTCCCTAACTCATTCTACGAAGCCGACATTACCCTGATACCAAAACCAGACAAGGACAACAAAAAAAATAAAATTAGAGGCCAATATCACTGATGAACAGCGATGCAAAAATCCTCAACAAAATACTAGCAAATCGCATACAACAATACGTTAAAAAGATTATACACCACGATCAAGTGTGATTTATTCCAGGTATGCAGGGATGGTTCAACATTCGCAAATCAAACAACATAATATACCACATTAATATAATGAAGAATAAAAATCACATGATCATCTCAATAGATGCAGAGAAAGCATTTGACAAAATACAGCATCCATTTATGATAAAAACTCTGAAAAAAATGGGTATAGAAGGAAAGTACCTCAACATAATAAAGGCCATATATGACAAACCCACAGCTAATATCATCCTCAATGGCGAAAAAATGAAACCCATCCCTCTAAGAACAGCAACCAGACAAGGATGCCCACTGTCACCACTCCTATTTAACATAGTACTGGAAGTCCTAGCCAGAGCAATCAGGCAAGAAAAAGAAATAAAAGGGATCCAAATTGGAAAGGAAGAAGTGAAACTGTCACTATTTGCTGATGATATGATTTTATATATAGAAAACCCTAAAGAATCATCCAAAAAACTTTTAGAAGTAATAAACGAATATGGTAAAGTTGCAGGATACAAAATCAACATACAAAAATCAGTTGCATTTCTATATACTAACAACAAAGTAGCAGAAAGAGAAATTAAGAATACAACGCTATTTATAATTCCAACAAAAAGAATAAAATACCTAGGAATAAACTTAACCAAAGAGGTGAAAGAACTGTACACGGAAAACTATAAAACATTGCTGAAAGAAATTGAAGAAGACACAAAGAAATGGAAAGATATTCCATGCTCTTGGATTGGAAGAATTAACATAGTTCAGATGTCCATACTTCCTAAAGCAATCTATAGATTCAATGCAATCCCTATCAAAGTTCCAACAACATTTTTCACAGAAATAGAACAAAGAATCCTAAAATTTATATGGAACAACAAAAGACCCCAAATAGCCAAAGGAATCCTGAGAAAAAAGAACAAAGCTGGAGGTATCACACTCCCTGATTTCAAAATATACTACAAAGCTATAGTAACCAAAACAGCATGGTACTGGCACAAAAACAGATACACAGATCAATGGAATAGAATCGAAAGCCCAGAAATAAACCCACACATCTATGGACAGCTAATCTTTGACAAAGGAGCCAAGAACATACAATGGAGAAAAGAAAGTCTCTTCAACAAATGGTGTTGGGAAAACTGGACAGCCACATGCAAAAAAATGAAAGTAGACCCTTACCTTACACCATACACAAAAATTAACTCAAAATGGATTAAAGACTTGAATGTAAGACCTGAAACTATGAAACTTCTAGAAGAAAACATAGGCAGTACGCTCTTCAACATCGGTCTTAGCAACATCTTTTCAAGCACCATGTCTGACCAGGTAAGAGAAACAATAGAAAAAATAAACAAATGGGACTACATCAAACTAAAAAGCTTCTGCACAGCAAAGGAAACCATCAACAAAACGAAAAGACAACCTAACAATTGGGAGAAGATATTTGCAAAGCATACATCTGATAAGGGGTTAATCTCCAAAATATATAAAGAACTCATGTATCTCAACAACAAAAAAACTACCAACCCAATTCAAAAATGGGCAAAAGACCTTAACAGACATTTCTCCAAAGAAGATATACAGATGGCCAATAGGCACATGAAAAGATGTTCAAAATCATTAACTATCAGGGAAATGCAAATCAAAACTACGATGAGATATCACCTCACACCCGTCAGAATGGCTATAATTAACAAGTCAGGAAACAACAAGTGTTGGAGAGGATGTGGAGAGAAGGGAACTCTCATACACTGCTGGTGGGAGTGCAAACTGGTGCAGCCACTATGGAAAACAGTATGGAGATTCCTCAAAAAATCAAGGATAGAACTCCCATATGATCCAGCTATTCCACTGTTGGGTATTTATCCAAAGAACTTGAAAACACCAATGCATAAAGATACATGCACCCCTGTGTTCATTGCAGCGTTATTCACAATAGCCAAGACATGGAAGCAACCTAAGTGCCCATCAAGGGACGAATGGATAAAGAAGCTGTGGTATATATACACAATGGAATACTACTCAGCCATAAGAAACGATGAAATCCATCCATTTGTGACAACATGGATGGACATTGAGGCTATTATGCAAAGTGAAATAAGTCAGAGGGAGAAGGTCAAATACCGTATGATTTCCTCCATTAAGTAGTAGATAATAACAATAATAAACAAACACATAGGGACAGAGATTGGATTGGTGGTTACCAGAGGGGATGGGGAGAGGGAGGATGGTGAAAGGGATAATTCGGCACATGTGTGTGGTGATGGGTTGTAATTGGTATTTGAGTGGTGAACATGATGTAATCTATGCAAAAATAGAGGTATAACGATGTACACCTGAAATTTATACAATATTATAAACCAATGTTACTGTAATAAACAAAAATTTAAAAAAAAGGAATGAAAAGATCTTTCAACATATAAAAATCAATCAATGTAATACACCGTATTAATGAAATGAAGGAAAAACCCACATGATTATCTCAATTGATACTGAAAAATAATTTGGAAAAATCCAACACCCTTTCATAATTTAAAAAATAACACCCTAACAAACTAGGAATAAAGGGGAGCTTCCTCAACATGATAAAGTGTATTGATGAAAACCCCAGCTAATGTCATACTCAATGATGGAAGATTTCAAAAGTTACTATAAAGCTACTGTAATCAAAACAATGTGCTATTGGCATATGTGTAGTTATACAGATGAATGAATAGAATTGAAATTCCATAAGTAAACCCATCTATGGTCAGTCGATTTTTGACAAGAGTGCCAAGACCACTCAGTGGGAAAAGAATAGTCTTTGCAAGAAATGCTGTTGGGACAGCTAGATATCCACATGCAAAAGAATGAATTTGGACCCTTACCTCACACCATATACACAAATTAACTAAAAAATGGATAAAAGACCTAAATATAAGAGATAAAATTATAAAACTCTTAGAAGAAAACTTTGGGGTAAAGCTTTACGACCTTGGATTTGGCAATGAATTTTAGATATGACACTACAAGCATAAGCAAGAAAAGAAAAATATAAATTGGACTTAATCTAAATTTAAAACTTTTGTTCAGTGAACAACACTATCAAGAGAGTGAAAAAACAGTCCACAGTGTAGAACATATTTGAAAATCATATATTATAAGAGTCTAGTTTCACAGAATATATAAAGAACTCTTACAACTCAAGAAAAAGACAAACATCTCAATTAAAAAATGGGCAAAGGACTTGAACAGAGATTTCTAAAAGAAGAGATAGAAATGATCAACAAACACATGAAAAGACGCTCAACTTCATTAGTCATTAGGGAAATGCAAATAAAAACTACCATGAGATATTATTTCACATCCACCAGGTTGGCCATAATTAAAAAAGCAGAAAATAACAAGTGGGGAGGATGTTGAAAAATTAAAACCCTCATACATTGCTAGTGGGAATGTAAAATAGTGTAGCCACAGTGGAAAACAATTTGGTGATTGCTCAATAAGTTAAACATAGAATTATCATATGAACCAGCAATTCCACTCTTAGATATATACTCCAAAGAATTGAAAACATGTGTTCAAACAAAGACTTGTACATAAATGTTTATAGAAGTGCTATTCACAATAGCCTAAAGGTGATGAATGGATAAAGAAAGTGTGGTATATCCATACAATGAAATATTATCCAGCCACAAAAAGAAATGAAGTACTGATTGATACATGCTACGACATGGATGAACCTTGAAAACCTTGTGCTAAGTGAAAGAAGCCAGACACAAAAGGCTATATACTGTGTGATTTCATTTATATGAAATATCTAGAATAAGTAAATCCATACAGACATAAAGTAGAATAGTGGTTACCAGGGGTTGAGGGGAGAGGGAAATGGTACGAGACTTCCATTTGGGAGGATGAAAATGTTCTGAAACTAGGTAGTGGTAATGATTGCACAAAATTATGAATGTACTAATTGCCAATGAATTGTGCACCTTAAAGATGGTTAAAATGGTAAATTTATGTTATGGTATTTTATCCTAATTTTAAAAGATAAAAGAAAAGAAAGGAAAGAACAACTCCAGAAAAAAAAAAAGCTGTATAAGAAAGGGAAATGAGGGCATAATGAACTACTTGGCTGTGAAAGGAACAAAATATACATAGTCACAATAATTAATGCAACCATTGTTTATTCTCAACTTTTTGAATCAACCTATAAAGAAAGCATAGAAGATTTAATTATGCTTATAGAACAGAATGCAAATGTCATCAATCTTGACAATAAAAAATTTAAAATACAGGTGAGAGAAAACGGGATGTAGAAGGAAGAGGAGAGCTGTAGGAAAAGTATGGCAACGAATATTCTTGTCAATGGAGAGTCAAGAGATACTGTCTAGAGGTGATAGAACGAGAAATACATGTGCAAGTATGTTGTCTAAAGTTACACAGAAAAGCAAGGGAGTAATTAGAACCCTCATACCTTGCTGGTAGGAACATAAAATGGTGTGGCCACCATGGAAAGATAGAAGTACAAAGATACAAAGATAACATGTAGATTGCAAAGATAGGAGTAGGGGAGGTTGTGTCTTAAACTGATAGATCAAGAAATAGCAGCTTATGTATATTATTGGGAATATATGAGGGAACTAATTACCAGGAGAAACAGCTAAAAAAAGAGAGGGTCTGACATGGGAAAGGATGAGATGAGGGATTGTTGGTTCCTATAATAAACACTTCTGCTCTTTGATTTTTAACCATACACATGTATAATATTTCGATTTCAAAAATACTTTTTAAACTCTGTAGTTCTAACCATGTCCACTCCTGGCCTTAAATCCTTCTAAGGCTTCCCAATGATACAGGTTAAATTATGAATTCTTTATGTGTCATTCAAAGTCCTTCAAATTCTGGCCCTGACCTACATTAACAGCATCATAACTGCCCTTTTCCTTAAAGTACCTGGGAGTCTGGCCACATAAATCTATTTGCAGTATTTTGGGTGCCATTTTCTTTCATGTTTCCATGCTTTTGCACATTTTGTTGCCTCTGCTTGACATTCTCCTCCTCCTCATCTCCCTGATAAACCCATACTCACCTTTCCAGACTCTGCAAATGTCACCTCCCCCAGGAAGCCTTCCCTACCATCCCACATGAAGAGTTTTGCCCTCTTTCCTCTGTGCTATGTCAGCATTTTTAAAATCTCTCTACTGTAGCACAGATCACATGGGATTTAACTTGACATGTCTGCTTCCTCCTCTGGATTGTGGGCTCCTTGAAAGTAGTAACCAGCTTTTATCCATGTTTGTATTCCCAGGGCTTAGCCCATGCCTTATTGAATCAAATGCATTTTTAAAGGATGTTTGAAAAAATGTTTTACTAAGAAACTAGGGAAAAAATAAGAAAGTCTCAGAAAGCTAGAACAGGTGATTGTATTACAGCATTACCATAACTATGAATGAAGAAATATTGATAGTTTGGTAGTTCCTCCAAATGTTAAACACTGAGTTATCATATGGCCCAGCAAGTCCACTCCTAGGTATATACACAAGAAAAATGAAAATACACGTCCACACAAAAACTGGTATATGAATGTTCATAAGAACATTATTCATAATAGCCCAAAATGGAAATAACCGAAATGTTTTTCAACTGAAGAATGGTTAAAAAAAATGTGGTGTATCCATACAATGAAATATTATATGGCCATAAAAATGAACAAAGTACTGATATATACTACAATATGAATGAACCTTGAAATCATGCTAAGCGAAGCCAGACACAAAAGGCCACATATTGTATGACTTTAATTTTATGAGATGCTCAGAATAGGCAAATCTATAGAGACAGAAAGTAGATTAATGTTGACTTAGGACTGGAAGTGAGGAGAGGTCAAATGGGAGTGACTGCTAAAGGGTACAGAGTTTCTTTTTGGGCTAATGATGTGCCCCAATATTAGATAGTGACGATGGTCACACAAGTTTGAGAATAGTCTAGAAAAACGTTATATTGTTTTCCTAGCATAAAGGATGAACTTTATGGTACCTAAATTATATCTCAATGAAGCTGTTTAAAAAAAAAGAAAAAACCCTAGAAAAAATCCTGGAAGGAAATACACCAAAAGGTCAAGTGATTGTTAACTTCAAGTTGTGGGATTTTGTGAGGGTGATTGTTATTCTTTTCTTTTCTTCTACTTCATAGTGCCTTCCGTACATTCTGTGATGAACATGTATTATTAAATATGGACACTTCATGTTTTAAAATATTAAGAAGGAGGGTAGAGAGGAGAATTAACATGTTCAGAATACCTACTGTGCACTAGGTAGGCTAATCCCCACAGCATCACTGTCAGGTTGCTATTTTCATTTCATTTGCACCAATGTGACAGGGAAAAATGAGACATGAGGCTTCACTGTCTTTCCCCATTCTCTCCTCCCTTCTAAGAAGCTTTTTGAGTTTTCTGGCTTGATTTGGGACCTTTTGGTTTGTTGAACTGGTAATGACTAAAGGAAAATTGATAAAGGCCTTGAAAGCCTGGACTAATTTACAGTAAAAGGAGTAGAGAGTGACCAGAGGAAACAACAAAGGCTCTGGGAAAAGATCAGAAGAGGACAGTGAAAGAGAAGAGGTGGCAAGGGGCTGAACGCAGGGGAAATCAGCCTTGTATGTAGAACGGTGGACTGGACTCTGAGTGCCTGGCTCTTTTTATCATTCTGATCTCACCTCAGACATGGCCTCTTCAAGGGCTCCCTGATGTCCACCTCTAAAAAAAACCCCACCCACCTCTACCTCCATCTCTTTCCATCCCATTATCCTGCTCTATCCTCTCCATAGTATTGATTACTATCTGAAAGTGTCCTGTCTCCTCTCACTGGGATGTGAGTGCCATTCCAAAGCCAGGGCCTCCTCTGGCTTGTTCACTGCTCTATTGCAGGGCTGAGAACCAGGTCTGGTAACACGGTGGTGTTTAGAAAATGAGAACTGCTGTTGCTGTTGTCATTCATCAACTCCTCTCCCTTCACTTATCTCCACTTTTTCAAATGCCATTTCTCCTTCAAAGCCTCTCTTAAGACCCAGCAACTCCTAGAACTCATACCTCTTGGCTGGAAGTGAGCTCCTGACCTTGACATATGAGCCTTCAACTACTCCCACACTTGTCTCATAAGCGCTTTGATGCCAGGGACCTTTGTTTATGCATCACAGCAAAAAAATTTACTGAGCTTTTGTGTGTGTGTGCATGTCAGAAAGTAAACACATAAGGAAAATGGTAATTTTACACTATGATAACTGTTATGAAGAAAATAAAATGAGATAATGGCCTAGACAATGACTAGGGTTGGGGGAGTGGCACTAATTTAGTCTGGATGGTTGGAGAAGGTTCTCTGAGGAGGTGACAACTGAGCTGAGACCGGACTGATGAGATCAGGATATCTTTCTGTATCTCCCACAATGCCTTGCATATCGTATGTATTTGCTGACTGACTGACCATGGAGTCTCAGGGGTGGAAGATTCCTAAAGGTTATCTAGTCCAGGACCAATCCTACATAGGTTTCATCTCCCAACAGTAGGCTATTGTCCCCGAGTAGGGCAACCTTCCTCAAGGTCCCCCAAGTTTCCCACTTTAAGTTGGTTCTCAAGACTCTCTTATGGATAGCTGCAGAACCGGCATTTTCTAGGCACCTGCTGTGTGCCAGACACTTCCATACCCAGTGTCTTACGTAACTCTTACCTAGTAGTACTATTATTATGATTCCCATCTGAAAGATGAGGCAACCTCAGAGAGCTTATGTAACTTGCCCAAGGCCACACTGCTAGCAAGTGTGTAGTGAATGTACCTGACTCCAAAGCTGGTGCATCGTGCTACCATCCTTTGCTCCCTTAATTCTGAAGTTTAAACCATCCTGTTCAGGCTTTAGAAGTTATTTGAAATTCATAACCTCAGGACTGGCTTGATTTCATTGGACCTTTCTCACTGAAGATATCAGCTTAGCCTTTTCCACATGCTGACCCCATAGAGACATGAAATTTTGCTGTCTTTATTTTTCATAATCATAACATGAAGACTGAGATCTTATATGACCCAAAATACCCCTGGCTGGACATTCTCTTTCCTCCTTCAGGCTCCCTTCTCCAAATCTGGTTCCCTCATAATTCCTGTGTGTGTGTGTGTGTGTGTGTGTGTGTGTAATAGACTGAGGCTGTTTTCTTGCCTGGTCCTCAGGCTAAGAGGTCATTTCCATCCCCTGTATTGTGACCTCTTCCCTCCCCCTCCCCCTCCAAATCTGCTGAACCTGTTCTACGTCCCGTTTTACTACGTCCCGTTTTACTTTCTCCAGTGGGTCGACACAGGGTATTTGCTCATGCAAATTTCATGCCCCAGAGAGGATCCTGTTAATCTCTTATGCCTCCTCCCTCCCTCAGCCTCCTTCTCAGTCACAGGGCCTGGGCCCACTGCCCTAGAGGTGGAAACAAGAGAAGCCTGGGGCTTCTCTGGGAGTCTCTGAACTAGCCTGTCGTGAGGGGCACACGCCCTCATGTGTTCGCCTCATGTAAATTAAGGCTGAGATTACAGCCTAAGGTCCTGCTGGCAGAGTCTTCTTTCTTCACAGCCTGGCCAAGGATCCTTGCCTTTCTCTGCCTGCCTGTGTCACTGCCTCCCTGGAGTTTGAATCAGCCTAAGTCTTGGGGATTCCATCTGGTCACACTCCAAATGTAACGCCTCCTGGTCATTTCCCCCTTTGTCTCTCTCTCAAAACTGCACCTACACAATAATAGTGGTCATTATTTGCCAAGCATGTAGTATACATGCCAGGGGATTTATATACATTAGCTTATTCAATGTATACAGTACCCTGACAGGTAAGTGTTATTTTCCTGGCACATAGTAGGCACTTAATGGATGAATGAATGGTCCCTCCCTAGTTTATCATAGGGCAAACGGAAACTCAGGGAGGTCATGCAAGTAATAAGGGGCAGAGACAGAATAGAAACCCAAGCCTATCTGGCCTGGGCTCCCAACAGTCGTATCAGGATGTTTCTAACACCACTGTGGCACCTTGAATCCCAATCCCCACGCCTGTCTGAGGGGAAAGCTGAGGGTTGTGGTTAGGGATGCTGTATTTAAAGTCAGACAGCTAGTAAGCAGGCACCACCACTTCCTGGCTGTGTGAGTGTGGGCAACTTGCTTAACCTCTCTGTACCACAGCTTCCTCATTGGCAAATGGGGGTAATAATAGTAACAACTCAGAGGGTCGGGCCCTTTAGTGAGACAATGTACATAAATGGCTTAGCATGGAGCTTGGTACATAGTAATCACTCAATAAAGGTTTATGATGGTGATGATGTTGCCTGAGACAAACACAACATGACAGCCCCTTCTAGCACCTTCTCTAGCACCTTGTTCCTCACCCTATTCCCTCTACCCCTTTATCTACTGTACTAGACTGAATGGTAGCCACCAAAAGTATATGCCCATGCTCTAATACCCAGAACTTGTGAATGTTATCTTATTTGGAAAAAGGATCTATCTTTGCAGATGTCATTAAGTTAATGATCTTGAGATGAGGGGAGCACCCTGGATTATCTGGGTGCATTCTAAATTCAATGACAAGTATTCTTATCAGAGAGAGGGAGAGGGAGATTTGAGTATCAATATTTAACTATTGTTAATTTTACATCATAGCATTTAAGTTATGGGACATCAAGGGGAAGAGTAAACATCACTCAAAGAGTTTACGTCCTCCTCTGGGGAAGGGGTTAGTGTGCATTTGGTTGTAGGCACGGTATTTGTATCATGTTGGTGGAATTATGACTTTGTAATTTTCTTTATTTGGAGATTAAGTATGGTTTAAGGAGATGAATATAGATGCCAAGTTGACAAGGGGTGGACTTGTGATAGCTCATTTTATGTGTCAGCTTGACTGAGACATGGGGTGCCCAGACATTTGGTCAAATATTATTCTGGGAGTGTCAGCGAGGGTGTTTTGGATGAGATTTACATTTAAATCAGTAGACTGAGTAAAGTAGATTGCCCTCCATAATGTGGGAAGACCTCAATCAGTTGAAGGCCTGAATAGACTAAAAGGCTGATCCCTCAATCTTACTTGATCTTACCCCAAGTAAGAGAGAATTTTTCTGCCTGCCAGCCTTAGAACTAGAACATCAGCTCTTCCTGTCTGAAGGCCCTTGAACTGCGACATTAGCTCTTCCTCGCTCTACAGTAGCCTGCCAACCTCCAGACTTGAAATGGAACATCAGCTCTGTAGATTTTGGACTTGCCAGCCTCCAAAATCACATAAGCCAATAAGCCAATTCATATATATATATATATATATATATATATAATTGGTTGTGTTTCTCTGGATAACCCTGACTAATACAAGGAGGGAACACTTTTCAACTCATTCTATAAAGTAAATATTAACTCTGATGCCAAAACTAGACAAAGATGTTATAAGAAAAGAAAACTACAGACAAAACCATATTCGGTAGCATATGAATAAAAAGTATTAAGCACTATGAACAAGTGGTATTTATGCCTGGAATACAAGGTTTGTTTAACATCCAATAATCAATCAATGTAATGCTTCATATTAATAAAGGACAAAAACCATGTGATCTTCTCAATAGACATAGAAGAAGCATTTGATAAAATCCATCATTCTTTCATGATAAAAATAAACCCCAAACTCAACAACCTAGGATGAGAAGGGAACTTCCTCAACCAGATAAAGAGCATCTACCAAAAAACCCACAGCTAATGTCTCACAAAATAGTGAAAGACTGAGTTCTTTTCCCTAAGTTCAGGAACAAGACAAGGATGTTGGCTCTTGCCACTTCTATTCAACATTTTACTAGAGGCTCTGGCCAAGGCAGTACTGCAAGAAAATTAAATAAAAGGCATCCAGATAACAAAGGGAGAAGTAAATATTTATTTCTATTTGTAGATGACATAATCTTACATATAGAGAACCCTAACGAATCTACTAAAAACCTAAAAAGAACAAATGGGTTAAGCAAAGTTCCAGGATACAAGATCAATGTACAAAAATGTGTATTTCTATACACTAGCAATGAACAATCTGAAATGAAATTAAGAAAACAATCTCATTTATGATAAAATCAAAAAGAATAAAATGCTTAGGAATAAAATTGACAAAAGAAGTGTAAGACTTGTTCTCTGAAAACTACAAAACATTATTGACAGAAATTAAACAAAACCTAAATATATGGAAAGTCATCCACTGTGTTCATGAAATGGAAGACTTAATAGTTTTAATTTAATCCCCAAATTAATCTACAGATTCAATGCAATCCTCATCAAAATCCCAGATGGCTTTTTTTTTTTTTGGCAGATTTGACAAGCGGATCCTGAAATTCATATGCAATGCAAGAGACTCTGAATAGGCAAAACAATCTTGAAAGAGAGAAGCAAAGTTGGAACACTCACACTTTCTGATTTCAAAACTTACTATAAAGCCATAGTAATCAAGGCAATATCATATGGGCATACAGACAAACACAGAGATCAATGGAAAATGATTGAGAATGGAGAAATAAACCTTCACATTTATGGTAAATTGATTTTCAGCCAGGATGCCAAGACAATTCAATGGGGAAAGAAAAGTCTTTTCAACAAAGGTGCTTAGATATCCTAGATATTCACACCACATGCAAAAAAAATGAAGTTGGACCCCTACCACATACCATACACTAAAATTAACTCAAAATGAATCAAAGATCTAAATATAAGAGCTAAAACTATAAAGCTCTTAGAAGTAATATAGGAGTAAATCTTTGAGACCTTGGATTAGGCTGTGGTTTCTTAGATATGACACCAAAAGCATGAGTCACAAAAGAAAAAAAATGATAAATTGGACTTCATCAAAATAAAAAACGTTTTGTGCTTTAAAGGACACTATCAAGAAAATGAAATGACAACCCACAGAATGAGAGAAAATATTTGCAAATCATACATCTGATAAGGGACTAGTATCCTTAATATATAAAGTATACTTAGAACTCAACAATAAAAAGACAACCCAATTAAAAATGGGTAAAGTATCTGAATAGACATTTCTCTGAAGAAGATAAACAAATGACCAATAGGCAGAGGAAAATGTTCTCAACATCAATAGTTATCAGGGAAATGCAAATCAAAACCACAATGAGATACCACTTCACACCCACTAGGATAAATATAATAGTAAAAAGGAAAATAAGTGTTGAGGAGGATGTGGAGAAATTGGAACCCTCATACATTGCTGGTGAGAACGTAAAATGGTGCAGCCACTTTGCAAACAATATGGCAGTTCCTAAAAATGCTAAACATAGAATTATCATATAAGTAAGCAATTCCACTCCTAGGTACATGTAACCAAGAGAAATATAAACATATGTCCACATAAAAATTGGTATATGAATGTTCCTAGCAGCGTTATTCCTAATATCCAAAATGTGGAAACAATCCAAATTCCCATCAACTGATGAATGCATAAAAATTGTATGGTATATGTTCTGGTGTCAAGATGGCAGCATAGGCAGACTCAGAACTCACCTCCTCCCATGGACACAACAAATTTACAACTACTCTTGGAACAATTACCCCAAGAGAGAACTGAAAACTGGATAAAAAGAACCCCCATAACAAGGGACAGTGCTGACTGAGGTGGAAGAGGCAGAAATTCCTTTCTGGAGAGAAAAAAGCCAACTTATAGCTACAGTGCTTCATAGCTAGCTGGGAGCAATCTTAAGCCACATAAGTGATCAGCCTCACCTTCCAGAGCCTGAAACAATTGGGTGTTTTCCTGCCTGGGGCCAGCCCCACTCAGCTGCACTCCTGAGAGAGCTGACAATAGCCTTGCAGGCTGGAGGCCTACAGCAATTGTAAGCCCCTGAGCCTAGCAACCAGCCATGCCAGGGGCCTACTCACTTAGAAAAACTGCAACAGGAATGTGTGATTAGACATTGCAGCAAACTGTTCTGGGGCTCCCCATACCTGATAAAGTGACCGGAGGGACCATAGCAGCAACACGCAGCTGAGTATTACAACCAGCTAGCCAGGGGGACAGCATAGCCTCCCTGGGCACCTGCAGCAAGAGCAACCTTGCCACAACAGAAGGACACACATAGCCCACACAGGGGAAACTCCTGCTAAATTTGGAACTCGTGACAAGAGAGAAGCACACTGCTGGGCCTCATAAGGCATCTCTTACATAAGGAGAGATCAGGAGACATAGCTGATCTACCTAATACATAGATATAAGCACAGAAAAAGAGGCAAAATAAAGAGACTAAGGAATACTTTCCAAATAAGGGAACAGGACAAATCCTCAGAAAAAGAGCTAAACGAGGGCTGCCCTGTGGTATAGCAGTTAAGTTCGACATGCTCCGTTTTGGCGGCCTGGGTTTGTGGGTTTGGATCCTGGGTGCAGACCTACACCACTCATCAGACATGCTTTGGAGGCAACCCGCATACGAAACAGAGGAAGATTGGCACAGTTGTTATCTCAGAGCTAATCTTTCTCAAGCAAAAATAAAAAAAGAGGCTGGTTGGCAACAGATGTTAGCTTAGGGTGAATCTCCCTCAGCAAAAAAAAAAAAAAAAAAAAAAAAGAACTAAATTAAACAGAGATAGACAATCTGTCTAACAAAGAGTACAAACTGATAGTCATAAGGATGCTCACTGACCTTGGGAAAAGAATGGACGAACTCAGGGAGAACTTCAACAAAGAAGTGGAAAATGTAAAAAAGAATCAAATAGGAATAAAGAATACAATAATGGAAATGACAAATTCACTAGAGGGATGCAATAGGAGAGTAGATGATACAGGGGAATGGATCAGTGAGCTGGATGAAAGACTAGAGGAGATTATCCAAGCTGAACAGATAAAAGAAAAAAGAATTAAAAAGAATGAGGACAGGGGCTGGCCTGGGTGTGTAGTGGTTAAGTTCAGGCACTCTGCTTTGGTGGCCCAGGGATCACCGGTTTGGTTCCTGGGCACAGACCTATGCACTGCTCATCAAGCCATGCTGAGGTGGCGTCCCACATAGAGCAACTAAAAGGATGTACAACCATGACATACAACTATCTACTGGGGCTTTGGGGAGAAAAGAAGGAAAAAAGGAGGAAGATTGGCAACACATGTTAGCTCAGGGCCAACCTTCCTCTGGGACAACATCAAGTGCATAATATCTGTATAATAGGTGTCCTAGAAACAGAAGAGAGAGACAAAGGGGCAGAGAATCTATTTGAAGAAATAATAGCTGAAAACTTCCCTAACCTAAGGAAAGAAACAGACATCCAGGTACAGGAAGCACAGAGAGCACCAAGCAAGGTAAACCCAAAGAGGCCCACATCAAGACACATTGTAATTAAAATGTCCAGAATTAAAGATAAAGAGAGAATCCTAAAAGCCACAAGAGAAAGGCAACAAGTTACATACAAAGGAAACCCCATAAGGCTATCAGCTGACTTCTCAGAAGAAACCTTACAGGCTAGAAGGGAGTGGCACAATATATGTAAAGTGCTGAAAGGAAAAACTCTACAGCCAAGAATATTCTACCCAGCAAGGTTATCATTCAGAATGGAAGGAAAGAGAAAGAGTTTCCCAGACAAGCAAAAACTAAACGAGTTTATTACCAAGAAACCAGCCTTACAAGAAATGCTAAACTGACTTATTTATGTGGAAAAGAGAAGACCACAAATAGAAATAATAAAATTATCAAAAAAAGCAATAAAATCACTGGTAAATGCAAATATACAGTAAAGGCAGCAGATTGACCACCTATGAAGCTAATATGAAGGTCAAAAGAAAAACGTACTAAAATTATCTATTTCCATGATAAGAGGGTAACGGATACACAAGCACAAAAAAAGACGTTAGATATGATATCAAAAACATAAAATGTGGGAAGAGAGGAGTTAAAGAGTAGAGCCTTTAGCAAGGGGTCAAACTAAAGAAACCATCAACTTAATATAGATTGCTATATACATAGGTTATTATATATGAACTTCATGGTAATAACAAAACAGGAACCTATAATAAATACACAAAAATTAAGAGAAAGGAACCCAAACATAATGCTAAAGAAAGCCATCAATCCACAAGTGAAGAGAGCAAGAAGAGAAGAAAGGAACAGAGACGAACAACTAAAACAACCAGAAAAAAAAGTAACAAAACAGCAATAAGTGCATACTTATCAATGGCTACTTTAAATGTCAATGGACTAAATGCTCCAATCAAAAGGCATAAGGTGGCTGACTGGATAATAAAACAAGACCCATATATATGCTGCATACAAGAGACACACTTCAGACCTAAACACACTCACAAACTGAAAGCAAAGGGATGGAAAAAGATACTCCATGCAAATTGCAATGAAAAGAAAGCTGGGGTAGCAACATTCATATCAGACAAAATAGACTTTAAAAGAAAAACTGTAAAAAGAGACAAAGAAGGGCCCTACATAATGATCAAGGGAACAATCCAACAAGAGGATATAACACTTCTAAATATCTATGCACCCAACACAGGACCACCTAAATATATAAAGCTTTATTAACAGAAATAAAAGGAGAAATAGACAGTAACACAATAATAGTAGGGGACTTTAATACTCGGCTTACATCTGTGGATAGATCATCCAATGAAGTTCAATAAGGAAACGTTGGCCTTAAATGACACATTAGACCAGATGGACTTAGTAGATATATACAGGACATTCCACCCAAAAAGCACAAATACACAGTTTTTTCAAATGCACATGCAGCATTCTCCAGGATAGAGCACATATTAGACCACGAAACAAGTCTCAATAAATTTAAGAAGATTGAAATAATACCAAGCATCTTTTCTGACCACAAGGATATGAAACTAGAAATCAACTACAGGAAGAAAATTGGAAAAGCCAAAAATATGTGGAGATTAAACAAAATGCTACTGAATAACTATTGGGTCAATGAAGAAATCAAAGGAGAAATCAAAAAATACCTGGAGACAAATGAAAATGAAAATACAACATGCCAAAATTTATGGGATACAGCAAAAGCGGTTCTAAGAGGGAAGTTTATAGCAATACAGACCTACCTCAACAAACCAGAAAAATCTCAAATAAACAATCTAACAGTATACCTAAAGGAACTGGAAAAAGAAGAACAAACAAAGCCCAAAATCAGTAGAAGAAGGGAAATAATAAAAATCAAAGCAGAAATAAATGAAATAGAGACTAAAAAAACAATAGAAATATATCAATGAAACTAAGAGCTGGTTCTTTGAAAAGATAAGCAAAATTGAGAAGCCTTTAGCTAGACTCACCAAAAAAAAGAGAGAAGGATCAAGTAAATAAAATCACAAATGAAAGAGGAGAAATTACAATGGACATCTCAGAAATATGAAAGATTATAAGAGAATACTACGAAAAGCTATAAGCCAACAAATTGGGTAATCTAGAAGAAATGGATAAATTCTTAGAATCATACAACCTTCCAAAACTGAGTCAATAAGAAATAGACAATTTGAATGGACCAATCACCAGTAAGGAGATCGAAACAGTCATCAAAAACCCCCAAAAAATAAAAGTCCAGGACCAGACAGCTTCCCTAGTGAATTCTACCAAATATTCAAAGAAGACTTATTACCTACCCTTCTCAAACTCTCCAAGAAATTGAAGAGGAGAGGAAGCTTCGTAACTCATTCTGTGAAGCCAACAATACCCTGATACCAAAAACAGACAAGGACAACACAAAAAAAGAAAATTACAGGCCAATATCACTAATGAACATGAGGATGCAAAACTCCTCAACAAAATACTAACAAATCGAATACAACAATACATTAAAAAGATCATACATCATGATCAAGTGGGATTTATTGCAGGGATGCAGGGATACTTCAACATCTGCAAATCAATTAACGTGATACAGCACATTAACACAATGAAGAATAAAAATCACAGGATCATCTCAATAGATGCAGAGAAAGCATTTGACAAGATACAGCCTTCCTTTATGATAAAAACCCTGAATAAAACGGGTATAGAAGGAAAGTGCCTCAATGTAATAAAGGCCATATATGACAAACCCACAGCTAAGATCATACACAGTGGAGAAAAACTGAAAGCTATCCCTCTAAGAACAGGAACTAGACAAGGATGCCCACTTTCAGCACTCCTATTTAACATAGTATTGGAAGTCCTAGCCAAGCAATGAGGTAAGAAAAAGAAATAGAAGAGATCCAAATTGGAAAGAAGAAGTGAAACTGTCACTATTTGCAGATGACATGATTTTATACATAGAAAAACCTAAAGAATCCACCAAAAAACTTTTAGAAATAATAAATGAATACAGTAAAGTTGCAGGATACAAAAATCAACATAAAAAAATCAGTTGCATTTCTATACACTAACAATGAAGTAGCAGAAAGAGAAATTAAGAATACGATCTCATTTACAATTGCAACAAAAAGAATAAAATGCCTAGGAATAGACTTAACCAAAGAGGTGAAAGATCTGTACACCCAAAACTATAAAACATTTCTGAAAGAAATTGAAGAAGACACAAAGAAATGGAAAGATATTCTGTGCTCTTGGATTGGAAGAATTAATATAGTTAAGATGTCCATGCTTCCTAAAGCAGTCTATAGATTCAATGCAATCCCTATCAAAGTTCCACCAACATTTTTCACAGAAATAGAACAAAGAATCTTAAAATTTATATGGAACAACAAAAGACCCAGAATAGCCAAAGGAATCCTGAGAAAAAAGAACAAAGCCGGAAGTATCAAACTCCCTCATTTCAAAATAGACTACAAAGCTATAGTAATCAAAGCAGCATGGTACTGGCACAAAAACAGACACACAGATCAATGGAACAGAATTGGGAGTCTAGAAATAAATCCACACATCTATGGACAGCTAATTTTCAACAAGGGAGCCAAGAACATACAATGGAGAAAGGAATGTCTCTTCAATAAATGGTGTTGGGAAAACTGGACAGCCACATGCAAAAGAATAAAAGTAGACCATTATCTTACACCATACACAAAAATTAACTCCAAATGGATTAAAGACTTGAATGTAAGATCTGAAACCATGAAACTTCTAGAAGAAAGCATAGGCAGTACGTTCTTCAACATCGGTCTTAGCAGCACATTTTCAAGCACCATGTCTGACTGGGCAAGAGAAATAATAGAAAAAATAAACAAATGGGACCACATCAAACTAAAAATCCTCCACACAGCAAAGGAAATCAACAAAATGAAAAGAGAACCTAACAACTGGGAGAAGATATTTGCAAATCATATATCTGATAAGGGGTTAATATCCAAAATATATAAAGAACACATACATCTCAACAACAAATAAATGAACAACCCAATTAAAAAATGGGCAAAACTTCTGAACAGACACTTCTCCAAAGAAGATATACAGATGGGCAACAGGCACATGAAAAGACGCTCAACATCACTAATTATCAGGGAAATGCAAATCAAAATTACAATAAGATATCACCTCCAGCCAATCAGGATGGCTATAATTAACAAGACAGGAAAGAACAAGTGTTGGAGAGGATGTGGAGAAAAGGGAACTCTCATACACTGCTGGTGGGAATGCAAAGTGGTGCAGCCACTATGGAAAACAGTATGGAGATTCCTCAAAAAATTAAGAATAGAACTATATGTATGATCCAGCTATTCCACTGCTGGGTATTTATCCAAAGAATGTGAAAACACGAATGCATGAAGATATATGCACCCCTCTGTACATTGCAGTATTATTCACAATAGCCAAGACTTGGAAGCAACCCAGGTGCCCATCAAGGGAAGAATGGATAAAGGAGATGTGGTGTATATACATGATGGAATACTACTCAGCCATAAAAAAGGACGAAATCTTGCCATTTGTGACAACATGGATGGACCTTGAGGGTATTATGCTAAGTGAAAAAAGTCAGAGTGAGAAAGTCAAATACTGTATGATCTCACTCATAAATAGAAGATAAAAACAACAACAAACAAACCCATACAGACAGAGATTGGAATGGTGGTTACCAGAAGGAAAGGAGGGAGGGAGGAGGGTTAAAAGCGTGAATAGGTACATGTGTATGGTGATGGATGGTAATTAGTTTTTGGGTGGTGAACATGATGTAATCTACACAGAAATTGAAATATAATGATGTACACCTGAAATTTATATAATGTTATAAACCAATGTTACTGCAATAAAATAAAATGTATGGTATAGCCATGCAATGGAATGTTATGTGGCAATAAAAAGGAACAAAACTACTGACACATGCTACAACATAGAAGACTCTCAAAAACATTACACTAAGTAAAAGAAGCCAGTCACAAAAGACCACATATAGTATGATTACATTTATAGGAAATGTCCAGAATAGGCAAATCCACTGAGACAGAAAGAAGATTAGTAGTTGCCAGGGGCTGGAAGGAGAAAAGAATTGGGAGAGGAGTGGCTGCTAATAGATATGGTATTTTGGGGGGTGATGAAATGTTCTGAAATTAGATAATAATGATGTTTGTAGAACTATACAAATATAATAAAACCTACTGATCTGAAAAGCAATAACATAATAAAAATAATTTGGGCTCCAAATCCAAGAAAGTTTCAACAAAGAATTAATATTCTTAGTAGATAAATTATTCTTACAAGTTAATAAGGAAAAAAAAACCACAAAGGCAAAGGCAAACCACCATGAATATGCAAAGCCAAGAAGAAATACAAATTGGTTAATAAATATTTGAAGAGCCAAAAAGACAGCTAATAAATGCTGACGTGTCCATGGCACATGCTATATCAATGCTTCACACGTAGTCACTCATTTAAACCCTCACAACAACCCTGTGAGGCAGGCTCCCAGCCCCTTAAAGTGAATGCCACAGGCTACCCAGGACTGTATGACACCGCTACCCCATCCACGGTTGTCGGCTGACTTGTGTGGGGTGATGTGTGCCCTTGCAATGCCCGTGTGGGCACCACTGACCCCAGTGACCCAAATTCATCCCAGGGTCATTGAGGGTGTCAGGAGAGCTAGCAGGATCGCACGCCTTCAGGCGAGGCTCTTCGAGACATAATTTCTGGAGGTACAGGTTTTGCTATGTCCTAGGCAGCAGTATGTGAGCCTATCTTCCCTAATGAGCTCCTGGAGTGCAACTATTCTGTGTGATGGCATATGTGCACACCCATCAGTCTTAGCAATCAGCTGGCTGGGACTGAGGTTGTCAGCCGCTGATGGAAGATGGGTTGCCCGGTGAGGGCGCATACGCTCCTAGAGGAAGACCAATGTGCTTCTGCCCAGTAGTGGGCCCTTGGGAGGCCCTGCTGGTAAGGACAAGATTTCCTGCAGGAAACAGTTCTGTTCTTCACCAACATGAGGGAAAATGGGTAATCAGAGTCACAGAGGCCTGTGCCTTATTGCCTGGCCCTGGTCATTTCAGCCTGGACATTTTTAAAAGCTGGTGTTACCAATCATCCACTCCGGCCATAAAATCCCTTAATAAAGTGCCCATGGAAAGTCCAACTTGAAACTTGCAAGCTCTGCTCCTTGCAGAATCTGCCTGGGAAACTAGGCTGCCTGCTTTCCAGGTTTGTCAACTCCAAGGCATGGCCTTGTTAGAACCCTAGTGGTAGGGGCAGGAAAGGGAGGGGGGCTTGAACCACCTTGGACCCCTACAATGGGCTCTTTTCCTTTCCAGCTCAAACAGGTGTTCTTCACACCAAGGACTACTAAAAACAGAGTGACTGAGAGTCTCAGGTGAGTGCCTTGGGGAAGGGGAGAGGACAGGAGTGAGATGCCTTAGTTTCCTGTAAGGTCACCAGGCTGGAGAAAAGCAAAATGGCTCAGGGAGGGCACGGACAAGAGTGAGGCTCAGGTCAGTGGGCCCTCTACTTAATGGTGCTTGTTGGCTTGGGACTATTTGCTAACTAGGCACGCATGGAGTGAGGGGAAGTAACACAGGCGTCTCTCTCACCTCATTAAGCCTCAGATTCAGCACCTGCCAGGCTCCCAGGGGAGGCCCAGCAGTGTGTGTGAACTGAAATGACCCATGTTGGTTCCTGGGAGAGTCTGGGTATTCTACTGGTAGCAATCTCTAACAGACTATCCCTCTGTGGCCCTGGATTATTGACTTTTTCAGGTGCCCATTGTCCATAGGAATCTCCTAGTTGGACACAGCCTCCTTGTGTGATGGGACATGGGAGACTGCCTATCTGGGCTGGGCAATTTGTCTTTCTGCCAAATGAGCAAACTAGAGAAGAAGTGCCCTGAGACGAGTAGAAAGGATAAGGAAGAAGGACACAGAGCTAGTCCTTCCATGCTTCATGGAGCATATGGTCTTTGCTGTGGCCCATACCATGCCATGTTGTCAGGGACTGAGTCAGAGTCATCCCTGTGTCCCTTCCAGGACAAAGGCAATGTCCGGCATGTAGGAGATAGAGGTACCTATAGCTTGGATCCAGAGAAATCTGCATCAAACCTTGGGGTCTGCCACTTACTAGACATGAGACGTTATTTAGGTCACTTGACTTCTGAGAATTTCAGTTTTCTCGTCTGTATATAAAATGACTTTTGAATAAGAGAATGGATACAAAGTACCTGAAACGCCAAGAATGGATACAAAGTAGCTGGAAGGTCGTAGGTCCTCAGTACGTGGTGGTTGTCATCACCATCGCTATCGTCGTCATCACCATCGCCATTAACATTTATTGCACACCTCCTATATACCCATCCCTATACTTGGCCTTAATGTCGAAGATAAAGGAGAAGCAGTCAGTGGTTTCTGCCTGAGGTTAATATGTAGTGGGAGAGCTGGGATATACAAAAATAATGAAAATCCAAGTGCCAATCACAGGCAGTACAGTCAGGTTTTGGAGCTCAAAGGAGGGAACAGACCTGTGGGCTAGGGCTTTCCAGGAAGGCTGCCCAGAGGAGGTGGGCACTAAGGTAGGCCTGGATAGATTGGATTTCCAGTACCAGGAGGGAGGAGGGGAAAGAGAAGGGAGGGTGTTCTTGGCTTAGCTCAGCCCGGGTCAGCACCAGAAGCTGGCAGTGTCCACTACCTCCTGCTGGGCTGTTGGGGGCCAGGCTCAGTGCTGGGTCACCTTTTGGAATGCAGATACTGGGCTCGCCACTGGGGGTCGACAGAGATTGAGGAATAGGGAGGCTACCAGGGAGAGGAAAACATTTCCTTCAGGACTTTGCCCCTTTGATTCAAGAACCTGCCTAATGTCTCATTTCCCCACCTCTGAAATCCCACCTCCTCCCTCCCCTGTCTTTAGAACCCTAATCATCTAAGGCATTCTTATTTCAGAAGCCCCCAGCTTCCTGCCTTCACTCCTGCCTGAGACACCAATCCAAGGAGGAAAATTCCCTCCCTCTCCACACCCCCACCCCCACCCCTCACAGCTGAGGCCAGAGCTGCCATAGGCTCTGCTTTGTGTCCTGGAGAGCGTCTGTGGAAGAAAAACAAGCCAGGCCAAGGAGATGTATGTTCCTCTGAGGGTGTTGGCTTCCTCATGAGGAAGACGCTGGGTGGTTTGTCAATTGAGGTCTCACCCCAACCCCAACTTGGGCAGCTCTGGGGAAGTGGAGGTGTGGCAGGAACAGGGTGGGAGAGGCTTGGTGGGGAGACTAAAGGCTTAGAAGGAAATTGTGTGCTCACTGGGAGGTACACTGAGGCCAGGCACTGGGGCCCTCCTGACTGAAGGTAGGAAGGAAGGTCTCTAAACAAAGCTGGACTAAGTTGTGAGTAGGGAAGGGAGGTTTCAATGTCATAGATCCTGGCTGGGTTGGCTAAGGGGCAGCTGGAGGCTGGTGGGCCTGGGTGCCATATATCTGACAGTGGTTATCTGGCCAGCTGGGTCCTACCTCTTATCTGTCCTCAGGATGCCCCCGGGCTCATGGCCTGGGTTTATCAGTCAAGAAAGCCCAGAACCTGACCCTTTAGCCTTCATGGTAGGATGGGAGATAGGAAGCTAGCTCATAGGCTAGTGAGGGGTCAGAGGTAGGAGAGCTAGAGAGATGAAGAAGCAGCTGCCCCTTCCTTCTGCTCCTTGGTTGTCCAAATGTTTGCTCTGCTTGGGGTGTTCCTCCAGGGGAACTTTATTTCCTGTGTTTATGGGGCCTGACATTCTCGGTGTGTTCTCTAAGGAGCCAGAAGCAGGACTGGGCAAAGATGCCATTTCTCCAGCCAGCATCATCCTTCCCCAGGCCTACTGGCTCTCTGAGATGGGGAGCTAGGCTGCGGTCAGTGACAGGTGGGAACAGCTGCTGCTCCCCTCCCCCAGATTCCTCAGCCCCTGACAGTGATGAATGGCCCAGCCCCTCTTTGCACATTCCCCAGGTAACCGGAGTGAGGGAGCAACAGGTGGGCTGGGCTGGAGGGCTTCGGGCTCTGCTCCCCCCAAGGCTGCCCCCCACTGGGCCAGAGAGTAGAGGACAGGAGGGACTGCTAGAGGAAGCTGAGCCCAGATTGTGACACACAGGAGGGCAGGGATGTCCAAAGATGAGGCTTCTAAGGAGTCCAGGATCAGAGTCTTGTGCCACCTGCTATACCACACTGGGCCATGCTCTGTTCTAGGCTCTTTTCAGGGGCAAGGGGCAGGCCATTTGCCTGGATGGGGCCCAAGGGCTTGCGACAGATTTCTAGGAGTCCAGGGTAGGGTAAAGGGGTATAAGGAGGGGATAAAGAGAGATGGAGGGAGGGGGCAGGCCCATCTCAGGAAGAGAAGGGCTCCTCCTATCCCTTGTGTCATCACGCCAAAGTCTGCCCTGGGGCCAGGCTGACACCTGGAAGATCAAGGTGATCTCAATGCAAACACTCATAAACCAGGCATGCAGCTGGGGCAGGGACTGAGGAGGGGTTAGGGGTTGAGTCTGGTTGAAGCTTTAGCCTTCTGGACCACTCTCTCCTTCCCCAGCCACTGGAAATTGTCATGTGTCATGGCTTCAGTGAAACTAGACTTGCAGGGCTTACCCACCTGGGGCTTGATCTGACCTAGACCTGGGATGTGGTGCAGCCAGGAGTGGGGGGAGGAGGAAGAGTGGGAGGGCTCAAGCCCCATCCTGAGCTTTCCCTGAGACTGACCCAGAGATAGAGTGACTTGGGTAAAGCAAGGTATTTGTGGGGAAGGGAGTACAGCCTGGGCCTAACACAGACCCCAGCCAGTCTCAGCTAGGGGGCAGTGAGGGCAAAGGGAAGAACAGGAGAGAAGGGGGTGATGGGAATAAGCCAGCTGGGCGAGAGGGCTTTGCAGGCTGAGGTGGGCAGGGGCAGAAGATGCAGCCAAATTGAGCCTGGAGCCTCAGTTTTCTCATCTCCAAAATAGGCCTATCAATATCACCCTTAGGGATGTTGTGAGAATTAAACAAAGAAAATATAGCACCAAAGGTGAAAGCACCCAGCTACAGTGCTTGGCATACATACAGAAGGTGTTCCAGAAACATAGCTTTCCCTCTCCCTGTAAGGAGTGGCTGTGTGCATCTGTGAGGAGGATGCAGGAAGAAGCTGTGGGACAGACAGGAGGCTTAGGGCAGGCCAGAGATGACTGGAGATGGGAGAGAGGGCTGCTAGCCTCGCTGGGTTGTCCCAGTTGGCATTGCCCTGCGTCTCAGGGTAGGCTTCCTGCTCTCTGACCCTTCGGTGTGCAAGGCCCACCCCTTGGCACACACTCCTTTCCAGAGCCCTGGGATATCAGCATAGAGTCATGAGTAGAAGCTCAAGTTGTGTAGCCAAATGGCCCAGCGTTGAATCCTGACTTTTCCACTTCCTGGCCATGTGGGGTCTCAGGTGACTTAGTTCACTTCTTTTCTCTCAGAGTGCAATACAGGCAAGGAGAGGTCAAGGACAAGGGCCATGGAAATCGAGAGAGGGTGTGTGTGTACGTTCATACATGTGTGTGACAGTGACATAAGAAAATGCAGGGGCTAACTCTGCATTCCACAAGGGCAGGATCCAGTCCTGCCAGCTGGTGCTGCGTGAATGGATAGGTGAGAAAGACGGAGAGTTTGTATATGAATATTTACATGTGTGAGAATACGAAAGGAGCTAAAAAATGTGTGTGTGGCACACAAAGCATGTGTGAACAGGCGAGAACGTGTGTGACCAGGAATGAGGGTGTCTCTGTGGGAGGCTCTGTGGAAGAATAACAGTTTCCCTTTGTAAGCACTGTGGTGGGTCAGGCATGATGCTAAAGCACTTTATGTGCATTATCTCATTCACCCCTCACCACAGCTCTGTGAAGGAGGGATGATCTCCAGGTTATAGACAGTTAACTGAAGCATACAGAGATGAAGTGACTTGCCCAAGGAGATGAAGCTGAGAAGCAGTGAAATTGTGGCTCTGAAGTTTATACCTCCCATGGGTGCCTCCCATGGGTGTAGGGAGCTGAGCTCAGAAGGAGTTGATCTGTAGCTCTCTGGGGGCTACATGATGCCTGAGGCCTCTTGCAGCTGCCAGATGTTCTGCATCCCAGGGTCCAGGAGGCCCCCACATACAGATTTCAGTCTACTTGGAGCTCCTCGAAGGCAGGGCGTGGTGGAGATCCTCTTCAGGTCACCAGAGCAGGCCCAGCTCAGAGGCTAACACAGGATCAGTGCTCAGGAAATACTGGTAGCCTTGAACCCTGAGGGGTGTGTGTGTGTGTGTGTGTGTGTGCTTGGTGACATTGATCTGGAAGGCTTGGGGTGGGGTGTGACTGCCACTGGAGTAGGGAGGGCTTGGAGAAGAGAGAGCCCACATCCCCTACAGATCCTGACTTCCTCTCAGGCTTCCTTGAGGAGTAATTTTTCCCTATCTCAGGGGCCTGAATCACTACATCTGAAGCCCTGCTGGGGTGGTGCAGGAGGTGGGGGCCTGGAGTCATTGGCTCTGTCTGTGGCAGGGAGTAGGCCCAGCCCTGCTACTGAGGCCCCTGTAGCTTGGATGGACAGGTTGAGGCAGAAAGGCTGTGCTATGACCAGGGGTGACCAGCGTGTGGAACAGGCCTAGACATAAAGAGTTCTCTCCTCTTTCCTCTGCTGCCCTTCCCACCCAGGATTAGGTACTGGCACACTCAGGAGTTGCTTCCTTCTTCCCAGGTTTCCCAAGTCTGGCAGCATAGCCTCATCTCCCCTATCCCCACCTGGTCTTGGGCTCACCTCCCGACGGACACTGGGCATGTTGGCAGTGGAATCTGAGGTTCTGGTGTTGGCGGTGGTGATTTTAGCTGGGAACTTGGGGATGTAGCCAGGAACACAGATGAACTTCCCCAGGCCCAGTAACCTCTTAAAGGACTGTGAGTGAAGGGTAGAGTCCTGGCCATCCTGAAGGCTGCTTCTTTCCAGGCATGGGCCAGCTTTTAACCAGAAATGAATTAAGTAAGCAAGTAAGCAAGAGGGGGCTGGAAATGTGGTAAATACGTATGGTACAGGGGAATGGGCATAGGCTTTAGAGACAGATAAGCCTGGGGTCAAATCCTGCTTCCACCACCGATCAGCTCAGTGACCTCAGATGAGTCACTTCTCCCTGAGCTTTAGTTTCCCCCTTATGTAAAATGGGGATAGTGGAACTTATCTCAAGGATTGTGAGAGGAAACACATCTAACACAGCTCTTGGCACGTAGTAGGCACTCAGTAAGTGGCAGGCTGCTTTCCATACTCAGGTTTTCATGTCCTGCCATGCACTTCAGGGGATCCTAGTCTCCAAGCTGGACTATCTGTGTGCCCTTGCACCTTGTTCTCATCTCTCCTTGCTCGCACTCCAATAAGGGGTCCAGCTGGGAGCTGAGAGACCCTAGACAGCTCCTCCTCTTCCCTATATACCCAGATCCTCTCACCCTCCAGGCCTTGTCCCTGACAGCAGGAGGGACCCAGCTTCTCCCTTTTTATTTTCCCCCAAATAGAGGCTCACTCTACAGCCAAAGAGATCATCCGAGGATCCAGTGAGAAACTCAGTAGCTCAGCCTTCTACTTAAGTGAGATAAAGACATGAAACCGTGTAAATGGTAGAGCACTTCGGGAATGTTGCTCACCTAATAATCTCCAAAAAGAAGCAGCAAGGAGACTTTATATCCTTTATATCCTTAGCAGTCCCAAAGCCAATCCCAAACCTAGATCTTCCTCCTAGTGCTTTCCTTTGCTCCCCATACCGGGCCCCGGTTCTTGCCAAGGCCACCACGCCTGTCCCAGGTGTTGTGTTCAAGCGTATGTGCCAGGCTTGTATGTGCCACGCTCCTGCTCTGGTGGGAGCTGCTTGTCCCAGGCGCCCGCAGTGCTATGGAAGACCAGTAGGGGGAGATATTAGCACGTGGGTACGTCTGTTGGGGTCCAACCAGGGAGAGCGGGTCGGACCAGGAGGGTTTGAGCTGTGGGATGGAGCCAAAGTTATAAGCAAGGAAGCGAGGAGGGGCGGGGAGAACGGGCCTGGGCTGGGAGACAAAGACTCAGATGGCGAGGCCAGGAGGAGCTGAAGTCCAGCGTCTTGGGGCCAGGGCGCCCCCTTTTGCTTTTTCAAAAGGCGCTTGCCCTGTGCCTTTTCCTCTTTGCCCTAGAGGTGTCTTTTCTTTATCGAGGTGCCCGCTCATCCCCGCTGGCCTATCCTAGGGCCTTGCCCGCGCCTTCAGACAGGACAAGACTCTAAATCTGGGCTCTTGGGGTCCCACAAGGTTCTCCGCCAAAGCTGAGATCCCGAAGGCCTGGTCCCCAGGGGCGAAGAACTTCCCCCAGGTCCCGTACTTGACCCCTCTGAGTCTCCACCACCCTCCGCTATCCATCTGTATGTTCAGGATTCCGGGTCAATGTGCAAGCGGACACTGAATTGCGAAGGCGGAAGGAGGAAAGCCCACCAGAGCCCTACGTGAGACGGGACCCGGAGTAAAACAGGCTATCCTTGCCACAGAGGTGGGCACAGAGCAGGACTTCAGGGCTCGTGTGTGCAAAAAGAGAGTGGAAGTATTTTCCTGAGATTCTCGTGACAGGGCCTATCTAGCCCAGATCAGTGGGCCGGTGTGTCGACCGGGCGCGCGGGGAGCAGAGGAGGCCGACAGCTCTAGAAGAGCGCCAACTTCCCACGGACTGAGCGCTCGGGGAACAGGACTAGGCGGGACCCACCCCTAACCGCACGAGCCGCACACTCAGATTGGTGCCATCATGAGCGCCGCGTCCTTAAGAGCTCCCTGAAACCCCACCCCCTTCCTGTTCTGGGGGCGTGGAATGGGGCAAGGACCCCGTGACGGAGCTTGCTATTGGCTAAGAGGAGTAGGGTTGGCCTTGCGTTCGCCTGAGCAGGGGAGTAGACAGCTCAGCGGCCGCGGAGAGAGTCGATGCGCGCTGGATAGCAGCGAGAGGTGTGTGAGGCTCGCACTGGCCACAGACCCTCGGGCGCAATCGCCAGGGAGCTAGGACTCAGCGACCGGGCTGCCGGGCTACCCGGCCGAGGCTTCAGAGGCGCAAACTGATGGGACTGGCTCGCTCGGCAGCGTCTGCCCGCTCTTCTAAGTGCACTGAGCGGGGCCCGCGCTGAAGTAGAAGCTGTTGGGGTCACGCAGCCTGGAATCCCAGTGTGGCCAGGAGGAACGGAGCCGGTGCCAGGGCGACCCAGTCGGCAGCCCCCAGACCGAGCTCGTGTTGTGGGGAGACTCCCACTTTTTCCGAGGGGCGCCGATCCCGGGACGGTCGAGGCGTTGGGGCGGCTGCCGAGTCCTCAGCGGGGAGACCCCGTCGGGGAGAGGGCGCGCAGTCTCAAACAGTCTCGGGGAGCGGAGCAGAATCAGGCGGGATCACCCGGGGGCGCAGAGCCCCCGTCGTGCCTTGTGCGGCACAGAGGCCAGGGGAGTGAGTCCTCGGAGGCCGCAGCCCATGCCCAGATTGCGGGCGGCTGCCCAGTGAGTCCTCTTGGCCCGCCGGACGGAGAAGAGCGACACCGAAGCCGGCGGGAGGGGAGCACTTCAAGGCCGGCGGCTGCGGAGGATGGGCGCCTGAGCGGCTCGGAGCGCAGCGCGGCACGGGAAGGCGAGGCGAGCTTTGCTGAAGAGGCACCAGGGGATCCCGAAGTGCAGCCTGCCCCCGGGAAGATGGCTCGGCCTGGGCAGCGTTGGCTCGGTAAATGGCTTGTGGCGATGGTCGTGTTGGCGCTCTGCCGGCTCGCCACGCCGCTGGCCAAGAACCTGGAGCCCGTGTCCTGGAGCTCCCTCAACCCCAAGTGAGTAACTTATCTGCTCTGGTCTCTGGGAGTGGGAGGCATTCCTTCGGGGTGAGGCCGCGCGTCCCGGAGAGAGTGTGGAGAGGTTTTCAGAGGAGAAGCGGCGCCCCATTTTGTCTCGGGCTTTTTTGAGTGTGTTTTCCTGCCGGCGGGCAGGGCAGGGTGCGGAGGGGTGGGGTGGGGGCACTTGTCTGGGTTGTGACCCCTGGGCTTCCCGGCCCTCTCCTCCACACGTCCCAGATCGAGTCGAGGTGGTTGCTCCAGGCGGAGCTGGGAGTCCGGACGCTCGAGAGCGCGCTCGAGAGCTGGGTGGGGGAGAGCACGCAGCCCCCTCTGGGGCCCCTGGGAACGTGGCGGTTTTGGCCAAGGGCCGCTCCGGGGGCGAGCTTGACCCGGGCGGGGGACGAGGCCGGAACATAGGTTCCTCGTTTGTTTAGCTGTGAAGGGACTGCAGCGCGGGACCCCGCACTTGGGGCGGGTGGCAGCGCCTGTATCCCCATTCGGGCTTCTCCCATTTTCATTTTTCTTTCTTCCCTGTTTGCCTGCCTAGCTTTTCGCTTTTCCGTCTCTTCTAGCCCCCCCTTTTCTCCCTGCCAGGGCCGTGGAAGGGCGGACGCCGCTCCCAGGCTCACAAAGGCGGCGGGTGGAGAGGGGCGGAGTGGGAGAGGGGTTTGTGTGTGGGGGTTTGGATCCAGCGCCCGTCGGGGGTCCAGTGGAACCGGCGTCAGAGCTTCGAGGGCGGCTCGGGCGGAGAGTGGCGGCCAAGCCAGCGAGCGAGGTGGTTTTTGGGAGCAAAGGATTCCTGCCCAGGCGCGTCCGGTTGACCCCCACCCTATGTCCCTCAGACTGGGGAGCTGTGCTTAGCTTTCCCCAAGAGCTGGGGAGGTAGCTATGTAGAGGAGATCCTTTCTTTTCTTCCTTCTCCTTTCCTTTCACAATCCCCCCCTCCCCAAACAACACACACACCTTTCAGGGCGGTGGCTCAGTGGTTTCTGGGTTGTTAGTGGGGAGTTGCTTGGGCTGTGTGGTGACCTCTGGACCTTTTTCTCTTTTGGCATCCAGAACTTGGGTTGGAAACCAGGGTCAAAATTGCTTTTCCTTCCTGATTTCTGGAGGTCCCAGCAGTGTGCAGACACCTCCACTTAGTGGGAAAGTTGGGAGCCTTGGCCTGCCCTGTCTGTGCTGTCTGATTCCCATATCTGGAATCTCTTCCTGTCCACTCTCCTGGGCTTCCCGGTAACTTCCAAGGTTCCTGCCTGCCTGGGCCTCAGGTTGCAGGAACCATGAATCTCTCCGCCCTGGAGTGGGAGAAGGTGGCTTCTTTAGTTCTTTTCTCCTTGGGTTAAGGTAGAGTCCTAGTTACTGGTGGGTGGGGCGGCTAAACCAGGGTCAGAATAGAGGGCTCTGCCTCCGTACAAGGAGAGGGATTGACAAGGATTTCTCCCCTGCCCAGAAGCCAAACTGGGTGCAACACTCTCCTAACAGCAGGGAGTCAAAATGCTCTGGGGGCCCTGGGCTGCTGCGCCCAGGGGGAAAGGTTGTGAAGTGCCCAGTTCCCCCCCTGTAAGGGTGGAGGCTGGAAATGCTCTCTCTGAAATCTGCTGAAATCTGCCTAGGGTAGCCCATCATAGGGGCTCATGGGAGTGACCTAATTGCTCTCTTGGGTCTCTAACCAGAGATAACATACAGCTCCACAGCTGGAAAGGAGCCCTCCTGCAGAGTTGGTGGGGGGTGGGAGGGACCTGGGAGAAACAAGATATCTCTGAGCTTCCCCCTTTTTGTGTTTTGAGCCTTTAGTGCTCTGGACCGGTTTACAGATTTTTGAGGTCTCCCCCACTCCATCCACTTCAAGCTCAGGGCAGGCATTTTGGGACGGAGATGGGGAGTGGCTGAGGACTCAGTAGGACCTGCACGAATTCCATCCTATGACTGGGCAGATCCTGGGAATGGTTGGGACTGATCTGGCGCCCCTGTGCACCCCCCGCCGCCAAGTTCCATCTATGCTCAGGGGTCTGGAATGCAGCCACTGTCTGTGTGTGTTGGGGTGAGGGCAGGAGGACAGGAGAGAAGCACTGTCCTCAGCTCGACTAGAGCTCTGGGGGCTGCCTGTGCCACTGCACCCAACCCTCGGGCTACCACAGCCTTTGAAATCAACAGTCTCTCTCTGTCTGTCTCTCCCTCTTTGCCTCCTGCCTGAGTTCTCCCTCTCAGGTCCATGTCGGTTTGCCCTCTCACAACCTCTGAGCCACGCTCACCTGCCCTCTCAGGCTAGGCTCGCCTGCTCTCCCTCTTTCTCACACTCCCTCTCACTCTTAGTCACTCTCTGCCTCTTTTTCTCAAGTCCTTTTGTTTCTCGCACATGCCCGTGTTCTCCCTCACAGGCTCATTTTCTCTCTTCCCTCCTCCCTTCCTCCCTGCTTTTGGTCTCTCTCCTCAGCCCTGTCAGGAGCTGGCAAGCCCCCTCCCCCCAAAAAATCTCCCAGTGCCTATAAACCCTGCTTAATTGCTTCCTCCTTGGGAAAAAAAATCAAAACAAAGAAGTGGTGGGGCTGGGGTATGTTTCCAGGTTCCAGGGCACGTGCAGCCCCAGCCCTGACCGGGAGAGGGGAGGCGGAAGGGCCAGCTCAAGACTCCCAGCCTCTTTCCCAAAGTGGTGCTGGGGCCTTCCAGGATGGTAGTCCCTGGATGGCAAGAGCTTCTGCCTCCTTGGCCTCTCTTGTCAGATTTGCCCCATGAGTACAGGCAGGGTGGGGATGTGGGTTTGGTCCCACTAGAGGTTGGGAGGAACCAAAGTGTGTGCACGCACTTGGGTCTGGGGCTGTGATGGAAGGTGTCAGGGTGGCCCCCTCCCCCAGTGTCATCCCCTGAGAGCTTGGGGCAGCCGGCAGGCCTCACACTTGAGTCCTCAGCCAAGTCCAGCTGCTGCAGTTCAGTCTCTCAGTCCTGTTCTGACCCCTTCCTGCCCCCCACTCAGGTTCCCCCACCTCCAAGGAGTTGGGAATGTGTCTGAGATCACATTACAACTTCCCTACAAGGGGGTCGGAGTAGGGGGTTCAGCTTGGCATCCAGGACCCTTGACTTCATCCAGCATGGGTGGGGGCAGCTGCAGACCCCAACCCAAGCTTGCCTGCCTCAAGCCAAAGTGTTGGCCCCCTCACAGCTGTTCAGTTCACAGTCCTGGGGAGGCCAGCTCAGGGGGCCCCTTTCTGGGGTGGCTAGGGACCTGACCTCTTCTACTCTGTGGCTGATTGGCCACAGGTGGGGGCCTGAGAGTGATGGGAACCCAGCGGCTCCTAAAGTTCTCTGTTCCCCTTCCTCCCCACCCTTACCCCAGGCAGCCAGACCAGGGCAAGAAAGGCCTGTGAGGCTGGGGTAGAGGCTGAATCGAGACTTCCCTTTCTCCCCTCAGGCTCTCCACTGCCTCACCAGCTCAGGTGCATGGGAATAGGCGGGCCCTGAATACTACTGTGCATCACTGTTGTCTGGAGTTGGGACCATGGAGAGGGTGGGCCAGCCAGGAGGCCGCTGGTTGCCATGGGAACACCAGGTTTTGGAGAGGGTCCACTCTGTGATTATTAGGGGAGCTGAGGTGGGGGGATGTTCACCAGCCGCATTTTGGTTTCCTTGCCCTGTGCACCATCACAGCCCCTCCTGGGTGTGTTTTCGTGGTAGTCATTTTGGGTGGGGTGCTAGCAGCCAGGAATGTAAGCTCCTTCAGCTTCTTACTTCTAAATGGTACTCTGCTTGGCGTGCTAACTAACAGTCAGGCAGCACCTTGCTGCTTACAAACCTTCCTCATATGTGAGCTCATTGGATGTTCCCAACAGCCCTGGGGAGTTGGAATCACCCCCATTTACCAGAAAAGGGAAGTGACTTGTCTAAAGTCAGTCAGCTCGTAGGGGGTAGAGTTGTGCTATGTGCCATTCTTTCCACGCCCGTCTTGCTGCCTTGGAATCTAGGAGAGACAGGAATTCAAGGTGGGGTTTGGGAAGAGGCACTGGCTCGGTGCCCCTCTCACCTCACAGGTGTGCGTGCATCTGTCCTTGTGACTCAGACCCTGCTTGCGTGGGATGAGCAGTGCTCTGGCTTCCTCATTTGACTTTGCTAGGCCTACCTCTGAGGGCAGCCTGCTTGGGTGACCTAAACTAGAGGCAGCCAATTTGCTGCCTAGCTCTCTCCCTCCCGAGCTCTGAACAGCACCTTTGCTTCCTCTCTGGGCTGGGAATCTCACTTCCTCTCAGGGAACCCACAGAAAGCAGGCAACGAGGAAGGGAGTGTTAAGCCCCCAATGGACCCTAGCATTGGCCAGGTGGGACAGAGGGGAGGGCATAGTTCAGTGTAGGTGGGGAGGGTGACTTCCTCTGGGACTCTCCTGGCTTCCCTGCCTCCGACAGTAGTGTGTGTGTGCCAGGACCCAGCTGCTGTTCCTGCCCACCCACGCCTGGGCAGGCACTGCTGGGACACGCCAGGCCTGCTCCTGCTGCCTCGGGGGCTGGGTGGAGCTGGGGGAGTGAAAGAGGAGCCTTTAATTTGGGGGCTCCCCACCCTTGCTGGGATGAGAGCAGACTTGAGCTCTGGCTTGGGGTCTGTCCTCCACTGGTCCTGCCACCTTGCGGGTGCAGGCACGGTGGTGCTGGGGTCACTGAATCAAGGGTGTGGCTAGAGTCTTGTACAAAACTTGGACTGGCATGGCCTGGGACCAGGCTCTTCCTTCGGCCATTCTCTGACCACAAGTTCCTAGGCCCTACGGGAAGGGTGAGAAGGAAGGAAATGTGGACCTGGTCAAAGGTGGGCAGCTTTCTGGGCACGACCCCCACAGCTGCAAGCTCTCCCCACTGTAGACTGTATGTGTATGAGTGGAGAGAGGCTCAGCTGGATCAAAGAAGCATGGGGGCAGTTGGCCTCTGACCAGCCCAGGGCCGGGGAGGCTAGCGCCACAGGCCCTTCAGGCTTCTGTCCCGGGATTCTTTTTAGTAGTCGTGGTGGTACTTCTCAGTAGGAAGGCTGAGGGGGAGACTTGGCCTAGGGTGGAGGGGAAGAGGCAGGCCACAAGATGGGAGCTGGAATGCTCAGGCTCCCTCCCCGGAGTCCTTTTGCTCCCTGGGGTGGCTCCCCAGGTCCAGGAGGCTATCAGAGGCTAAGGAGGGAAGGGCTCAGGGGTTACCATGGCGACCTGCTTCAGGCTTCCTGCTGAGCCATGTCAATCCCCTTATTTTCCAGAAAAGGGCTTTGTCTGGGGGTGGCCCCAGGCAGGAAAGCTTGGCTTGATAATGGGGGGAGTAGTAGTTTTTGAAAACTGGGGGATAAAGAGTTTAACTTGGGGACAATCTCTTCCTCCTCCTCTCTTGTCTCTACTCCTGACCTGCTGAATATGAGGGGAGACCTGCAGGGACCCCCCTGAACAGTATGACTAGTGTTGTACCTGGCTTTGTGCTTCACTCTCACTGGCTACATACTCACCCCTTGTGGCCCCTTGCCACTTTCTTGAGCATCTCACAGGCCAAGAAGCAATTTTCCCAGTGGTGGGGAAGATGCTGAGAAGGCACCATTGTGGGAGGTCAGGGTCAGGGAAGGCAGGTCTCATCAGGTTACTCTCCCTTCTGCCCTTTAGGGGAAGGTGAGTTTCCCTCTGCCAGCTGCTATGCAAGTGAACTGATGAATATTTATGAAGTCTGTTCACTGAGGTTGAAGAGAGTCTGAGGGGTGTTGGGGGCAATAGTCCTCTCTTCTTTTCCCTCCCCTGCCCACTATGTAGACATCTGTTTCCTCGATGTCTCTGGGTTTAAGGTAGAACACTGAGTAGCTAGAAGCCCTCTGTTCCAGTTCCAGGGCTCCAGAGCCTGAATGACGATGGGAGACTTTGCTTAGGGCAGAGAAGACTCCCTTACCTGTGAGTAAGCCAGGGCCAAGTGGTTAGAAAGGTGAGCTGTCCTGTACCCCTTTGCATGCCTTCTATGTACCTGCTGTCCACGCCGGGTAGGGTCCTGTTGAGGTGCAGCTGTACAAGGATTCAACCAATGTTTCAGGTCCTCTTAGACCCCTGGGGGTTAACATCCTGGGTGGGTTTGGGCTCTTTGTGTTGCTTTGAGCACCTCTCTTCAATGGGAACATTCGTCTGATCACCCATTCCCTCACATGGGGGGCCTGGACTCAGTTAGAAGTTGTCTAATCCTGTTGCCTGGATGGAACCAGTGTGAGGATTGGAAAGTGAAAAATGCCTTGGGAATTGCAGAGGTTTTGGTGAAACCTCTCAGCTTTTTGTGGTGCGTGGGGTGGGGGCGTTCCCTTTCAAATGTTTGTGTGGGCCTCCATCCTGTGCCTGCTTCCTTTCTGGCCCTCTGCAGTGCTGTAAAGTTTGGTACCAAGGGGGAGGCCTTCTCATTGTGACTTTTACCCTCCTGCATAGCAAGATGGCAGGTTCCAGGTTGGTGGAGCCTCACTCGACATGGAGGGAGGGCTGCCTTTCTTCATCTGCTTCATCTACCTGGTCTAGTTTCCCTTCTTGCCTTCTTGGATATCATTTCCCTCCCTTGGGTGATGATACTGAGCTCCCAATATGCCCTCATGGCTTGTAGTCCCCACTGTGGAGTGGGCCCTCAGGAAGTAGAACCATGCTCTTGCACTGTCAGCTTCGTTCTCGCAGCACTGCCTTCAGCCCTTCCTTGTCCTCGCTGCTAGAAGGTCTGTCCCCAACAGGACGAAACCCACACTGCTTGTTGTGAACCTCGAGGCCTTTCAGTCTGGCCCCAGCTGAGTTTTTCTACCTCTTCTTCTGTTCCTCTCTACCAATTGCTGGGGCAATCACTGGCCTGGGTTTTGTGTCCCAGCCATTGCCATCCACTCTTGCTGTGTGTTGACTTCTTATTCCTCACTCAGGACCTGCTTTCATCCCACTCTTTCTGTGGAACCATCTCTGACCATCCTGTCAGATGAGCTGTCTCCTTCCTCTCCCTGCCTCCAGCCCTTGCCTTTTGAACCATCATCCTCTCACATAACCTACAGTTAGCCTGGTGCTGTCTGTTGCTAGAGTGTGGGCCATTTACTTTTATGACCCACACCAGACAGTAAAGTCCTTGAGGATGGGGCCATTTCTTCTCTTCCTATTTCCCCCTCAAGCAACAAGGCTGCGTTCATAGGTACTTGGTGTTAGTATCTGGCCTCCTGCCTCTTGGCAGACTAGACTATTTCTAAGCAGGAGTCAAACATGTTGAGTGCCTACTGTGCGCTAGGTGCTGTACATATGCCATCGTGTCTCCCCTCCACAACCCTGGAAGGTGGAGCTTTTACCACCCCCAGTTTATAAGTGAGGAAACTGAGGCTCAGGGATATCAGGTAGCTATTCCAAGGTCACAGAGCTAGTAAGGGCCACGTCTGTCTGATTCCAAAGCCTGTCTTTTTTCTCCTACATGGTACTTCCTTGCTCCCATCCCCAGCCTGCTCAGACTCAGAAATGGCCAAGTGAGCACCACTTTCTTACTGTGTGCTTAGGCAAGAACAGAGTGATATGAATAGGTAGCCCTAGGGAGCTACCCTCCCCCTGCTATTCCCTAGTGCCTAGCCTTCTGGCTCAGAAGGCATTTGTCCATCTTCTCTCAGGATCTGGAGCAAAGGCATTGTGGAGGTCGGGGGATTAGAACACAGATGAGTAAGGTTCTTGGAGCACGATCTTATATGATCTGTTGTCCCTGCTTGGGCCCCTTCTCTCCCGCTGTTCTTCTTAGGAGTGAGACTGGTCAAGTTTGGGGGTTCAGGCTCTTGCATTCTGTGGGTGGGATGGGTCCCAGTAGGACACCGGGCAGTGGGAGTGGGGATTGGGGAGAGCTGTGTGGAGGTGCACCTGGCCAGAGACTGTGCCCATTACCCCTTGGCTCCAGGCGATGCCTGTTCCTATCTCTCCATCATGCCCAAGATTAGCAAGGATCGGGGAGAAGGCATGGGTCCCAGACAGGTTGAGCTCCCCCAGCCATTGGCTGGGAGCTGTGGGCGTGGTGGCTAAGGCATGTGTGGGCTTGTTGTGTGTGTGTGTGTGTGCACACGCGTGTGTGTAGCAGAGGTGGTAGCAGTGGCTATGAAAGAATGTGAGTGTGATGATGGGGCTGGGAGGAGGACAGGGCTGCCACCTCCAGGCAGCCCAAGCCGGACACCTTGGTACCCAGCCCATCAAGCCACATCAGCCCCCTGTGGAAATGCCACATTAGGACAAAGGACTCCCCCAGCTAGGCAGTGCCCCACCCTGCCAAGCAAAGCCTGGCAGCCTTGCCCATGGGCCACCCCTTCCATACCCTGCTGGCAGTGTGGTTCTCTCTCCCACCCCCAGCCTGAGGATGGAGGAAGGACAAAATGCCTGTTCTTGCCATCTCCACCCAGTAGGCCCAGCCTGGCCTTCATTGTCCACTCACCTGGTTCTGCGGATGGCCCAGGACCCCCAACCCTGAGGCTGCCATTTCTTCCCTTCTGGGCAGGTTCCTGAGTGGGAAGGGCCTGGTGATCTACCCAAAGATTGGCGACAAGCTGGACATCATCTGTCCCCGAGCAGAAGCAGGACGGCCCTATGAGTACTACAAGCTGTACCTGGTACGGCCTGAGCAGGCAGCTGCCTGCAGCACTGTGCTCGACCCCAATGTGCTGGTCACCTGCAATAGGCCAGAGCAGGAAATCCGCTTTACCATCAAGTTCCAGGAGTTCAGCCCCAACTACATGGGCCTGGAGTTCAAGAAGCACCATGATTACTACATTACCTGTGAGTCCCTGCCCATCATGTGGTTCCCTCCTATCCTATAGCAGTAGGAGCTTCTAAGCAGTGCAAAGAGATTGCATGCAGTTAAGGCCCTGCCTGATCTGGTACCCTTTAAAGACTGGCGTGCTCTCCTTCCAGCCTGGCCTTGGAATTCTGGCCCCAACATTCACCAGGGGGCCTGCTGCCAGCTCGCCTTGGCTCTAGGAGTTTGGTGGGAGAGGACTCCAATTCGTGGTGCTCTCTCTCTTATTTTCTTTGCCCACCTATGATGTAATCTTGGGAATGGCAGAGTTGGCAGAGCCCTTTGGGATCAGCCAGCCTTTCAGCCTTTCTCTTCACGGGAAACTGTGGCCCCAAGAGGGGAAGGGGCTTCTAGCCCTAGATCACACAGGGAGTTAGGGATAGGACTGGGACTCCAGCCCAGTTCTCCTGACCCCTAATCCAAGATTCCTTCCAGTCTGTGCAGAAGCCTCCCACATGATGCCTGTTCTAATTGCTTTGCCTCTGAGCAACATCGCCCAATGAGAAAACACGCTTTAGTGTCCACTAAGAAAGAAGGGCCAAGGCCTGGTAGTGATAGAAGAGCAGCACTCTTGGAGGAAGGGCTAGTTCTTGGCCCGGGCTGGGCTGGGCTGGCTATTCTAATCCTAGTGGGATGGAGAGAAGTAGAAAGGTTCACAGGTAGGTGGGAGATACTTGCCACTCCCCAGCTCCCAGTTCTATTGTTATGGGCTCAGGCAGCACTAGGGTTTCTGGGTGATGCAGGCAGATCTTTCTCTCCTCCTGACTTCTCTGGCCTCTTGCTGCAGCTACATCCAATGGGAGCCTGGAGGGACTGGAGAACCGGGAGGGAGGTGTATGCCGTACACGCACCATGAAGATCGTCATGAAGGTTGGGCAAGGTGAGTGCCCAGTCTGAGGGCTCCCCAGTTAGGCCTTTGCCACAGATGTTCCTGACTGGGTGTGGATGTGTTGGGAATAGGAGAGGCGGCAATAGGGTTAGAGTATTTGAGGTCTGATATACAGGCCATTCCTGGCCCACGCTAGATGACTGAGGCACCTATGTTGTTGGGGTCCCTCCCCCTCACCTGTCCTCTCTCCACCCCCAGACCCCAATGCTGTGACGCCTGAGCAGCTGACTACCAGCCGGCCCAGCAAGGAGGCAGACAACACTATCAAGATGGCCACGCAGGCCCCCGGTGGTCGGGGCTCCCTGGGTGACTCTGATGGCAAGCATGGTGAGTGTATAGGTGTCTCACAGAGGGCAGAAGCCATTGCTCGGCTGCCCTTTCATGCCCTATGTCTGAAGAAAGGCAGGACAGGGCCCAGCCTGAGATCTGTCATGTGTCCCTGGGACCCCTAGCTGACATTCCTATCCTCCCTTCCCCTTCCTCAGAGACTATAAACCAAGAAGAGAAGAGTGGCCCCGGTGCCAGCGGAGGCAGCAGTGGGGACCCTGACAGCTTCTTCAACTCCAAAGTGGCATTGTTTGCGGCCGTTGGCGCTGGCTGCGTCATCTTCCTGCTCATCATCATCTTCCTGACGGTTCTGCTACTCAAGCTGCGCAAGCGGCACCGCAAGCACACGCAGCAACGAGCGCCTGCCCTTTCGCTCAGTACCCTGGCCAGTCCCAAGGGGGGCAGTGGCACAGCAGGCACCGAGCCCAGCGACATCATCATCCCCTTACGGACTACAGAGAACAACTACTGCCCCCACTATGAGAAGGTGAGTGGGGACTACGGGCACCCCGTCTACATCGTCCAGGAGATGCCACCCCAGAGCCCAGCGAACATCTACTACAAGGTCTGAGAGCCCGGCGCGGCCTCAGGCCCTGAGGGACAGTCGGCCGGGACTGCACCTCTCCTTTCTCCCCCATGCCCCTCCCCTTGCCAGCTGTGCCCACCTTTGTATTTAGTTTTGTAGTTTCTTGGCTTTTATAATTCCCCTTTTGCCCTGCCCCCTGGGCTTCGGAGGGGGGTGCTTGTGCCCCCAGCCCCCATGCTCTTGTGCCTTCCCCCTCTGGCCAAGCCTCTGGGCTCTGCGGGGGCGCCCCTTCTTGGAGGGCAGGGTTGGACGCTGATGGACAGCAGACAGGGAGATGCCCCCCTGGCCCCGTTCCCCCTCGCTCCCTTTCACCTTCCCAGGACTGCTTGTCCGCTATCATCACTGTTTTTAATGTTTTTGTGTTCATTTTTTAGCTGTCAACTCATTTTCATCTGTTTTTTGAAGAAAAATGGAAAAATATAAAAAAGGCAGCCCCTCCCCAGGCTTTCTGAGCCTGGCCCAGCCTGGTATAAGGGGTCTGGGGCAGGATGTGGCCAGCCAGGAAACATAGGATGGCATTTCTTTTATAAACTCTTTATTATTTGGTTGGGGGGGTGAGCAGGCTAGGGCTGTTCTTGCCCATGAGGGAAGACGAGAGTGCCATTAGGCAAGGTGTCTCACCTTCCCCTCCCGACCGTCCCTCTGCAAAGCTGATCTTGGCAATGGGGTAGTGGCTGCCACCCTTCCACCAAAAAAGAAAAAAAATCCCTTCCTTGTGGGATTCTTGGGCATCTCCTGCCTCCCTCACTCTCACGGTAATTAACGTCTTAATTGGCTGTTGCCTGGGGAACAGGAGAGCTGCTGCAGGCAGATGACCTCATGGGGGGTGGAGGGAGGTAAGGTGCCCAGGTGGCTATTTGCCCTGCAGAGCTGGGAGCTCCCCTTTCCCCCCCTGCCCTGTTCTCTCCTCACCTTCGGCATCTTTTGGCCTGGTGGGGAAACAGAGGCCCAGGGCAGAGACCTAAGCGGGTATAAGGCCAGGTGGCCTGCTCCTTTTCTGGGCTCTAGCACAGGTGGGTGTCCCCCCAACCCAGCCCCTGCTGGTACCCCAATCTTGGGCTGGGGCCTGGAAAGAGGAAGAGGCTGCCCAGGGCTGGGCCAGCACGCCGTGCACTTTGACCCCGGCTCCTTGCCAGCGCGGCTGCTAACAGACTGCCACTTGAGTGCGCCTTGTAGGCGCTCCCAGAGTGGCCATGGAAGGAGCTGGGCCTTACACCATCCACCTCCACACTGCCTCCTGGCCAGCTGCCCACCCCAGTGCCAGGTGGGAGAGGGAGCGGAACAGCCAGCCCCTTCCAGGTGGCAGTCGGAAGGGTTTTTTGTTTTTGTTTCTGTTGCCATTTGTGTAAATACTAGTCTTTTTTGAAAAAATAATGTAAAGATGTTTTGTATAAACTCTGAATTATTTTCTTGTTGCTTTTTTCTTAGAAAAAATGAGAACTAAAAAAAAAAATTAACCACATGGAGAAATGGGTGTAAAATGGTGTCGTGATGTTGGGGAATGAGGTGTGAGTGTATGAGTGAGTGCATGAGTGTGAGAGAGAGGGAGAATGTATGTGTGAGAGAGAGTTCCTGTGCCCAAAAACACTGGTGGTCTGGGCAGGGACGGGAAGAGGGTGGCTGTCCTTGTGGAGCAAGATGTTGGAAGTGCCCTATGCCCCTCCTGCTCTCCCCCCAAGTTTCTCTCTCCTCTTGTTCTGCTGGAGCCTGCGAACATTTCCCCCTGTCCATCCTGTCACCTCTCTGGCGTAGGCCGTGTGCATCTGCCCAGTCTGGCACTAGGCTCTGCTAGAGAGGGTTGATGGGGGAGGGGGTGTTCCCATGGGGACCTGGGTGTGTCTTCAAGTACTGCCACCACCTGGCTGGGGCTAGATCTGGGACCTGCTGGCAGGCCCAGCCCTGCCCTGCCTAAAGACACCTGGAGGTGGACAGAAATAACTTCACAAGAGGTGGGCCTCAGCTGCGGCCCACTGGGTACTGGGGCTGCTTCATGTTGTCCAGTTCACTTCTTAGCCAGAAGAAACTTCCTTGTCTTGTCTTCAGAGCTGGGCCACACCAGAGCATACTTGGGGGCTTGCTCGCAGTTGAAGCCCTCAAGCTAGAGCAGCCCTGAGCACCCGCTCTCCTTCCCACAGGCTGATGAGTAACTTGCTCAGGTCAGAGAGGGTGGCGAGGGCCCCGAAGAGGATTTGGCCTTAATCGAAGAGCAGAGATGCAGACTGGCAGGGCCTGGGGCCTTCCTGCTCCAGCCTGGAACAGCCTGCAGGTCTTATGGGGGGACTCCCTGTGGAGATGGCTAAGGCAGATGTCAGGAGAGGAGGACAAATGAGATCCTAGCAGCTAAAAATGGGTAAGAAGGCACTAGAGGAAAGGAGAAGGAGGAAGGAAAGGGAGGGTTAGTTAGTGATCCAGAGCAGGAAGCCCCAGTGAACCAGCCAAGGAGCAGGCACAGCTATGAGGGAAGTGGGAAGCACATGGAGAAGGAAGGGGGAGGAGAGCCATGGGATCTGCAGGGTGGAGGGAAGGGAGGCTGGGCTAGAGCAGGGCTGGGCTCGGCTGGGGTGCTCCTGGAGCCAGCTGGGGCAGAGGCTGTTTATTTGGTTTCTCATTAACCAAAGGAAGTGCCTGGATCAGATGGGGCCTCTGCTGTTTGACTGCCTGCCCAGAGTGGGGCCCTGGCCTGGGCCGGGGGTCTCTAACCAGGGCTGGTTCAGGCCAGATTGATGTCTCTAACTAAGATGGAGCCTTACCTGGGTTGGATGAGCCGTCTTCCCACACTTCTCCAACTGAGTATCCTTGGGTGGTCCCCCACCCAGCCCAGGACACCAGCTGCCCTCACCCTACTGGTGGAAGATTGAGTTCCTGGGGGCCCCTTGGGAGTAGCTGTGGGAGTGTGTGGTAAAATCTGTGGGAGAGAGTAAGGGAAAGTATTGGACAGTCTCTTCAACAGCCCAGAAGGTTTATGACTGGCTGTTCCCACTTTCCTGACCTGGGCGCTGTGGCTGGCACTGGTTTGAGCTCAGTGCCTGTGCTGTGCTGGCCACAGAGTGGTGCTCAGTAGCTCCTTGTGGCAGTGTCCTTCACCTGGACAGTGCCTGCCACTTTTTTCAAACACTTTTACATACATTATCTCATTGAGTCTCATAAACCACCCTGTGAGGGTGGACGGTGGGGAATTATTTGCATGAGGAAACTGAGACCCTAAGAGGGGCAGTGACTTGCCCAAGAACACACATGAAATGATTGGGAGCACTAGGATTCAAGCCCAGGCCTTTTACTACACCACGAACAAACAGAAGCTCCTTGACAGTGGTTCTCCTTTGCCCCGCTCCCCTGCTCCTTGCCCCGCCTCTGGTGAAACCGAGAAAGCGTGCTTCCTTGGGGATCTTTAAAAACAGAAGCCCTCCCCACCATTCCCTTCCCGTCTGTGTGGGTCAGGGAGGGACCAACCCTTAGCTAGCTGGAGGCAGGAGGTGGGACCCTCCTGTGGTAGCGGCCCAGCCCGGCTCCACCCTCAGCTCTCCTTCCTGTCCCAGCTGGGCCCAAGCTCCTGGTGAGTCAGGGATAGGGGATGCTTCCCAGGTGAGGGTGGGGCTGCCTGGCTTCCTCCGCAGGCTGAGCCCAGATCACCAATGAAGCCAAGCTAAGCAGGTGCTAACCAGGCCTCTGTTTCCCTGAAGGGACAGGCTTTGTGGGGCTGGAAGGCCAGGGCTCTTGTAACTTATTGCGCTGGTCCATTTTAAGCTCCCAGGAGGCCTCCCTGAAGCACCAGGGATGTGGATGGCTTGGCACCTCCAGGCAGGGGCATGACGGTGGGCTGAAGAACCCAAGGAGAGACCCAGGCCCGACTGGGACCATCTTACGTTGGGTCCTGCTGAGCAAGCGGCTCTTTGGCCACCTGGCATCAATCACCCTTGGAAATCCGGCCCGCCTGCCTGCCTGCCTGGCCTCCAGTCCTGCCCGGGCACGTCACAGTCCCACTGACACCCCAGCTGAGTCAGCCCCAGCCTGCCTGGGGACCCTCCTCGCCCATCTGCTGCGGGCCACCTGTACAGCTGGCCATCGGATCTTGGGGGGGCTGGGGCCCCAGCTGGTGCTTGTTAGGTTGGCTCCCCCTTTGGGAGGCTGTTGAGGAGGAGACCAGCCCCCACCCAGGACAGGGGTCACGGAGCCCAAACTGAAAGCAATTTAAGGGCATGGGGGAGACAGTAATTGTAGGTTCTTTTTCCAATGGTTAATTATCCAGCTGGCAAAGAGAAAGGAAAGAGGGAAAGCTGGGGGCAGGGGAAATAAGGAATGTGTGAATGGATATGGGAAGGCCGGAGGACTTTGCTCAAGGCACTTTGATACAGGGGAAAGAGCCCCGGGCTGAGAAGCTGGAGACTGAGGGCCTGTTCCAGCTCTCACATGACTCTTGTTGACCAGGGGTAGCCAGATCCCTGCCTCTTTGGGTCTCAATTTCCCTATCTGGGTAATGAGGAGTGGGACTAGAATTCTTCATTTATTCAGAAAATATTTACTGAGCACCTACTATATGCCAGTCAGTGGTCTGGGTACTGGGGTACAGTGAAGAACAGGATAGACAAGGTCCCTGCTCCCAGGGACTTCATATTCTAGAAAGGCCTTTATGTGCCTGGTTAGCTCTTAACCATGCTTGTGTGGTGACAGATCATGGGAATGTGAGAGGCAGAATGGAGGGTACACAGATTAAAAACTTGGATTCTAAAGTTAGCCTTTCACTTGTTCATTCATCCCATTTTTTTTGATCCAACAAATGTTGAATGTCTGGTATGTAGTAAGCACCAATAAATGGTGGCTGTTGCTTTTCCTGTGAGGTGAAGAGTAGGCAGTTCAACTCTGGGGCTGGGCTACCCGGAGACCCTTCTTGCTTTGAGAGTGGACCCCAAGCCCTGACTGTTGCCGTCATCACTGACCAAAGCTGGCCTTTTGCAAAGTTCCTAAACATCTTCATCAGAAGTTATCCTGAGGCTCCAATCCCTGGGCTGGGGGCTGGGCAAAATGTACTGATGATAAACACTTGCCAAAGCCAAAGTAGAAGAGTATGTTGTCAGCCCTTGCCCACCCCTGTGGCCCTGTGGACTGGTCTCTCCCAGCCTCTCCAGAGGCACTGGGTGAGGAGCTGGCTTCTGCGAGAGGAGCTTCCCCCTTTCTCTGGCCAGGGCCCTAGGGAGAGGCTCCAGGTGGCTCCTTTGGTTCCAGGGTACCAGGAGAAGCCAAGGAGATCCTGGAATCTACCCTGCACTGGGAACTCTACACTGGCTGGATTCTGCTGGGCAGTGTCCTTGCTCTCCGGGGGACTGGTTGGTGGCCTCCCTGGCTGCCCTCATGCTTGTTCAGTAGAATCTGAGAGGTCAGAGGCCAGGAATGGTAGAGCTAGGACTTTCCTGAGAGCTCCTTTCCAGACCAAACCCCTCATAGGGAAACTGAGGCCAAGACACCACAAGGGACTTACTCAAGGGCACACAGGGAGTGCTGGCAGAGCCAGGCCTCAGAACCAGCTCCCTCGCCTCACAGGCCACAGCTGTGTGCCCTTCTTGCACACTGTTCCTTTGTTCTCCCAGAATTCCCAGGAGTTTGTGTGTACGTGTGAACCAAACAAACCTGTGTATACGCAGTATTTATATTGACAAACAATGTAAGTTTACACAAGGCAATTACCAAAACGACATATTATAACCCTGAGGAAAACACGGTCCTGGGAGCTGTAGGCCTGGTCAGAGCAGATCTTGAAAATGCACTAACAGGTTGCCCACCTCCCTGGAGGCCCCTCTCCTGTGGTACTTCACACAGCTCTGAAGTCACTAATCAGCACAATAGCTTGGAGGCATCTGTAGGGGCCAGACCTGCTGGTTTGTGGCCCAGACGGAGAATTGGGCATCACAAGGCTGGGTGGGGCCTTAAAGGATCATGTGTTCATCTTCCCTAGGAGCCCAGTGTGGCCCTCCAGTCTCCTGTGCACACCTCCAGGGCCTTCCTCCCTCCCTCCCCCACCCAGGCAGCCAGGGGCCTTTCCAGCCAGCCTGACAGTTAGCTGTCCTGGCCCGTCTTCAGTCCCCCTGCACACACTAATAGCCATAGCAGTAACATGCTTTCACATGCAAATTGCTATGGAATTCTCAGCCCCTGCCAGTGCCCCAGTCCCCAAGGCCTCCCCCTGGGCAGATTCAGAGAAGAGAATGGAATCTTTCAAGCTGTTAGGCATTTAGAGACCTTCTAGTCCAGCCCCCTTGTTGGATGGATGGGAAAACTGAGGCCCAGAGAGGGGAAGAAGGAACTACCCACAGTCACACAGAAAGTTCACCGGGACTGGCCCTCACCCAGATCTTCTGACTTCCAGCCCATTGCCTCTTCAAACCACCAAACAGCCTCCCAATCCCCCTGCCCCCACCCCCCATCACTGGTTGTTTACTATGGACTCTGAAATCCCTTCCTCTGGCATAGATGCTCATCCAAGGCACCCCTCAGTGGCGCCTGGGAGTGTGGAATCCAGAGAAGAAAAGGCCAGAGGTGTCCATGACTTAGGGGCATTGCTCAGGGAAGGGAGCCATCCTCATTTGAAACAGGCAATAGGCAGGATTTGCTCACTTCTCTCTCTGTGCACGCCCCCTACTCCCCTGATCCTGGCCAAACTGCTCTTGCCCCAACAGCAGGCCTGCCAAGCCATGCCAGGCCTTCTCCTGGGCCCTAGCCCCACCAGATCTTCCAAGCTTTTTGTATCATCACTCTGCTGGAGTTGCCGCCAGCAAAGCCTGGGCCCTGGGAGGCCCCAGGATCCCAGGTCCCAGCTGGGGTATGGAAAAATCTCCGTTCCCTTCAGGTCAGCTGGAACAAGATTGGAATTTTCTGAAATGAACTTTACAAGGAAACAAAAATAAACACCAACGGGGAACAGGAGACCAGTTTACAGAGCACAGGTGTCGGCTCCCAGCTCAGCCAAGGTCTTGCCACGGATGGGCCCAAGCTAGAAACTTCTGGATTATCCTTCAGTTCTGCCTCTGAAATAGCTCTTGACTCTGCCCATTTCTGACCTCCCCCAAAACCACCACCCTGGTTCAAGCCACCTTCATCTCTTGCCTGGACTATGGCAATAGCCTCCTAACTGGTCTCCCTGCTTCCATCCTGTCCCCCTCTCTTGCAAAATGGCAGCCAAAGTGATCTTTCTCAAACTCAATCCTGATCTTGTCAATCTCTGCTTACCTTTTAAATTTGTCAATCTTCCTTCCACTCCTCAGCATGGCTGTCAGGGCCCTGGGCAATCTGGCCCCTGCCCATTTCTTAAGCTTCACACCTCTGCCGCTCCATACTACACTCACCTTACACCCCAACAACACAAACCTACTCACGGGTCCCTGACGAGGACAGTCACCCTTAAACCTCTGAGCCTTTCCATATACACTTCCATCAGCCAGAAATTCTTGTCCCCTTGCTCCTGGCCTGGCAAACTCCTGTTGATCTTTCATGGACACTTCTGACCCCCCAATCCAGGCAAAGTTGGTGCTCTCTTCTCAGCTCTCACAGCGTTTCTGCTTACACTATGTGGCCTGTGTTTGTTTCCCCCAGTAGATTGTGAGCTTCTGGAGGGTAGGAACTGTGTCTAATTAATTTCTGTATCTCACCTAGAGGGAGGCCCAGCACAGAGCTTAGCACAGAGGCAATGTCAATAAACCTTTGAAATGTTTGTCAAATTGAATGGGCTTGGCTGGGCTGGGACAGTCATCCCAGGGCTCTGTCCCTGCCCTCCACCTGCTCCCATTACTGTCCAGCCAATCTGGAGAGTCAACGTCTTATTATATTACCCTACAATAAAAGCGAACATTTATTGAGTACTTATTATGGGCCAGGCACCATGCTCAATGCTTCACATGCATTACTCCATTGACACTTCATGTCTCAATGAGGTCTCCGGGAGGTCCTTATCTGAGGTAGGACCATGATTACCCCTGTTTTACAGATGAGGAAAGGAGGCTCAGAGAGGGAAAGTACCTTGCTCATGGGCACATGGCTAGGGAGTTGTAGAGCAAGGATTTGAACCCAAGAAGCCTGAATCCAGAGTTCAAATGCTTAGGTACTTGCCATGCCAGTAAGGCAGGTAGTGGTGCCAGCATGGGGAGAGAGTGAGGCTGGGCCCTGTGGCCTGTACCTTTGATGTCAGCCGTGTGGCTTCAGAGACCGTCTAGTGTGGTAGTTAGGAGCCCAGACTCAGGAGTCAGGCTGCCAAGATTTACATTTCTGCTTTACCACTTTCTAGCTATGAATTCTAGTGTAAGCTACTTAAACCCCTCTGTGTTTCTGTTTTTTCCTCCATAAGATGGAGCTGAGAGTAGCAGCCATCTCATGAGACTGCAGTGAGGAGTAAGTGAATGCACACATGGCAAGCCCTGAGAACAGTGCCCTGGCAATTGCTCAGTACATGTCACTCACTAGCCTTTGAGTCCTGAGGCAGCCTTTGGTTCCTGTCACCCAGCTCTAGGCAGCCCAAGTCCGCTCCAGGCTGCTCTGCATGGCCACTTGAATCAGAGGCTCAGCAGCCAGAGATTTTCTGGCCTCGGCCTCAGCCTGGGTTGCTATGGTCCCAAGTAAAATCCAGCGGTGGTGAGCTGCAAGCTCCTCCAGGTCCCAGCCCCAGGGCTTGGCTGGCCTGGCCTTGGCTCCCAAAGGGCCAAGGGGAGGAATACCCAGTCCACTGTGCCCCCACAGGAGCTTGGAGTCAGGGTCAGGAGGCCTGCATTTGAGGCTCGACTTTACCACTAATACTTGAATAAGTCATCTCTTCTCTCAAGGCCTGGGTTTCTTCTCCATCTGTCGGGAATGGAATGATATAAGCAAAACTGCTTTGTAAAAAGCAGAAAGTGTACTTCGATGTAAGGAGCCATCACTTCCCATCAGAATGTGTATTTCTTTTGGGCAGTGAATATGGCACTCAGTAGAGAGCCGATGAATGCATGAACAAGTGAGTGTTGCTCCCACCCAGAACCTGTGTCCATTCCCAGCGAGGCTCCAGCAGCCAGAGGTCCAGTTCGAAAGCAGGGACACTCACTCTGGTAGTGGTTGGGAGTGCTTCGAGGAAGCCAAGAAGATTTGTTACCCTGTCCAGGAGAAGCCCACTAACCAAAACCTGAGCTCCAAACACTATTTTGTTCACATCCTCAGCAGGGTCACAGGAGCTTCCAGATACTACTGGAAAGAAAGACACTACACTAAATGGCTTCTTTCTACACTTGTTAGGCTGGTGAAGTTTAAGCTGGTACAGCCTTTCTGGAGGCCACTTAGATAATAATATATATCAAAAGCCTAAAAAGGTGTAGACCCTCTCACCCAGCAATTCCAATGTGGATGAAGGACCTGTGTAAAGGATTGTCATCACAATTGTATGTATTTTCAGTGTTGCTCTAGTATCAAAAAATTAGAGAAACTTCAAAAGCCACTTTCTCTGGGAAATTTTCATAATCTACACACGTACACACATGCACGCACACCTGCACACACACACACACACACCCATCCAATAACAATGAAAATGTTTTGAGGTAGCATATGTTAACTGTCTTGTCTTTTGAGAAACCTTCCCAGTTCTCCTTCTGAGCTCTGCATGTGTCTCTGGACTCTAGCACATTGGATCACAAATACTTCGTTCTTCACCTCTCAGTAATTCAGTTTCCTCATCTGTAAAATGGCGCTGTTGATACTATCAATGGAGTTGGGTTGTTGAGAAGATGTCATGATAAGATACATGTAAAGCCCTTAGCACAGGGCCTGGCATGCCATAACCACTCAATCAATGTTATCATTATGATTATATCTCAGTGTGAGATAGTTGCATGACTGCCTCTGTCATTAGACCATGATGTCTTTAGGGGTAAAGACTATGCTATGTTTTTTTCTCTCTGAATCTCCAAGGCCCAGTACAGAGCTTGGCACATAGTAGGTGCTAAGTGAGTTTGATGAAAGAAGAAATGTAGTCCAATGCCCTCAACGTGGAGAAGAGGCAGCTGAGGCCCAGAAGAGGGCAAGTCAAGAGTTGGGCTTAGAACTCGGGTCTTCTGTCCTCAAACTGTTGTCCCTTGGGGATTTGGGGGTGAGGGTGGGGGTTGGGGCAACTTTCTGGATTCCTTGAGCAGAAACGCCTGGGTTCTTTCCATGCTTTGGGTCTGGGATCCCTGTGGTCAGGGGGTCTCCAGGGCTGGGGCAGTTGTGCTGATCCTCCTCCGCATTCTTGCCCTCATTCCCTCCATCTCAGGCTCTAGCCTGGCCCAGCCAAACAGGAAGACTCATTAATCCATTAACTGTCTAAATATGCAGAGCCCAGGGGCGATGTGCAGCCTACAACAGAGCTGGTGTCCCAGCAGGGCCAGAGCCTGAGGCAGTGGTGCCCGCTGAGGGCTGGCTGGGAGGGGGCCTGGCGAGGGGGAAGCCCTGGGAATGGCTAATGTGAGGATTGATGGGGAGGTGAATGAAGCCAGGCCAGCGCCAGGCCCTCGGAACCCCTATTCTCTAGTCCCATTTGTAGCCCCCTATCCCTGCACCACCGCCCCCAGATCCAACTCTGGTCCCCATGCCAGCTTTGGTACCATCCCCCTCTCCATACTCCCCAACCCCTCAGTCTGGGTCCCTGAGCTTCAAAAGTACTGAGCCTAAGAGGTGGGCGACCAGGAGTGGGGATAGGTTTCCCCAGGCTCCTGCCTGCTTATTATTGTAAGGGCTATTTCTCTAATCAAAACTCCCCAATTACCCAAGGGCCCCTCTGATTAATATTCCATGATAACAGGAACGGGTCACATCTGGCTCCAGGAGCTGGAATTCGACACTCTGGGAGCCCCATGATTGGTCTGCAGGAAGAATAATAAACTTCCTTTCTCCTGCCTCCCCTTCCCCTTTCTTCACATTCAGAGGCTCCCCTTTTCTTCCATCTCCCCTTCCCCAGCCCCTGTCTGTCCCTCTCCACCCCAATCTAAGCTCCCTGCTTTGCCCTCTGCCCTCTGTGGAGACTGAAGCCACCTCTCCAGTCTTGGTCAGCCCCCTGGCCATTATTGGCCCCTGCTTTGCTAGGCTGGCTCTTTGACTAGGGAGCAGTTTATGCTGGGATGTGGCAGGCTGAGCAAAAAGGGCTATTTCTGAGTGAGCGTGGGTGCTCTGAATGTATCATCTTATCAAATCCTCATTACCATCCTCCTACGTGGAGGTGATATTATTCCTGTTTGTTGATAGGAGCACAATGCCTCTGAGAAGCCTTAGGACATGCCCAGGGTCACATAGGCTTTAAGTGACAGAGCTAGGCTTTCAAACTCAGAGCTTTCTGCTTCCAAGACTCCTCTATTTCTCACACCCCCACCCTGCTCTGCTGAGGACAGTTCAGTCCCTGAATGCTTAGATTAAGGTGGGACCCAATGATATGGCACAGAGTCAGTGCCTGTGACACCAGACCCCCAGACTTCCTTTGGAGTAGAGATGGGTTTTTAGACAAGAATGAGCCAAGAACTTTTAGTCACATCCCACAGGCCAGTGAGGAGAAAAGACTTCACACAGATGAAAACCCCTTCCATGTGCCATCCTGTGGACAGCTCCGAGAGAGAGGTTTCCCATCACACCTGCATGTGAGGAACTGCCAGACACCACCCTTCTCTGACCTGACCCCTAGACACCCCAGACGGCACAGCTGCTTGTGTTTGTTCAGTCTTCACCTTGGGCAGAAAGCAGTCTCTGCTTGCAGTGGGGGGAGGGGCAGCAGGGGAAGAGGTTGTGGTCGTTGTTGGCTGCCAGAAAGGATTTGCCTTCAGCCAGTCCTACCCTAGGTTACGTGGCCCTCTGGCAGCTGCTCCCTCCTTTCCCACCATGATTCTCAGTAGCCAGGAGGAGCGGCAGGCCCTTGGGTGTCAGGGGCACAATCCTCCCCCTGTTCTCCCTTCCCCCTCACAGTGGTGGGGTGCAGGCTTTAGCACTGCCTGACAGTCCGGATAGCAGTTTGGCTTTGCTGAGGAGGGGAGGGCAGTGAAGTGTGTCCCCCCTACTACTTCCCCACCAGGCACTTTCCTCTGCCTCTCACCTTGCTCCTACCTCCCCTGCTGTGCTTCTTTGCTCAACACTATTCAGAAATGCCCTGAAGCCACCTCCCTAATTCATAGCTGGGTAAGCTGAGGGTCCTGGATGAGGAGACTGACTAAGGCTTTGACTCAGTCACTAGTCTCTGGCTCCAATGGCTCTTCCCATCCCCCCCATCTCCTGGCTGTGACAATGCTGGCCAAAGGGCTAGAACAGGGGGCTGCACGGTCGTCGTGTCCTGCCCCTTGGTGAGGTCTGAGACCCACTGTGCTTTGTAGGGAGCCATGAGGCTTCTGGGACACAACTATTTCAAGATTAGTGGAGGCCCAGACAGGCCTTGCGAAATCTCAAGTCCTGCCATGGGGAGCAGAGGCCCAGGTCTCTCTCATCCCTCTGTCTCTGCTTTCTCCCTGCCACTATTCTTATTGCCCAGGCCTCACAGCCTCTCACTTGAACCCCTGCCTCTGCCTAGGTCCCACCCTACTTTCAGGTTGCCCCTCTAATTCATCTTCTACACACTGAAGCTAGGCTGACCTTCTTAAACTCCAGATCCCGGTTAGTTACTTAGCTTCTCTCTGCCTCAGCTTCCTCCTCTGTAAAGTCAGGATAAAAATCAGACCTATCTCATGGGGTTGTGAGGATGAGATGAGAGCATGATGTAAAGCACTGACAACCACGCCTGGAGGAGAGGAAGCACTCAGAATCATCATCCGATCTGCTAATATTGAAAACGGCTAACACCAAGTGAGTGGTTACTGTGTGCCAGGCACTGTTCTAAGCACTTCATATGTGATAGTTTATTTAATCTCCACAACAGTTTTACATGGTAAGTATTACTGCTTTCATTCCCATTTCAAGGGTGAATATACTGAGGCAAAGTGGTATTGTGAAATTTGCCAAAGTTCACATTGCTAGTAACCTGCTGAGCAAGTTTATGAACCCACATAGTGTGACTCCAGGGTTTGGCGTCTTAACCACTAGGCCATTTTGCCTCCCTAGAAACAGTCCATAACTCCCCAGTACCTATAAGGTAAAGTCTAAATTCCTTAAGCTGCCACTCAAGGCTCTCCCACCCCTCCTCCTCCTTACACTACAAATCGCCTTGAGAACTGAATGACTGCTTCCAGAATATCAAGGGTACTTACCTGCCTCCAAGCCCTGGCTTAGGCAGTTTCCTCCACTTGGAATGACCCTCTCCCCACCACCACCAAACCAACCAACAAACAAATCCCTGCACACACACACACACACACACACACACACACACACACACACAAACCCTGTCTCTCCAAGTGTTTATTTTCAACCCATCTCCAAAGCCGAAGGGTTCAAAATAAACAGCTGGATAGGTGGGGTTTGTGTCTATGTGTTGGGGGGGGTTGGGGGAAGGTTTAGAGGGACGCTTCGGGTGTGACCACCCTCCTGAAGCTACATGGGGCCTTAGAGGTACCCTGAGCCACTGGTCCTTCACCATTTCCCCACCTAGAACTGTCCTTTGAATGACTCCTCCCTACTCTTCTCTTCACCCTGCCCTCGACAAGGCTTTGAAAAATTTTGTCTACCAAACACTTTGCATTTAAAAAATATAAAGCAAGGTTAGCAGGGAAGGCCAGTCTCCTGGGAAATCAGATACTACATTTGAGAGGTGTATGGATTTTGCCTTCTCCCCTCATCCTGTCTTCCGAACTTGAGTTGGAATGACTCGATGAGACTTCTGGGCAAACTGGATGCCAGGGCTGGGTCCCCTGCAAATGAGAATAGAAAGATCAGTACTTTTCTTTCTGCCATTGATATGGTTTTATTGTCGTGCTCTAGGACTCACTGCAACAGACAATTGATCCTACTGCCCAATTATTGTCAGAAAACAGGCCTTAAGATCAACTACCCGAAAACCCAGATCATCAGCTTTGGCAGACAGCCCCCAGCATTCAAATGGTTTCTCTCCAACAATTTAATACAGCAGGTCAAATCATTCAGTTACCTGGAGGTGCAATTTGCAACTAATTTATCTTGGAGGGTTTACCAGGAAGCTATATTGCCTAAATTAGATGTTGTAGGGGTGTTTTATTGAGAGTTTTTTAATGGCCACAGTGGCAATTGGTAACGCCTGCTTTGAAAGCATTCCAGACAGAAATGGCTGCAGGCCTGGCTCGATGGCGGAGAACTTGGCACATTGGAGGGGATTCAGAACTGTTTTCAGGGGAATGCTGCCCTCGCCCTTGGCTACGCTTCAGCCTCTCGGTGAGAATCGCTCTTAGGCCCTCTTGATCCATCTAAGCCCTCCCCTCTGCCTAACTCTTCGGCCAAGCATGGGGCTCTGCCCTGCATCAGCAACTCATAACTGGCACACTCCGGGATCTTCCTCCAGATAACTCAGCCTTGAAGCCCCTGATGCCCCAGCCTTATCAATGGCTCAGATGGGAGAACTAATATTTATGGTGGACTGTCTGCAGAGCAGACTGTCCCGCCTATCTCCTGGAGCCTCATATTATCCTTAGCTTCAGGCAGCTCATCAGAGGGCTGAGTATTTGGAGTGCAGCACTGTGGCCTTTCTGGAGGCAGGAGAGTATAGTGGTTATGAATCTAGTTCTGATAACAGAGTGACCTGGGTTTGCATCTAGCTCGACCACTTCCTGCCTGTGTGTTCTTGAGCAAGTGATTTCACCTGACTCAGTTTCCTAATCTGTAAAGTGGGGATAATAACAGTGCTCACTTCCTGAGTTTATTTGGGGGGATTCAATGCCTTGCACATAGTAAGTGGTGGCTATTATTTATTATTATTATTTATTGTTATTGTCATTGCCTTGGGTCTTTGTAGTAGGTAGCTCGAGGGAACATCATGAGAAAGTCAGCCTGGTACTCTCTGGCTGCAGAGATGTTGCTGAGGATAGCGTATGGTTGTTTCTCCCTGGATCCTCTTTATGAAGGAACAAGGGAAAGATGGGATTTAGTTTCTGACTAGGGAAAGCCATGCTTCTGGAGTACTTGGTTTATTTTTATGTTACAGGTGCCGTGAATCTTATAATTGATTATGTTTCCCTTTTTTATGTGGCTACCAGGGGAGCTGAGAGCCAAATACTGGCTCTAGTAACTGTATCGAACTTCAGAGAAGGCATTTTGTGTGTGTGTCAATCTTACTTCTGGCTTTATTATTTTCCTAATCTTATTTTTCTTTATCTTGATTTCTCTCAAGTACATATTTTATCATTTTATATTTTATGGAATTTGTTCAGTTGTCCCAAAACCTTTGATGAATAACTGGTGATATAAATGACTGTTGTAAAAGCCACCATCATTTAGTGAATTTTACTGTTACCAGTGCCTACCAAGAATTAGCTTATTTAATCTCACAACAACCCTGTGAGAAAGAGGCCAATATTATCATCCCTCTTTTACAGATGAGAGAATTGAGGTTCAGAAAGGCTAAGTTACGCCAGGTCATACGGCTTGGTCGATCTGGGAAGGAACCTGCGCCATCCACGTCCAGAGCTGTACCCTCATTCTGCCATGTGCCTCTGATAGAGAGCTAAAATGTAGGTACCCAGGCAGGTATCTGGGGGATACGTGTGTATACATAACAGATTAGATAAATAGATATAGGCAGATATAATAGCTATAGATGACAGACAGACAGTGAGATGAAAGATACGATTGGTTTTTCCATAAGATAAGCAGAGTTGCCTCATCGAGGTGATATAATTCTAGCCCAAGGCAAAAGAACTTGACGTCTTAGCCTGAATAATCCTACCATAAGGATATGTCCATTCTCCCTTAGGGATTTTGGAAATTGAGATACTTGTGGCTATTCATTATTGCCTTTGTGGACCCCTATTCATTCATTCATGCCTCCATTGTGCAACTACTATGTGGCTGGGAACAGAGGACACAGAGATAACTAAGACATGATGGGTCCCCACCCTCAAGGGGATCCTAACTCACTGAGGGAGACATATGTGAAGACTAGAGGTCACAACACAGATGCTGGAACCCAGGCCTCTTCAGGGTGTCTGGGAAGCACAGAGGCAGCCAGGGGAGAGGAGCAGGAGGTCAGCGAGAGTCAGGAAATGCTTTAAGTCATCATCTCATTGAGAAATGCTTCCAAGAGGGGGAGATGAGCAAAGGGTAGAGGATAAGAGTTTGCTAGGCTGCAGAGGTGCTGGAGGGCAAACAGAATCACATGGGCAAAGACACAAAGGCGAGGGGAGACCAGGGCACTTCGGAGAAGCTGCAAATAATCTGTTCTGGTTGGAAGGCAGGGGGTGTGTTGGTGGCCTAAGAGATGAAGCTGAGGGTTAAGGAGGCCAATTCATGAAGGGCCAAGGCTTTGGAGTTCATCACAAGGCTGATGGGGAGTCCTGGAAAGGTTGGAGGCAGGGGAGGGACCTGGTCAGGTGGCGTTTTGGAAAGTCATCCACATATTCAAAGCAGTGTGGAGGGCGGAGGCAAGGAGACCATCTAAGAGGCAGTTTCCACTGCTCCGTTATGAGCCACTACTATACGTGTCACTCCTTCAACAAATCTCTATTGAGCACCTATTAAGCACCAGGCACTGTTGTAGGCACTAGAGATATCGCAACAAACAACATGGACAAAGTTCCTGCCCTCAGAGACACACAATAAACAATAGACATAATAAATAAGTAATTTATATATTATGTTTGAAGGTGATAAGAGCTCCAGAAAAAGAGAAAATAGAATAAGGAGAATCAGGATTATGAGGGTGGGGCTGGCCTGAGACCTTCTGAGAGGTGATATTTAAACAAAAATGTGAAGACAGAAAGCAGACATAATATGGGGACCCTTCCTGTGTCTGACTTCTACAGGCTTTCATAGCCCAGGCCAGTGGACTTGGGATCTGACAGTCCTGGATTCAAGGCCTGGTACCTCGGGCAGGAAACCACCTCTTGGAGCCTTTGTTTTAAAACTCCTGTGCCCCCTGCCTCCCGCAGCTGTGGTGAGATGAGATGATGGACACAACAATGCTTTGTAGTCCAACAGGCAGGGCCCAGAGGTGAATGGGGTTATCATGAAATCTTCTCTCTGGCATCCCTTCCCAGGCCTCTGGCAGCTCTAAGGCTCTTTGTGCCTAAAGAGCCTATACAAGAGACAGCCGTGGGAGGGTGGCTGACAGAGTCTTGCTAAAGGGAGAGGGAGCAGCTTCTCAGCCCCACTAAGGATGAAACTGGGCCATGGGCTGGGCCTGTGGCATTGTGGCTGTTGCCTTTGCCATGCACCACTGGGCATGAACCCACCATGTGGCAGAGCGGGAATAAAGCCCTGACAAATGATCCAGCTCAGCCCCTAGGGGACAGATGGGAATTCTGAGGGCCAGGGAGGCAAGGGACTGACCCACAGACACACAGTGAGTCAGAAACGCCTGGCACTGGGGTCCAGGTTTCCTGCCACCCAAGTGGGTCGCGGTTGAGCCAGGCGGCTGCTTTGACCCGAGAGAATTTGTTAATAGTTATGGCCTGCTCCGGCTTTTTTCCCACTGAGGCTTCCTTTGGCGACCTGGAGCCCTCTGCTAAAAATAATAATAGCTAACATTTAGCATTCTTCCAAGAGATTTCCATTCTTTATCTCATTGAGTCTCTCAACAACCCTATGAAGCATTATTATTAACACTATTTTTATTGGCGAGGAAACTGAAGCACAGAGAGGTTAAGTGACTTGTCCATGGTCACACATTAGGAAGTGGGGTTGCTGACCAACTTGGGCAGTTTTGTCCATGAGTCTTTGTATTTAGTCACTAGCTTATACAGGTGGGAGATGAGTGTGTGTTCATGATGATTGTGTGTGTGTGTATGATGGTTGTGTGTGTGAATATGGCTGAATGTGTGTTGGAAGGGGTTCCTGGCTTTCAATTGCTCTTTCATGCTCTGCACAGGGACTGCCTGGGGGACAGGGCAGGCTATCTAAGAGATCTCTCTGGCAGGCCCCTGTGGGGACTGGGGGGGGCGCCTGTGGTTCAGAGCAGCTGTGACCTCATGTCCAGATCCCCTTATCCCTCTGTTACAGGAAAAGCAACATGCACAGCGAGATCACTCACAGATACCATGGTGGGTGTGAAACCCTTTGCACATGGTTCTCCAACTGTGGTCTCAGGACCAGCAGCATCAGCATCACCTGGGAACTTGTCAGAAATGCAAATTCCTGGGCCCCACCCTAGTCCTACTGAATCAGAGACTTGAGGTGGGGCCCAGCAATCTGTGTTTTAACAAGCCCTCTAGGTGATTCTGATGCCTGCTCAAATGTAAGCATTACATACGGGTGGGAGGGGCCCAAAACATGCTGGGGTGCATGCTTCTGTGTACATGTACACATGTGCTCAGGGCACAGTGCTTTACAGTTTCCAAAGGGTCTTCTCACCCATAACCTCCTCCGACCCTCTCATCAACGGGGAGCCCGCCCACTTCCCAGATGAGTAAATTGACTTCCAGGGAGGTGAGGTCATACAGCAGCCAGACCTTGACAGATGCCAGCATGGCAGTCTTCCCTGGCACCTAGTGCATGTCTTAGATCCTTCCACCCCTGCTGCCTCACTGCCCCTGTGCTGGTCCAGGGCTCCCCCTGCCCACAGCAGCCTCTCAGACGAAAGAGAGGGGATAGAGAGATGGTTGTCTGTCCTTGGTTTCCTGCCCACCCCACCCCCACCCCCTCTCCCTCCTGTCAGCAACACCTGTAGAACAAGTGTCCTCTTCCCCAGGTGATTTCACTTGGCAAGGAAGAAGAGCAGTGTCCACAGAAGAAGGGGATCCAGGGACCCAACGGATCCTGGAGCCTGTTTTCTAGGAGATACCTAGAGGTGAATCTGGGGGCAGCAGAAGATTTGGGCTTAGAGTCCCCTTCCCATTCTCTCTGCTGGATATGGGGGCTCCACTGGGTTTGGCCCAGGAGGTGGGACCCCACCCCAGAGGAGGGTGAAAGGTGAGGCCTCAAGCTGACTCCTGCCCAAGCCTGTCTCCCACTCCAACCACACACCTGCTCTGGGGGCCCTGGCAGGGAAGTGAGGGGGCTGTCTAGCTTGCCAGAGGGGCCAGGAGTGACAGGAAGGAATAGGGAGACGGGGGATGTCTGGGTCCGTGGAAGTAAGGTATGTACACAGCCAAGAGACCCTAAAAGTAGGTATAGGCCCAGAGCATGTTGGCAAACATCTGGTCCAGTGATTCTCAGCCTGGGATTTGTGCAATTTTGGGGGGGTCTGCTGATATATTCTCAGGGGTCATGAATTCTTTGAGAATTGAGCTTATATGTTCTTATTTTGATGGTAATCTAAGCACAAATTTTCTTACACTTATAGAGACAGCTATAATTCACAACTGGAAGACATTTTCATAGCCTATGTTCAATCCTGAAGACATTTCTCAAGTGGGGGACATGCAGATCTGGGGGTGGGAGTTGTATTTGTCCAAAATATCTATCTTCTAAGGGGCTGGTTCTGCTGGAATTTTCATCCTATAAAGAGAAGATCTGTGGATTCCGCCCCAAGACTGAGAAGCACTGATCTAGTCCAGCCCCTTCATGTTTCAGTTGAGGACACTGAGGCCCAGAGATGGCCAGGCACTTGTTCCAAGTCTTCCAGCAAGTCAGGGGCAGAGCTGAGACTGGAGGGCTAGGCTCTCGCAGCCTGGCCCAGAGCTCTTCCTGTCACACTGTGTAGGGGCTGTGCCTCAGGCCAGGGTAGGGGCAGTTGGGGTGGCAGAAGTATGTGTCAGTATGGATTTGTCTGTCCTCTTTCTGTTCATTGGGACTGCATGGACTCATTTGGATCTTTTTAAGAGATCCAGGGCCAGCCCGGTGGCTCAAGCGATTAAGTGCACGCGCTCTGCTGCAGCGGCCCGGGGTTCGCCGGTTCGGATCCTGGGCCCGCACTGACGCACTGCTCATCAAGCCATGCTGTGGGGGCATCCCATATAAAATAGAGGAAGATGGGCACAGATGTTAGCCCAGGGCCAGTCTTCCTCAGCAAAAAAGAGGAGGACTGGCATCAGATGTTAGCTCAGGGCTGATCTTCCTCACACACAAAAAAAGAGAGATCCAGCCAGCCAGAGGGTGAATGGGGGAAAACGACTCAAAGCTTCATGCCATGGTGACTACCATGTCTCCGTTCTGTGAGAGATACATGGATGGGCAAGAGCCAGTCCCTGCCTTCCCCCTGCTCCTGCACTGCCTGAGGAGGCAGATGTGAAAATAATGACAATGCCTCATAAGTCTCCAAAGCTGACTTTTCTATCCATATTGATAACGGACATTTATCGAACATTTACTATATGCCAGGCACTTTACATGTAAGACGTCGAGACGTCATTGAGGAAGGTGTGGCTCCATTTTGTAGATGGGAAAAATGAGGCCCAGGAAAGGTAAGTAAACTGCTCCTAGGTGGCAGAGCCAGGCAGACTGATTCCTGAGCACACTTTCTTAACACTCCGCTGTCTCCTGTGACCCTTGCAATAGCCCTGGAAATGAACCTTGACAGGTCATTTCCCCCCATTTCCCAGGAGAATAAACTGTGGCTCAGAGAAGGGAGTGGTTGGATCACAGGGTATGAAGCTAGGAAGTGTTCTGTCTGCTTCCTGATGCAGTGTCTGCTCACTAGCCCTCTACTGCCCCATCGAAGACCTGAGACAGTGAGATCTTTGAGGATTTGGTAGCTTGTCAGAAACAAACGTCAAAAATCAGTGACAACAGCAAATTCATTGAAATAATAAATTGGTTGAAAAGAAATATTTCCTGTCAATGGTTTTCCATGTAATAGTAATTTCCAGGCACTATGGGGAAGTTTTTTGCAGGCTTTGAGCATGTTTGCCTGTTTTCTGGATTTTTCAATTTTTATTTTGGGGGAGAATAATTTGGGAATTCATTTTCAACTTGTTCTTCCTGCTCTGGTTGTTCAGCAAATGTTTTCATGAGCTTTGAAATCTTACCTATGGTTCTAAGTAAATTGTCCCCAAAAGCAAAGAAGTTGAAACAGAAATCTTTCCATCTACTGGTTCCAGCTTCCATAAGTTTGTGCAACCTAGGGTGACTATATAACCTTTAAATGCAATACAATCTGCTTTTCAAGTGATTTGCCTTTGAGGTTTTCAAATTAATGTTTTTGCCAGTGATGCCCTCGTTCGTTATCTTTAGCCCATGTTCTCACCAATTTCAATATACACCGCTTTTTGACGTAAGCAGCGTTTGCTTAGCATCTTTTCAACCGTGCCATAGTAGTCATTTGCTCCCATTGGGAATGCCACTTGCTATCAGAATGGAAGTGTTGTGTGGTTTCCGGGACAGGGACAGGCTTAGGCTGAGCTTTCTTGGTGTAATGGTGCTTGAAAGTATTGCTGAGGAAAATGCCAGCAAGCATGATGTCCACACACACAGCACACCAGTGGGTGTGAGGTGAGGGAGGCATCTGAAGCCATTGAAAAGAATCAGGGCACATAGTTCATTGCAGCCCATGTTCTGCAACCTCATGTCGGTCTATGTTGTCCACGCCTTGGTGCTTTCAACACTGATTCTCCCTCAAAAACTGGTTTGGGCCTCTCTCCTGGGTGGCAGTGGTGTGGATTCCAGGCCCAGAGTAGTTGCCCCACTGGTGCTGCACTCATTGATCCTTCCTCCAAAATGAAATAACGTCCCCCAAAGCAACTGACCAGGAAGAATAGGAGTTTAAATGAATTAGAGAGAACACCCCACAAATGAAAAACAAAGTCCTCCCCTCAACATGAACAAGCACTAAAAATGCTTCAAGTTGTTGAAAAATTTGCTAAAACATCTCATGGTATGTCAAAATGACGAATATCAAATGACGAATACCTGGAAAACCAGTGACTGGAGTATGAATTTTTCTCTAGTTTATCATTTAGAAACAACTTTTTCCCCCTCATTTCACGTGGAGCCAGACCAGACGGGTTGGAACAAAGGTCCTCATTTTGTTCTCCCTGGAGGTGCCAAGAGCACTGCTGGGTCTATGGCTGAATTGAATTCAGCTGGGCCTCATGCCTCCTTTTTCCACACACATGCACCACAATATCCATCTTGAACTAGGTCCTCTGGCTTCAGAATTCAGAGAAGAGATGCATGTAGACCACAGTCAAATTGACCCTATAGCTATTATGGATTCAAAGTAGATTTCTTCCTCTTTTATGGATTATTCTGCATTTTCCAAGTTTCATACAATTACTGTGTACTACTTTTGTAATTAGCAAACATAAATTCCACAATAAAAAGTATGAAAGCATGTACCCAAAATGCAGAAACAAACCATGTACCCAACACTGTGATGGGCACTTTGAGGTTGGGACTATGGGTCCCTGTCCTGGGCTCTCTGGTCCAGCTGGGGGTTACTCTCTCAGCTAATAACTGGGCTCCTCCCATCCCTCCCCTTTCCACACTGGCTTCATCTGCCAAGAGAACCAGAGAAGGAAGCGGGGGACTTGGGACTCTGTCACCAGAGGAGTGAAGTGATTATTCTAAGGGGACGCATAGTAAATTGAGACTAGGTTGGGAGAAGACAGCAAAATTTAAGAGAGCATGAACAATTATTCAGCACGTGTTTTCTGCGTGCCAACTGTGTGCCAGCTGTGGGGGGTGCTCAAGAAGGCAGAATTCCACCCTTTGAGAGGTAGTGTGTGATGTATGGGCATGAGCCTAGGCACTTGAGCCAAAAAGAATGAGTTCAAAATCAGGCTCCACCATTTAGTGGCTCTGTGACTTTGAACCTCAACCCTTAAGCTCCTGGAGACTCAGCCTCCTCATCTGTGCTATGTGGACATTGATTATCACACCATCACCATAAGTATGTATCCAGGGCTTACTAAGTGTCAGACATGTATGTGCGCTTGACCTACACAATCTCATTGCCTCTTCATAGCAACCCTATGAGGCAGGTACTCCTATCCCCATTTGACACATGGGAAAACTGAGGCTCAGAGGGGTTAAGTGACTGGCCCAGTATACCACAGCAAGCAAACAATGAGGTCAGAATTTGAAGCCAGGTGGGCTGACTCCAGAGTCTTTGCTCTTTATAGCTCTGTCTTACCGCCTCCCATCAGTGAGATGGGGTCACGAGTCAATGGGGCATCTGTACATCAAATGCCTAGCCTGGCACACAGTATGTATTCAATACAAGCTGCTCCATTTCCCTGGAAGATGTCCCAGCCCAAGGTGGAGGACAGAGGGAAAAGGGAGGGGCTGTGTCCTACCCAGGAAAGTATTTCCACCCCGAAGACTAACGACCTCTCTTGATAGACTTCTCTCCTTCTGCTTCCTGCTTCCCCGACCCTCAGGCAGGCCTAGAACCCTCCTTCTCCCTGCCCCCTCCCCTAGTCCAGGGAAGACCTCTTCTGCCCCCTCCCCACAGTCTGTATGGGCCAGTCTGTCTCTCCCACCTCAGCAAAGCATTAAAAATTGAAAGCTCCTTTGAAGAGAAAACAGTTTAATAAAAGCTCCATCCATTTTTCATGAGAGGATCAGGAGAAGGATGGTGAATAGAGGCAAGGCAGGATGGGAGAGATGAGCAAGGGATGGGGGGTGGGCAGTGAGAGGCTTGGGAAATCCCTGGTGGGGGCTCTACAGAGCAGGGGCCAGGAAGAGTTGCCAACCCCTTACCTGCAGCTCTGGTGGCCCCAATGCCCTCTTCTTTTCTCACTCCTTTTAGCAGGATCCATGCTGGGCCTGTTGATACTGGGAAGTGTGGCTTCCTCTTTGAGAGAAGCTCCTGCCTTCTCTTTGGGGAAAGCCTCAGAGGATCTGGGCTGCACTCCCTCAGAGGAAGGGGGGCATTAGATGACTTCTGACCTGGGGAGCCCTCTTCCACAACTGAGCAGCATCCCAGATTAGGCAAGATGAGGCTTGTCACTTGAGCCCTGGCTACACGTTTGGTACCCAGAGGACCAGGTAGGGCAGGGCCAGGCCCGAGCACCAGGCTGGGCCCTGGGCAGGTGGCTGAGTTTGGGGAAGGAGTATAACAGAGTTTGGGGCATGGGTGGCCCAGGGGAATTAGGTCCAAACCCTGGCTCATGTTCTTTGGACCCTAGAACCTTTTCCAACCACAAGAGACACAATTAGATTCACTGTCCTGCCAAGCCTCCACTTTTTCTTATCAGTCCCACCCCAACCAAGGCAGGTCCATCCAGGAGAGAGAACTCACAGACTGGCCATGGCAGGAGAGATGTGTACCTAGGTCTAATTGACTGTTTCTATCTCTGGCACAAGTCTGTGTGTGTGTGCATGGGTGTCAACATGTGCCAGTGTGTGCATGTGTGTGTATGAGCAAGGATGTGGGCTGGTGCCCATGTGTGAGAGTACATGTTCCTACTGCTCCCTACTTCTGTACAGAAAGGAGCCTTCCCTGAGCATGTGTCAGAGGGTAGGCGGGATGGGTAAGGTGGGAGAGAGGGTAATGGGAAGAGTGAAAATGAGGCCAGGCCCAGGAGAATCGAGCAGGCCTTGGGGCCTAGAAGACAAGCGGGCCGGATGTGCCAGCCTCAGCCACAAAGCTGTTCCCTGTGGACCCTGGGAATGGAGAAGGAATTTGCTTCATTAGTGTCCTGAACTGAGGAGGGCAGTAGGGTGTGTGTGTGTGTTTGTGCAGGGGCAGGGGCTTCTGCTTCACCAGCATGGTCAAGAGGGGCTCTGAGGAACATTCCTAGAGTGATGGTTGGGGAGGAGGCTGAGAGGCTCATTGATGGTGCCTCTTCAGTTTTGGGGTCCAGCTTTCAATCAAAGCCCTGGCCAATCTTGGCAGAGCTTCCTTCCCACCCCTCTCTGGCCCAAAGGGAGTCAGGTCCCCAGGTCTAGCCTCCAGGTAGCTGGGGTGGGGAGTAAGATCCTGGCTCTGGGGGAGAATTTGGAATCAGTGTGGGGTATCCTGGCTGGACCTTCCTCTGAGTTTACTCCAAACATGTGTCCACTTAGCCCTTTTTCCATCTATCCATCCAACATATATTTGCTGAGCACTAACTCTCATGCCAGGCATTGTGTCAAGATATTGAATAGGCAGATATGTCCCTGCTCTCCAAGACCACCAAACCTAGTGCATTCTCAGCTGTTCTTCTCCAGGACTTCACATATCCTGCCTCCTCCATGGCCCTGTCAGGCAGGTGGCCAGCCTGGTGCTGGCAGTTCACTCTGGTAGCTCGACAGGCCAAAGAGCCAGGATACACAAATCCTGACTTCCATTCACCATGTGACCTTGGCCAAGTCACTCTCTCTGCCAGGTCCTCCGTTTTCCCATTTGTACTGGGACTGGTTGCCCTAAGGTGGACTAAGAGGGCCTTTCCTGCTTCAGTGACTGTTGTTGGCTTTGGACACATGCTAAGATCTAAGACTGACAATTCCTGGGGACTTTTTCCCTTGATCGTCAATGGCTCTGGGTGGCCCTAGGCAATTGATAGCATTTCTTTAAGCTCAGTTTCCTCAACTGTAAAAAGGACATAATAAAACTACTTTGCTCATAAGATCTTTGGGGGCATTAACTGTGGGTGTTCATGTATGCAAAAGTCCTGGCACAGGGCCTATAGGCCTAGAGCAGCATGAGGCCATCAGGCTGGGGGTGGTGGTGGCTTCCTCTACAGTTTCCCCAGTCCCAGGGCTAGGCTTAGCTCCCCCTACATATTGAGGCGGGGGTGTGAGTTAAGGCTGTAGGCACGGGGATTGGTGATTGAGGGTGCTGGTCTGGGTCTTGAGGAAATCTGGCAAGGGAGCCAGGGAGAGAGGCCACAAGGGGTATGGGTTCCACTTGTCCTGATCATCTGAGCCCAATATGGGGAGGTTTCCATAGGCTCCAGGGCAGAGCAAAGGGGTGGTTGCAGCACCCCACTTCATTGCCTCCCCAGTCATCCCTTAAATGTGAATACCAGAGCTGGAGAACAGCTGCTAGCACTGTCCTTGGTGGGTAAAGCCTGGCAAGACAGGGAAATGAAGGGCTATAGCAGAGGCCAATGGTCATAGGCTCAAGCCCCCTTTCCCCCCTTCCCCTTCCCAACTGCCCTCCTCCCTTTCCCACCCCTACCCTCCTCAGAGGAAGGAGGGGCCCTCCTCCTCCCAAGTCCAACCAGCCCATCCCCCAGGGGACCACATTCCAGTAATTTTCTCCCCTCTGCTGGCTCCCTGCCCTCAGCCTACAAATACGGTTCAGTTTTTCCCATCTAGAAAAGTCCCCTCCTCCATGCTGTTACCTCCTCAAGCTCCCACCCTCCTGCTCACCTACCCTCCCACGGCCAAGTGTCTATGCTCACCGTCTCCTGACCTGGCCTGCTGCCTACTCTACTCTTACTGTGCAAGCCAGCAATGCCTGGGTGACTAAAGGTCATCTCCTCTCCGCTTGGGCCTGGAGAACACCCACTTGGCGGTTTTGACTTGATGACCCAGCCTCTCCTTGCCATGCTCCTTCCTGGGTTTCTTCAGAACTGCGCCCTCTGGGTCCTCCTTTCTCTCTGCTAGTCCTTCTCAGGCTTCTCCACGGTTTCCCTTGTATTCCTTCTCTTGTCCTTCCAATATCTCACCTTGGCAAACTCATCTATTCCTGTGGCCTCAGCTTTGTCTGGGTGGAGGAAGAGTGGGCATGTGAGGCTGGACCAGGAAGGAGAGGCTTCTTTGTTCAGTTGGGAGAGATGAGGGCTAAAGAGACAGCTGGCTCTGAGCTTCCCCAGGACAGAGGCCGTGGCTTCCATCAACCACTGCACCCGAGTGTCCAATGTTCTTCCTCCTCCTCTGCTCCCTCCCTGCCTTGTCCGCCTCCATTCTCCTTCTTTTTTACCCCCGCCTAATATCTTCTGAGTGCTTACCACATCCTAAGAGCTTTGTCCTGTTGGAGGGCTTAGCAAGAAGGAGGTTGGTGGGATTGGAGGTGACAAACCAGGTTGAGAATGGCAAGGGCTGAGTGGTGGAGGCAGGCAGGACCCTGGAGGCCATGGGGGACTTGGGGTTTTATTCTAATCCAGATGAGAGGCCAGTCGGGGGTTGTAAGCAGGAGAGTGACTTGATCTGATTAGCATTTTTAAAAGACTCACTCTGGTCTCCATGTTGAGAATAGACTGCAGGGGCTGATGGGAGGTCTGTTGGGGTGAGCAAGGACTGTGGAGGGGGAGGTGCTGAGGAGTGGATGAATTAGCATATATTTTGGGGGCAGATTGGCTGGACTTACTGATGGATTGGATGTAGGAAGTGAGAAAAAGAAAAAATTCAAGGGTAACTCCCAGGTTTGGGGCTGGAGCAACTGGGTGGATAGTGATGCCATTTGCCGAGCTGGTGAACACTGGGAGAGGGAAGGTTTGGGGGGAACTCAAGAACTCTCCTTTGATCACGTTAACTTCAAGATCCTATTAGACATCCAAGTGGAGGTGTCAAGTAGGCAGTTATCTGGGGCTCGGTGGAATGGTCAGGGCAAGAGATATAAACGTGAAAGGGATCAGAGTTTTTAGCTCGGGCCTTTGAACTTGCTCTTCCATCCGCCCAACATTCTGTCCTCATTTAGGTCTCAGCTCAAACATCACCTCAGTCTAAAGTCGCCTCCCACCTCTGACCCCAGGCATGCTCTATCCCACACCTGTTTTATTTCCCTCCCAGCACTCATCACTAGCTGAAGTTATCTTGTTCACTTACTTATTTACATGCTTCTCCACCACACTAGACTATAATTTCCACGAAGGCAGGGGCTGTTGTCTGTTTTGGTTCACTACTCTATCTCTGGGGCCTAGAACAGAGCCTGGCACATGGTAGATGCTCACTAAATACTTGTGGACTGAATGAATAAGCTCTTTACAATGCATCAGCCCCCTACATCCTAACAAGAACCCAGGAGAGTAGTAGTTGTTACCCCTGGTTTCAGAGTAGGAAACTGAGGCTTAGGGAGCTTGTAGAAAGTCCAAGGCCACACACTAGGAGGTGGTGCAACTGGGACTCAATCCCAGGTCTATTTGGCTCCAAAACCCGTACTGTTAACCACTCCCTCATGACAGAAAGTACCTTCGAGAGAAGGCTTGGGCTGGAGTCCACTCCTGCCACATCTTTGCTCTGAGATCTTGGGCAAGTTCTTAAGCAGTTCTTCCCCTCAATTTTCTCCTCTCTAAGCTGGGCATAATAATCACCCTTTACTTATAGGATTTTTCCAAGGATTATGTATGGGAACGCATGCTAAAGCTCTTTGTCCACTCTATCAGTGCATACATATATGAGGGATTAATAACTTCTTTGAGCTTCAGTCTCCTTATCCGAATGATGGGCAGGGGTTGGGGAGAGTGTAGAGGGGACTAGATGTCTCTGAACATCTTTCTAGCACTGCCATTCTAAGAACCTTGGTCTTCAATGTTTGTAGAAATGCACTGAGTTTAAAGGTTTCAACTGTGAGCATTGTGAACTCAGGGGCCTCTACTTTGACCATTGAAGCTTTAGCTCTGTGGATGTGGGAGGCCTCTTTGAAGCTTGAGGGAGGTAAATTGAGGACAAATCAAAGGAAGTCCTTCATTACCCCAACTTAATGAGCTTGTGGCTTTCATTACACACTGGAGTGGTCCAGGCGGGAAACAGGAATGGTTTTGGATGGAATGATAAGTGCCAGAGACACGGATGGCTCTGAGCAGGAGCTGGCAGGGCTGACCTCTAAGGTCAATGGGAGGGAAATGGCCCTTTAGGGCCCAATCAGAGATCAGCCCTAGGCTTCCAGAGCGCCAGTTCTGGGTGGTGGGAATTGGGGGATGGGGAGGTCACCAAGACCATCTACCTGTACTCCCCTCCACCAATTCCCTTAGCCTAGCCCCTGGCAGGGGGTTGGTGGGTAGAGAAGGGGCGGGACTTGAGGGAGAGGCAGGAGGATGCAGAGATTTCAGCTCCCGACCTCCACCCACCTTCTCAGGAAGGCTCAGGCTGGTTGTGCCAACACTCACCAGCTGCTGTGGGGAATGTCTGGCATATGATCTCCCTTTCCTTTTGCCTCACCCCTACCTGCACCTGGTGACATCAACTAGAAGGAAGGACTCCATCCCTTCCATACACCACAGGGCAGGAGGAGATTGGTAGCACTGGGAAGTTGGTGGGGTTTGGCCCTGGTGCCCTCCTCTCAACCCTATCAAAGCCCCTCTATTTCTACTATTCCTGTCCTCCTTCTTCCAAAAGCCAGTCCTGCAGGGTCTTGCTCTCAGCTGGCTGTCAACTAAGGTGTTAGCTGTCAACTAAGGTGTTAGCTGTCAACTAAGGTGTTAACTGATATCTAAGGTGTTAGCTGATAACTAAGGTGTTAGCTGACAACTAAGGTGTTAGTTGATAAGGCTTAACACCCCCCAAGGGGTATGTGCATTTTAATAGAGGATTGTTGAAAAGGACTGGCCTTCAAGACTCAAATGATATATGCTATATTGGTGGAATTTCAGGCAATGGTGTTGATTACGGGTGGAGGTGTGGGTAGTCCCCTCTAAATCATACTGCTTATTCATAAATTCACGTGTGCACACACACAGACATCTCTATCACTCTTGCAAAAAGGTTCTGAATCGTGTGCACATAGGTACACATTTTTATGACATGTAATAATAATAACAAGAAACACATATAACACTATCACAGGCACTGTTCTAATCACTTTATATATATTAACTTATTTCATCTGCACAACAGCCTTATGAGGTAGGTACTATTATTATCCCAATTTTGCAGTTGAGGAATCAGGTTCAGAGAGGTGACATAACTTGCCACCAGGCCACACACCTAGTACGAGTTGGAGCCAGGCCCTGTAGACAGCCAGCGTGGCTCTGCGTCCATGCTCTTCACTACCACACCAAACACTTCTCACCTGGGTACATGGTGGGGTACATTCACTGTAGTGTGGGTATATCCTAGGGTGTGAGGGGGTGTGCTTGTTTGCAGGTGTGCACCCCAAGTCTTTAAATCCTGAAATATAGGGCTGGGGAGAGGCCTCTTTGAATGGAGAGAATGTGCACATTCTGTGCCAGAGATGCGTGTGTGGGCAGAGACTGTGAGGTGCCGGTCTGTGCACTCACTGTAGAGCTCCATGGGCTGAGGGAGGTGCAGGTTGGCTACCATGGGGGCGTATGCAGACACTGTGCAGGGCTGCATGTATGTATGTATTCTGAGCTTGCCAGTCACCTGAGACAATCCCCCAGTCCTCTCTGCCCCACACCCAGCCACTACTTTGCAACTCACCCTGTTGCCCTTTGGAATTGCCTCCATGAGGAGGCTGGGCTCTACCAGAGTCTACTCCCAAACCACAAGAATCAGCCTCTGGCTGGTCAGGGGAGAAGATGAACCCAATACCCAAATGAGGGCAGACAGGAGAAGTGGATTGGGAGTGAATAAAGGGCATGTGTGTAGGCAGGGTGGCATGGGGTGAGTATTGGTAGGGCTTCTGCCAAGTAGGGATGAGACAATAGAGGCAAAGGTGGGAAGTGTCTCTGTGTGTGTGTCTGTGTGTGTGTGTGTTCCTCCTCCTTAGGGGAGGGGAATCTTGCAAAGAGGCTGACGGCCCATAGATCTTTTCCTATGGGCGCTTGTGAACCGCCAACTTGTTTTGCAGGTGGGAGAGAAATGATTGGATGAATCTTTTAACAAAAGTTGCCCAGATTGCAGTGAGAGGAGGGTGGGGTGGAGGGGGCCAGGGCAGAGGCTGCAGTAGCCCAGGCTGGGCATGACTGTGGGGAAGCTGGGAAGGGTGTGGGGCCAAGACTGTGGAGTTCAAGTTGCGGCAGCTGTCAGAGGGAGAGGAGCCTGCGGCCCTGTGTTCTTGCTCTGGCCCTGGCTGGCTGGTGGGACAACCAATAGTGGGTTTTGGAGCCTGGAGTCAGGAGAGAAGTCAGAGCTAGAGATGGAGATTTTAAAAAATATTTTACACGTAACTTTAGTGCTTTATCTTATTACAAAAGCAATACATGCTTATGAAAGAAAATATGGCAAATGTGGACAAGCAAAAAGGAAACAGCAATAATTTGCAATATCCCTGTCAGAGACAACAAGTGTTCACATTTTGGTGTATTTCCTCCTCTGGTCTTTTTTCCCTGTATGTATTTACAGTTTTGGATTTATAAACTGGTCTTTAAAGTATATTGTAAACATTTTCTGACACTAAATTAATCTGCAAGATTTTTTTGTTACAAAGCACTCAACACTATGGGTAAACTAGAATTTACTCACTCAATCCCCTATTGTTGGACATTCAAGTTGTTTTCAAATGTCCCTATTATAATGATTGTTGTAATGAATGTCTTTGTGGCCAGTGAGACAGAGATTCGGAGGCTGTCAGCCCTACCCATCTTGGCCCCCTCCCCTCCCAGGGGCCTGCAGCTGAGGTGGGGCAGTGACAGTCTGGGCTTGGGTGTTTGGAACCCTGGCAGGGGCAGGCTGTGGGGTCTTGATCAAGTCCCCTTCACTCTCTGGAGCCTCAATCTCCTCATCTGTCTGATGGAGGAGATTGGACTTGGTGAAGTTCTTGGGTTTTCCTTGGCAATATAAGCACTGTCCCCACTGAGTGTTTTCTTTGCTTTCATTCTCTTTAGTGTCTCTCTCTGGCCCCCATCTCCTTCCCTCTCTGGGATCCCTATTTCCCTTTTTCATGTCCTCACTTCTGCCTGCCCCTCGTCTGGTCCGCTTCTCCTTGGCTCTCCTACTGGGTCAGACTGCCAGTGAGCCACAGCCATTTCCTGGCTGGCCTGCTGGCCCACCCCTCCTCCCACACTAACCCTGCCTGGCAGGGGTAGGGACTTCCAGCAGAGACCTGCCATGGATGCCAGGGCCCTGGGGCAGTTCTTGCTGCCCCAGTGGCTACAGTGACACTGGGTTTTCCTGGCACTGGCTGTCAGGTAATTGGGCGGGCAGGCAAGACATTTCTGAAGTGGAAACTGAGGCTCTGCGAAGGGGCAGGGAAGGTTGAGGATTTCTTGAGCTCATACTGAAGGGGTGATCTTTCCCAAGAGGGGGTAGCAGCATGTAGGAAAGTGCCATTGGATCAGAGTTTCTGGATCCAAGTGCATGGCCGGGATCTCTGGAAGCTTCCAGGAGTCTGGGGACCAATTCTTTGAAATGAATTGCAAATGAGTGTGGGTGTTTGTTGCCACAGTCCAGTTCTGTCATCATGATGCTCAGGAGGCACACAACTTCAGAAAAAGATTAAGAAGGCCTGTTCTGAGTGTCTTTTTGTCTCTCCCCTTGTCTCCAGGCAGGATCCATCCCCAAATCCCCAACACAGACATACACACAGACACAGACACAGACACAGACACACACACAAGTCCAGACACTGAGGATTGATCCAGTGATGTCACATCACTGGGAAGGTGACATCAGAGTCACTTATGGATGTGCTCCCCACACATCCCTTTCAGGAATCACTGTCCTTCTAGCCACCATTCAGTGTCTTCTGCCTTTTCGAAAGTTTTCTGTGATGAGCAGAAATCACTCAGCCAGGAGGCCAGGCTGGGGGCATCTGCGTGAGAGGTAGCAAGGGCCGGAGCATCTGCTGCCTGGGGCCTCTGAAAGTGCCTGAGGACACGAGTGTGTGGAGCAATGCAGAGCTGGATTGGAGAGGATTAGATAATTGACCTCATAATTGACCTAATTAGTGAGTGGCTGTGTGGAGAGCCCTTGGGGACGCTGGGCCCGCAGGTGGCACAAAGGCCAGGCAGAAATGCATAGAGGCTGTGAGAGCGAAAGCCTGGGCATCTGCCAGCAAGGGGAGAAGGAGAGTATTACGGGGAGAAGGGTAGACTTGGGGATACCAAGCAGGGAGGGCCAGGGGTAATGGGGGTCAGTGAAAGGACAGGGAGAGCAGCAGTAGAGACCTTGTGAGCAGAGGGATGGGGGCTAGGGGGCCTTCGAGGGGAAGGATTAAGATCTGGAGACACCAAGGGGAGAGGAGCAGGGACTAGGGGGGACCAGTGAGGGGAGGGGACAGGCCTGGGGACACTGATGGTGGGAGGGTCAGAGGAGGGACAGGGAAGACCATGAGGGCAGAGAGACAGAGCTAGGGGGCCTGGAGAGGAAAAGGGAGTTATTGGGGGAACAGGAGCAGCAGCTGAGAGAAACCTGTGGTGGTGGGCAGGCCTGGGGGCTCTCTGGAGTTTTGTGGGCCAGCAATGGAGCCAAATAACCTGATCCCAGTGCCCACATCTGGGCAGTGTGTGTGTCTGTGCGTCCGCACATGTGCACTTGTGTACGCAGTCATTCTAACCCTATTTGGGGCTGTGAGAACCTAATGGTGTCATGGTGGGAGGAGAGGTGGTTGGGTAGTGTTGGGAATGAGGACTGGAACTCCTGGATCCCAAAGCAAGCCTTGGGAAGAACTCGGCCCATGGGGCTTCCTCCCCAGGATGCATTCTTTCCATGAATGTTCATTGTGTGCCTACTAGATGCCAGAAAATGTTAGGAACTGGGATACATCAGTGATTAGATCTGACAAAGATCTCACAGAGCTTACATTCTAGTGAGGGGAGACAGACAAATAATAAACATAATAAATGAGTAAATCATACGGTGTGTTAGAACATGGTAAGTGCTATGGAGAGTAAAAGGATCAGATTATGGAGAATAGGGAGTGCCAGGGTTGGGGGGGACTGATCTGCAGCTTTAAATAGAGTGGTCCTGGTGGGCCTCATTGAGAGGGTGACAGGAGGCATATGAGTAAAATATGACGGAGACAGAGTGAGCCATGTGTATATCTGAAGGAAGAGCCCTCCAGGCAGTGGAGAGATGGGTAGAAGGCCCCGTCATTGCCAGCTCCCATGCTTGCCTGGACCTGGCTAGGGCTAGTCAGGGTGGATTGAAGGGAGGGAATATGTCATATTCCCTGTCTAGGAAGGGACTATGAATCCAAGTCCAGGAGTTCCTGCCCATCAGTAATCTAGCATATTTGATGGAGAGATATGTCTAGGGATGCTCTGTTGGAAGCTGCTGGTATACGGGGCTCAGTCCTTGCTTGGTAGACAAGTAATTTACAGGAGAAATGGCATCCCCAGTCCCTGCCATTGGGGTGCTGGAGGTGTGGTTGAAGAAACCAAACACACACATAGACATGCCAGCTAAGGAAGAGCTTGTCCTCAGCCCTCCTGCTGCTGGGAGCAGAGGGAGCAGTGAGAAAAAGGGCTTTTGGAGATGGCTCAGGAGAACACAGGGAGACTTTCTGGAGGCTGTGACTTTGGCCCCACCCACTCACAGATATGCACCCACAAGAGCACACATTCAGATACAAATGCCCGTCACAAAAGTGGCCATAGCTGCAGATGCACACAAGCTGAGATGTACTCTCATGCCTACAGGGCTATGCACACACAGAAACTAATACATGGCTCACACTGTCATATACACATATGGGGCCTTCACCTTGGGCCACAGCCCACTCTCAGCCTCATCTTCCATGAACCTCTGCCCCTCTCCATCCCTACCCCAATGAAGCCACCGTCCTCAAGCAGGCTGTGCATTTTCACACCACGTCATCGTGCTTTGGCACGTGTTCCCTCTGCCTGGCATGGTCTTCTTCTTGTTCTCTGACTTCCTCCAACAATTAGTGGGCCCCTTGCTGTAGCACGGAGCACATGGAACTGTCAGTCCTTGTGCGTTTATCTCTCTTCTCCCCTGTACTGGGGCCCCCTGGGGCCTCGTCTGTCTCCTTTACTGCTAGACCCCAAGACCAGTGCCTGGCACGCACTAAGTGCTCAATCAGTTGTTGAATGAATGCAGGAGTAGATGGTCTGAGGTGGGTTGAGGGGAAGACAGACCCAATGTAAGGTGGCCAGAGCAGACTGGACCCCCTTCTCTAAGGGGCAGCAGTAATGGTGACCAGGGGAGCTGTCTGATGCCCCTGCTGCAGCTCCACGAAGCCCAGGGGCTGGCCTCCCTCCCTCTCCAGGCCGGAAGGAACTTCTTGGGGCTGGGAGGGGTGTGTGGAGGGGAGGGGACAGGAGGGGAGAAGGAGCAGGTTAACCTGGGGATTAATTGAAGGACTTGGCGGCCCGGCAGTGCGTGCTTAGGGCAGCGGCTCTAATGGCTTAATCAGATTACAGGTCTTGGCACATGGCTTGTCCCAGCAGTGCTCAGCTCACCCTCGAAAGCATCCCCATTCCAGGGTTCTCCAGGATGGAGCCCACACGATGTGGTCAGGATCTACTCTGAAGCCTGGCATCTTGAACCTCCATTGTGGAGACACTCTGTCCAGTTTAGCTGAGTCCAGGCCCACTAAATGAGCTGATTCAAAGGGCACAGATTTGCAGTTGTGATAAAAATGGGTTCAAAGCTAAGCTTCACGAATTCTTAACTGTGCGACCTCTGGTAGGTTATCTAACCTCTCTGAGCCTCAGTTTTCTCATTTGCAAAAGAGGATAGTAACACCTCCCTTGAAACATTGATGTGAGGATTAAACAAGATGTAAGTGAAAGTGCTTTGCAAGTGTTCCTTATTGCTGGAAGAGTTGGTCAACGCTTTCCTCCCACTGGTCCAGTCCAGCTGAGGCCAGAGGTGAAGAATACAGAGAGGCAAGAATTAATAACGACAATAACCAGCAGCCATCCCAACAACCAACCCGTGTGTGGCACTTTCAAGTCGAGGAAACACTTTCCTGTTCATGATCTAATTTAAGACCTAGGATAGCCCTAGGAGGCAGGCAATGGGGGATTGACCAGCTGTGTGTGAAAGTCAAGAAAGCAAGCAAGGCCAAGAGGAGAGATGATTTGCCTCAGTTAGTGGCCAGAGCTGTGCCCACAGAGGAAATCCTGCCTGCACACATGCTGGTAGGATGGCCAGGTACCATATAAGCTGTGGGCCTCCAGCCTGAGCTCCTGGACCAGACAGCCTAGGGGTGGGAGCACTCGGCCTTGCCACCTCTCCTTCCATGCAGGCAGAGCTGGGCTGAGGCCCTGGCATTTGATGAAGGTGAGAACTTCCGACCTGGGGGAGCCCCGTGGTTCTGATGCCTGAGGAACCTCCTATCCCAGGGCTGGAGCTGGGGTGGGTGGAGACATACTCTGTATAGGCCTCCTCGCGGGAAAGCCTATGGCTGTCCTGAGAGTGGCCGTGCCCACCAGGGCACAGATGGAGGTGCTGCTTTGGGATCCAGCTTGCTTCCGGCCTCCCCTCCTCTTGCCCCCAATAGTTTATTAGGAGTAATTTGTTAAGCTGTTCCAACTTGTCAGCAGCCACTTTAATGCCTCTGCCTCATGCTTGCTTTTTTGGGGGGTCCAAAAATATCAGGAGCTGAGGGGTAGGCTAGAGACGGGGAAGTCGTCTGAGAAACAGGCCTCTGGAGGAAGGGGGTGCCCAGACCTCTCTCCACCTTGAAGCCTTACCTCCGCAGGGTACCATGTCTGAAGGGAAGAAAGATGGGATAATTAGTCCCCTGCCCCTGCCCTCCACCCCTGTCCCCTCCAGTTTTGCTCCAGTCTCAAGGAAAAGAGAAGTATCCAAGGAGGAATTGGTGGCTGGAGTGGGGCAGGCAGTCGGGATGGCCTCTGGTGGATAAGGGTGGGGACTGAGCCTGGAAAGGAGGTGGAGATGGCTGGGGACCTGAGGCTGTTCTGTGGTGCTTAGGCCCAGGTGGGATGTTAGGAACCTGCATGAGGGTTGCATTGTGCCAGGCACTGAGCTCTAGGTTTCACTGGAATTAACTCATTTTATCCTCATAACCTTGTCATTGCACAGGTGGGGAAACTGAGGCTCAGAGAGGTAAAGTGGCTTGCCCAAAGTCACACAGCTAGAAAGTGGAAGGGCTGAATTTGAACATCGATCTGACCAACTCTAAGGCCTTGAGAATACTTAGAACTGCTTCGAATCAAAAAGAAACAAAAAGCTCTGTCGGCCAGGCAAGAGAGTAGCTCACCAGCTTGCCAGGACTCTGGCCCTGCCCTGGGCCTTGGTTTCCTGCCCCTACGAGAAGCAGGGAGCTGGATTGGAGGATCCTGAAGGATCCTGCCAGCTCTGATGGTCAAGGATTCCCAGATCTGTCTTTTACTCCTTGCCATGGCCAGTCTGTCAGCCAGTTAGGGCCAGGGGCAGGAAGGTAAGCCTGGAGGAGCTTGAGCCACCGTGGGGTGAGGGAGGCCTCAGGGGGAATTGTTCCTGAGGGGGCCAGGCCCATAGTACCCGACCAGGTGTGGCTTTGAGCAAGACTTGGCAAGAGGAGACAGGTCTGGGGCAAGCTTTGGCTCTTAATCACAGCTCCCCTCCCTCCTGCACACCCTGCCACCCTCCCAGGAGCTGGGCGCCATGGGGGGCTGGGAATGGGAAGGGCTTGCCTGCCGCATCCCCTCACCCTGGCCCTGCCCCATGGACTCTGGGGGAAGCTCATTAGCTGGAGGGGCGCCCTGACCCTCCCCTCACAGCTTGTCACACAATTAGCCACCCTCCCTGTACAAGTTGCTGTGTAATTATTGGGTCTTGGCGGGCTTGGGGCCGTGTAATTAGCCTGTCCCAGCCTCCAACCAGCTCTCAGGGTCATTAGTGGGCCCACTGGGGGTAGGCGGGCGGGCAAAGCATCTGCATGACAATGCACACATTGTGGCGCCTCTGCCTGCACCCAGGGCAGAGGGGCAGCTGGTACTACCGTGTGGCCTGGCTCCTGGGCACATCTGCCCCTACCTAACTGCCCACTCAGAAGTACCTCCACCCTGGCCAGTCAATCATAGGCTACAAACCCTTTTCCATTCTGTCTCTTCTGTGAGCCTCACCACAACCTTGCAGGTAGGTACTCTGCTTATCCCCATTTCACAGATGAGGCAATTGAGGTTTAGAGAGGGGCCAAGACTCCCCTCAGATCACTCAGCTCAGAGGCGGTGGATCCAGGATCGGTACTCACATCTGTCTCGCTCATTCCCTTTCTCCTCCTGGTAAGCCTGGGAACAAACCGGCTCCTGAGGGTGAGTGCTTGATGCTGAGCCAGATGCTGCCCGGAGGAGCCTTGCTCACTTCCAGGGGCCTCTGGGGGGCCTCCTTTCCCAGCCCTGAAGCCCTCTGCCAGCCTGCTCCTGGGCCGCCCCCAGACTCTTCCTGGACCCTCCTTTAGGAGTTCCTAGAATTCTCCCCCAAGCCAGCAAGAAAGGGGAATTCCCTAAGTGTTTGGACTTCCAAGGGAAGAGCTGCCAAGACAACTTGGTACCTCTGACTGTCCGGAAATGTGTCTTCTATCGGTAGCCAGTTGCATCCTTGGAGGGCTAACAGTGGGCATGCCCAGCTTCACAATGATATTCCTTCACTGAGACACCATTCCCTGCCCCCTTCCCAATCTTCTTCTCCCTGTCTTGAAAGGTCTTTCACCATCTCCCACCCTAACCTGCTTTCTGGGAGCCTGGACTGTGTTGCCCTCCATTAGGACCCTCCGTACGGTTGGTGGAGGTGAGGAGGGATGTGGCAAGGGCTCTTGGATGCTTAAGCCACTGCCCCTGCTTTGCAGAGATCTAAAGGTACATTTACCATGGGACCTTGCCTGGTTAGTAGCTCCTTACTCTGACCATTTAGAGCTGTGCCAACTTGAGCAGGTTCCCTAACCTCTCTGAGCTGCCTGGGAGTTGTCGTGAAGACTAAATGACATAACTTTGCCAAGTACCTGGCTCTGCTAGTGCGTGGCACAAAGTGAGAAAGTGAGTTCCCTTCCCAGTTCCCAGCAGCTATTGGCCTCTGAAGCCAATCCCATCTTCCACTTCTCCCAGGGCTCCAAACAAATTCCCCACAGAGCCCCAGTGTTCTGCACCTTGTCCCCTTCCACTGCCGCCTGCCCCCGGGCTACCCGCAGCCACCTTCCAGCTCCCCCTGAACCCTCTCCCCATTTTGAAGGCTGTATTATCCTGGCTGCTGGGAAATTAGTTGTTCCCTTGAAACCCCCTGCCCCGCCCTCCCTGCCCCCCTTCCCAGGGCTGGTGACAAGTATGTGGGACTTAACTGGCTGGCATGAAAGGCAGCACTGACATTAATTGGCTACATTTGGCAGGCAGGCCCCCAGCTTACCCCTCCTCTCTCTAAACCCCTACCGCTTCCCAGGAACCTTATCAATCCCACTACAGGGACCAAGAGCTTCGAGGCCCCTGCCAATTAGGCACTTTTTGCTCCTTTTCTTCCCCTGATGGGGTTTCATTAGAATTTATGACACTCTATAGGGCTGGGGGTGAGGGGGGTGGGAACCAGGAGATGGGAAGGCTGGGGAAGGCCCATTCCTATGGAGAACAGGCTGGGGGAGGGAGGGGGAGGGGTGCGGATGTGAAAAGGACACTTGGGATTAGGCCCTGAAACTGGAGGGGAGGGGTTCTGCAGTGCAGGACACTGGGCCTAGGGGAAGGGGGAGGAGGGCTTTGGCCAGGGCAAGAAGACTGATTTAATAGGCACTGCGTGCACACTTGGAGGAAGATTTGAGAAAGTTTGAGGCAGTCTGGTAACATGGCTAGAGGACAGAGCCGGAAGGCCGGAGACCTGGCTTTTCTTCCCAGCAATCTCTGAGTCAGTCACTGGTCCTTTCTGGGGCATGAAGGGAGGGGGCAGGATCCATGGTTCCTGTCCCAAGCCAGTGTCCATGGAAAGCACAGCTGGAGAGGCGTCTAAGAGTCAGCCACAGTGCTTCCGAAGGCCTGTCCCAGGTTTGGGCTGTCATGCCAATGGCAGCACAGTGTGGTTTTGGCCAATCTCATCATACTGATCAGAAGCTTTGACTGGCAGGCCAGGATGTCTGTACAATAAAACTAGGAAGACAAATGAATTATTACTCCACAAATTCCATGTGTTGGGGAGAATAATCTTTTGAAGCCCAAAGAAGTTGGTGAAAGAGATTCCTAGTGATGCTAAGGCTAAGGGAGCCCCACTGGCCTGGATGGGTTGGCACTGGTGGGAGAGGAGGCAGGGACCAGAGGCCACCTCTTGTCACCCTCTGGAACCGTTCTTGCAGCCAACATTGCTGCCCTAGTGTGCGATGGGAACCGTTCAGCTGACTCAGGGCTCCCAAGTACCTCTGAACACAGATGTGCTCTTTTAGAAAAGGAAGGCCTCAGGCATTTCAGATCTATACTAGCTTTTTGATGTTGACTAGTGAGTCAGATACTATTCTTATAGGCTTGTGTTGTTCACTGCTTTCACATTGGCTTATGAGTCTCTTCTTCCCTGTTCTTGAAGAACGTGCCTGCTTCCATTTTTGCTTTCCCCTCTCTTTTTAGGCCATACATGAACCTCCTGTTCTTCTTAGAGTCTTGGAATCACCTCTCCCCTGTGTGGCACTGTCCCCAATCTTTTCCCTGGCTTCTCTGAACTCTGTTCCCGGTGCCCAGGGTCCATGCTTGGGCCCAGCCTTCCATCCCGGTGGGAGCCGGCCCTGAGCAGACCCGCTCACTTCCTCCTAGGGTGCCCAGTACCTCCTTATCCCCAGCCAGGTCCTTCTCATGGGCCAGGATTGGGTCTAGAGAAGCCACTTGCCTCAGCCATCCCTCTGCCCACTGAGAGGCCCATGGTCACCAAGGGCCACCATGGATAGGGTAGCTGTTCCCCTTCTAGCAGCAGGGACCAGGTGCCCACAGCAGTCTGGAGAGGGAACACCAAACCCCAACCCCCCATTGCTGCTCTGTTTTAACAAGGGGTGACTTTCAACTAGGAGAAGAGATGAAAATAGGCCCTGTGTCCCCAAGGTATCTGTTCCATCACTTGGGTTTCCAGGTCACTCAGGACTCATTCTGGGTTTTGTCTGATGGTCTCATCGGCTCCTGTATAACTTGGCAGGACTGGGCAGTGGGAGGTGGCCCTGAGGAATCTTGGCAGGCTCCTTTCAGGCACATGTTGAACACAACTCACCTCTCACATGTGCCCCCTTGTCTCCTTGAACAGATGTTTCCCATTGCCCAAACTCATCTCTGTTTCTACTGAGGTGGTGCTATTACTACAACTATGACTACTACTAGATAAGTATAATAACCACTGCTTTTGAGAGTACACTGTTCCAGGCATTATTGTAAAAACCTTATTTATATTAACTTATTTAGTCCTCACAATAGCCCTATAAGGTAGGAACTCTTATTATTCCTATTTTACAGATAAAGAAACCAAGGCTGAGAACGGCAAGGTCATTTGTCCTGGGTTGTACAGCTAAGAAGACATAGAACTGGGCTTCCCATGCAGGTCTGTGTGACTTGGAGTCCTGGGTCTCTGAGGCTGTGGTACTCCGCACAGTGCAGGGGAGCAAGGGCTGCTGCTGTGGATGTGTGCTGATTGGAGCGTCCGTGGGGAACATGTGCCCTTTCTTTGTTCCTTGATCCTGTGACATTGACACCCCTCCAGGCCCTTGAACCCTCTTTATTCTTGTATGACATCTTGTCTAAGAATCCTGAATCCCCTTGGATGATGACTTGTGTTCCATCTAAGTAAGTTGAATATCCTCTGCAGATCCTGAGGGAAGCGGGGGAGAGCCAGCAGAACACACACTTGGCCACAACCTCAGGCCCCAAAGCTTAGGGACAAAGACTTCAGTGGACACCAGGTTTTTTTTTGTTTTTTTTGTTTTTTTTTAAAGATTTTATTTATTTTATTTTTTCCCCCCAAAGCCCCAGTGGGTAGTTGTACGTCGTAGCTGCACATCCTTCTAGTTGCTGTATGTGGGACTCGGCCTCAGGATGAACGGAGAAGTGGTGCCTCGATGCGCACCCGGGATCCGAACCCGGGCCACCAGCATCGCAGCGCGCGCACTTAACCACCAAGCCACAGGGCCGGCCGGACACCAGGTTTTAAGACCTTAAGCTCTGAACAGACTGTACAGCCCCTGCCCCCCACTGGCTGTATATAATTAAAATTAAAAACAATACTAACCCATAAAATACGTGTAAGGAATTCCAACAAAGTTTTGATTTTTCCCAAGATAATAGTTTGATGTTTGAAAAAATATATCAAATTCTTTCAAAATTTTGTGCTTTCTCTCTTGTGTGCACACATGGACACACACACACTGCCATTAGTGTCTTCAACACTGGCCACCTGCGACTTCCGAAGCCCAGCACTGTTGCCCTCACTGTTGGCTTCACTTTGCCGGCGAAGTACTATAGTCGCACCTCCTCTCTGATACTGCCTTTTTGCTGAACTTCTGGCTCCTGAGCCCTGCACTCCCCTCCCCTGGTCTGTTGACCTCTGCTAAACTTCCAGCCTGTTGATTGGGAAGGGCTGGTAATTAACTAAGTGTCGACCACTCCAATAAGCCTTGCAACCGGAAGTGTGGTCAGTGGAGCAGCAGCAGAATCACCTGGGAGCTTCTTAGAAACCCAGAATCCCAGGTGCCCCCCAGACCCACTCAATCCAAATCTGCAGTTGCACAACTTCCCCAGGTGTTCCGTGTACATATTACAGTTGCTGCTCTGAGGCAGCAGACCAGCAGCATCAACACCTCCGGAACTTGTTAGATATGCAAATTCCTGGGCCCCACCCCAGTCCTACTGAATCAGAGACTCTAGGGGTGGGGCCCAGCAATCTGTGTTTTAACAAGCCCCTCAGGTGATTCTGATAGACTCTAGAATCTGAGAAGCACTGTTGCCCTAATATACACAACGCAGGAAGCAGGAGTTTCAGGCCGTTGGATTTCCCTAACCCCACAAAGATGGGTACCAGGTAGCTGCAGTGTCTGAAGGGGATTCTGCACTGTCCTGATGACTATTTAGGCATCTGGGGTAGTCTCTGGGGAATGGTGTAAGGTGTTAGGGGGATTTCAGAAGGCTATCACTTATTGAGGTGGTTTATGTTTGCCCCAATATCCAGCTCACTTAGAATGGTGTCTGGCATACAGTAGGCACTCGTAGTGTTTTTAGAGTACTGCAGTCTGGGCAGCAGGAGTTCTATGGAAAAGGCATTAGACTTGGATTCTGACAGATCTGGGTGTAAACCCTCCCTTTCTCACCTGACCTCTCTGAGCCTCAGATTCCTCATCTTTCAAGGGGGTGGTGGACTAACTCTTAGTCCACAGGATGGTCTATAGATTAGATGAAGAAATGTCTATGATTGTGTCTGGCCATCCCTAGCACCATTCCAACCACTTTACCAATATTAAGTCATTTAATCTCACAACACCCCATTTTACAGATGAAGAAATTGAGGCACAGAGAGGTTAACTTACCTGTCCAAGGTCTCGCAGCTAGTAAGCGGTAGAGCTGGGATTCCAACCCAGGCAGAGTGGTGCCAGAAGCCTCACCTAAAAACCAGAGTTAATTTGCTGTCCCTTTAGAAGCCAAGTACAGGTCAGGCAATGGGAACAAAAGAGGGAGTTTGTTGCCCTTGACAGGTTTATTGGGGTGGTTTATGTTTGATTTCCTCAATTTCCAGCTCAGCTGTTTCACTCTCGTCCCCTCCCTCCCAGGCAGTATCAGCCTGGGGCTGCAAGCCCCTCCTCTGCTCAGTTCAGTGCTCCTCCCACCATGTTCTCTAGGCCCCTTAGGGTTTCCTGTAGCAATCACCCCCAGCTCATGCTGGTCCTCTGGGCTTCCTGCCCAGCATCCAGTTGGCCAGGCTGAGGCCCTCAACCAGCCAGAAAGGCAAAAAGCAGGAATCATACAGGTCCTAGAATCCCCAGGGCACAAGGTTAGATGGCAACCAGATGGATGCCTCCTCTTGGATCCTCCCCATGCTTCCCTCTCCCCAGCGTTCTGGTTTTCCGCCCCTTTCTCCACTGGACTCGCTACCTGCTCAGTAACAGCAGGCTCCCAGCTTGGCACAGGTCCTTGGCTGCCAGCTTCCTGTACTGACAAGTGGGAAGATGGGCCGCTGGACAGCCAGACAAGCTGATAGGTCCAGTGGCCTTCACCAGAGTGCCTTGGGGCCACGGCCCTCCTCCCAAGGGCAATGAGATGCTCCCAGCTGACATCTCTACAGTGACTGACGGTTTACAAAGACTTCTCAGGGCATTTTCTCAGTTAATCGTCACAACCATCCTGTGAGGAAAGCGTTCTTACACTGATTTTTCAAGTGAGGAAACTGAAGAGGTTCAGAGAGCAAAGCAACTGGGCAGAACTTACACAGGCCTGCTTACACCGTTCTATGCCAATACGGTGTTCTGTCAATGCCACCAAAAAGCCGACCTCAATTCTGTTTAGGAGATATTAGGGCCAACTTCTTGACAAATGAAAAGGAGTGGCTGGTCCAGCTGAGAAACCTCCAGGAAAAGGCAGGAGGCTTGATATGGTTTGTGCTGGTCAGCCTCAGGGACCCAGGCAGCCCTATGCTCTGTTGTTCCTTGCATCCGGCTCTGCTGGGAAGAGGGTGGACAAGTTGCTGTGGTCATGCTCCTAGAGGTCAGTCTCATCTCTCTGACCCACTTCTCTGACTCCTAGTCCTGCCACCTGCAGTGACTTGTCCAAGGACAAGGGGATCTCTCAGGTGCCACCCCAGTCCCTCATCCTTCTCTCCCAAGTCTGATCTTACCCCATTACCACCCTGAGTGTTCTCCATGGAAACTTGTTCTATTGGAAACAAAGCTACCAGCCTCCATCTTTTCTCCACAAACATCCTCCTTTTACCCTCAGATCAGAACTAAAACCTGATATCTGCCTTTAGCAACTCTCTCAAGTGGATGCCCTGCTTTTACTCTTGCCCAGCTTGGCTTCCAGGAGCAGAAGGGAGACCGGTATAGTCCAAGTTTACAATTTCTGTTTATGGCCCAAGGCTCCTGGGCCTCCTTCTAATTCCCCCTCTTCCATAGTAAGCCATACTACTGATTAGAAGCCCCTCTCCCCTTTCTCAGCCCCACTGCCCACCAGAATATTGGCTGGTCTTCAGTTCCCACAGCACCAGGCCCCTAGGCCTTTCTCTCCACCCTGCTGTCTTCTGCACTGGCTTCAGCATCTTCACGAACATCACCTCAGCCTGGCCCCCAGCCATCCTACAACCTCCATAACATCATCTACGTACCCTCTCTATTGAAGATCCCCACTGGCTTGGCCACATCTCAAGCCTTGTCATTTCCAGAATTTCTAATCCTCAGCTTCTCTATCCCTACCCCTCAGATGACTGGCTCCTTCATTCCTCCTGACCCTGGTCTTGGTTCCAGTGCTTGGCATTGGGCTTTTAAGTAACCATTTGTTGGATAAATGAAAAAGAAAATGAATGGGTCCCACTACTCCTGAGCATTTCAGTCTCTCATCCCCATCCCCTACCTTATTCTCCCAGCCCTCAGTCCTCTTCAGGCCTCCCTCACCTCCTTGCTTTGTCTATTCTAGACCCTGGTGCCAGCCATGACCTTCAAGACTTGAAGCCATTCAAGCTTTGCACACGTTCTGCTGGTTCTGCCTTCTGCTGTCCCCAGCCCTGGCCAGTTAGCTCCTAGCACTTACAAGTTTGCCAGCCTCAACAGGAGGCCCTTGCTGATACTGATGTTCCATAATCCTTTAACTCATCCCCTGGGGACTGCCATTCCCATCTTCCACTTTTCTTACATTCCAGCCTCACGGCTGCACCCTTCATAATACTTGGCTTCCAATTTTGCTAAGATAAGGGCTGTCCTTCTTAGAATCTCTTTGTATGTTCTCCCTCCCAGTCTCTCTCTCTTCCTCCTCATCCTCCTCCTCCCTCCTTCCCTCTCCCTTTGTCTCCTAGGAAGACATGTCTATCCTCCTTTCCATACCTAACCTCTAACTCCATCAATTATTCCCTTTCTCTCATATCTCCATCTCTCCCCCTCCTTTGAGTGCTATTTCCTCCTCAGCCTACAAAGATTTTCAGCTCTCCCCCATCTTTCAACAAAACTCTTCCTTGACCCTGCCTCCCTCTTAAGCTATCATCGTCTCTCTTGCCTTTCCTTCTCAGCCAAACTTCTTAGAAATGTTGTCTATTCTCACTGTCTGCTTCCTCATCTCCCACTCTCTCCTCAGTCTACTGCATTATGTCCTCTCTTCCTCTCACCTGAAATTGCTCTTTTAAAGGTCACCAATGACTTCCTTGCGGCTAAATCAAGTGGCCTTTTCCCATCCTTACATCTGACCCTGCCACACGTCTCTTCCTGCTTGCCATTCTCTCTTCCCTTGGCTTTGGAGACACTGAATGGCTCCAGGTCTCTTGTACCCTTAGGCTCCTTTACTCGCCACTCCTGCCACACATGGGTCAGTTTTGCTCTAGCTTTGGTCTTTGGTCTTCTCTCTCTCTCTGCTCTCTCCAGAGTAGTAATGCCCACTGTCTTGCTTTCAGCCACTCTGATCGTGTCCCATTATTTATTGCTAGTCCTGATCATTTATTTAGTTCCAGACTCAGGTTTCAATGTACCTTCTGGGAAGGTTCATTTTATGTCAGACAGGGACCTCAAACAATGCCTCAAGCTGAAGTCATCATCCTTTCCCTCAGAGTGGTCCCTTCCCATATTGTCCAGTTTCGTAAATGGCACAACCATCCATTCCGTTAATAAAGGCAGAAATCTGGGAGTCATCATTGCCTCCTTCCTTCTCCTCACCCCCTACATCCAATCCATCACCAAGTCTTATCATGTCTACTTCCTCAATATCTCTCCAATTTGTCCCCTTCTGTCCAGCCTCATTTTCTATTTTGTTTCATTTATTTATTCATTCAGCAGTTATTGAATTCTTTGTGACTGTCACTGTGCCAGACTCTGGGGAAACCATGGTGAACAAGATGGTCAAGTTATCTGCCCCATGACACTTAACGTTCTAGTGAGGGAAACACATAGTGAAGAAACACACGAATAAATACACATGGAGACACAAAGGGAGTAAATAGATGGCTGTGACAGATAACAACAAGAGGACCTACTTTGCAATAGACCCCAGCAAGCCTCCCTGCTACCTTTTCCTCCATCCTCCAACACAGAAGCCAGGTTACTCTTCCTAAAGATTAGAAAAGTTAACCCCTGCTCCAAAACCTTCCATATCTTTACCTGTGTCTTCTCCTTTGCCTGGAACGCCTTCTCCATTGGCCCAACTCTGCCTGTTGAAGCCTTCTCTGGAGCTCTCCAAGTGGACACAACCTTTCTGTCCAGATGAAACTGATCACTTTCCATCCTTTGTGAGTAACAGATCCACACGCCCGGCTCCGAGCCCTCTGAGAGGAGGGACTCTGCCATATTCACATCTGTGCCTCCTCTATGCCAACACAGTGCCTGGCATATAATAGATGCTCTACTGTGTGTTAGTAGATAAACATGTATTGACCTGAGCACACACCTAAACATGAGCCTGAGAGTCAGGAGATCAGGTTTCTAGTCTCTTTCCCTTCCTGCACTTCAGTTTCCATCTTTACAACATGAGCGGATGGGACATGATGGTTTCTAATGCCTCAGTCCTGATACTTTACGCCTCCATCAGTGATGAATTTGTCTGACCCTTCTGGGAAGCCATTGACCTTGCCAACCTATAACCTAAGTTTACAAACCTTTGGATGAAGAGGGATGGTTTTCGACCTATGTGTCAGCCTCTGCCTGAATCGGCCCTTCCAGCTAATAATATTAGCCAGCTTTTGCTGAGCACTTACTGTGTACTGTGCTAAGATCTTTGCATGTATTTTCTCGTTTAATCCTCACAACAATAGTGGAAGTCAGATTTTACAGATAAGGAAACTGAGGTTTGAGGAGATTAGGTATTCTGCCCAGTGTGATACAGTAAGTCAGTGGCAGAGCTTGGATTCTAATTCAGGCCTCTCTACTGTCAGAGCTCCTGTTCTTAACCGCTCTGCTGGTTGCTGACCTCTAACAGTGGTCTGGAGCTTGGCTGCACGTTAGGCTCACTTGGGGGGCTTTAAAAATTATTGATGGCTGGGTCCTACTCCCAGAGATCCTGGCTCAGTTGGTCTGGGGTATGGCCTGGTTCTTGGGGATTTTTCATTGTGCAGCCATGATTAAGACCACTGACGTGGAGGCCCAGCCCTCAGGTCTGAAGCTAATCCTGACCTGGGCCACTCCAGCCCCACTGGGTTTTTCAGATGGGGTGGGAGTGGAACTTGGGTGAGAGGTAGTACATAGGGGCAGGAGTAGGGGGAGAAGTGGTGTGATGGAAAATGTATCTGGAATTTCTCTTATTATATAGGCTGTAGCACCTGGGGCTGGGAGAGAATCCTGGGCCAAACTTGTGTCCATTGTGATTTCTTTGCCACCTCCAGCCATACATGGGTCCAAACTGTATGACTGGTTGTCCAGCAGAGCATATCTCTTCCTCATGGGCTTGATGCTCTTGTCCAAAGCCCCATCCCCACCCAAAGACTTGGATGCTATTTCCTGCTCACTCAAGCCCTAGCTAGAATGCTGTTGTCAATGCAGAGAATCTAGAATCCTACCACTCTGCTACCACCAGGTGGTCATCCATCCCTTGGCCTCTTGTCACTGGACCCGCCACAACACTGAGCCTGACCAAGGTCAGAGTTCACACCCCATTGGACCCAGCTTCCTGCTCTGGAATCATGTTTCTGGCCTCAGCTTCACCAGGGTCTGGCTTCCTCCTTCCCCACCAATTCTGATGGCTGAGGTCACAACATGCCTTGTAGGCAAGCCCACCCAAGTTATGATATGATGAGATCAAGCAACCTCTTTCCAGAGGACCGGGGTTACTTTTTTGAGGGCAGTGCCAGGCTAAGGTAGTCCTGTGCCCTGAGAAACTGGCCTCTGCATGACTGTGTGCCGGGGTGGGGTACCCCTGAGGTAGAGAGGGTCTGTTCGGGGGAGGAAGGCTGTGAGCTGCTGGGTGGGCCAGGTGGGTGTGGAGGAATTCTCTGTCCAGCTGCACATCTTTATTCATAATGCTTGATTGTTCCTGGCTAGGGAGCTGATCATGCTGTGTGTGTTGAGGAGGGGGGAGCCCAGGCAGGCAGGCAGGCAGGCGGTGGGCTCACTCTGCTCCCTTCTTCTGTAACTGCAGTGGGAGTAGGGGTGGCCACAAGCCTGGGGCTCTCAGGCTGCTCACAGCTGGTCCTGATTTGCGGACAATGGGAACTCAGCTCACAGTGCATCCCACCCGAGCCCCAGCTCAGTTTGGGACTGCTTGAAGGCTTGCACAGGAGTGCAGGGTAGAAGGGCTCAAAGGGTGTGCTGCAGGAGAGGCTACAAGAAAAGTCTCTGTCAGAGAGGGGAGTGAAGAAGTGCGGGGGAGGGCAGCGGGAATGAGGCATGCCAGCTGACCTCACTGAGCTGGGCAGAGCCTGAGCAGTGACCTCCATTTTTGTAGCCTGGAGCCCTTGCAACCTCACTGCTTAGGGAAGAGGTGCCAGCTGACATCCCTATAGGGGCAGGGACTCAGCCAAGGGCACATGGAGTCTATAGCAAATCTGAGACTGGCAGCCAGGCCTCCAGGCCCCGGCCCACACCCTTCCTGCTCCTAGAACCAACTACTCCCTGTGCTGAAGCTCTGGTCCCTGACCCCAGGCCAGCCTGAATCCCTATGAACCCGGCCCCCCAGGACCTGCCAGAGAGCACAGGGAGGAGCCCTGGGGTGACATGGACCCCTGCAGTCCTGGCCCAGCTCCCTCTGAGCGGGGACTCCCTCCACCCACCCTGCCCTGTCAGGCACAGGGGCACCTGAGCTGCTCTGAGGGGATCTGGGTCTGAGCTGGGCCAGATGGGGTGGGGGAGATGTGGGGAAATGGAGACAGGAGGACCAATAATAATAGCCCAATGTGTTCTCATCACAAGAAAAAAAGTTGTAACTATGTGAGGTGATGGATGTTAACTAAACTTATTGTGGTAATCGTTACACAATATATATGGATATAAATCATTATGTTGTACACATAAAACTAATACAGTGTTATATGTCAAGAAAACAAATAATAGCTCAATGTATTGAGCATCTAGTATGTGCCAGGTACAGTGCTAAGCGCTTTGCCCACATGATCTCATGTTATCCTCATAGGCACCCTGTGTAATTAACTCCATTTTACAGAGGAGGAAACTAAGGCTCAAAAAGGAGAGGTAATTTGCTCTGGGTCTCCTGGCCAGTGATTTGCAGAGCAGAGATTTGAATCCAGGACCACCTGACTCCCAGATGAATGTCTTGCCACTAAGCTATTTTATGAATGCTTCAGGCTAAGAGAGCTTTTGAAAGGGCCTCTAATCCATGCCTCTGAACTCAAGCAGGAGTGTAAATTCCAGCCCCAAAGCCATAGATTGAGCTTAAATCTTTGAAAGACTTGTCAGGAGCTGGTGAAGGCCCCCTGTCTCTGGATGGGGTGAAGTACTATTCCTGCCTGGAGGTGGCAACCCCTGCCCTGGGGCGGGCCGGGGGCAAGCGCAGGTTACTTCATCTTGCTGATGGGAAGGCTAAGGTCAGCCAGCGAAGGATGGAGTAGACATTCCAAACCTCAGTCTTCTCATCCACCCAGGGCCAGGCTGAAGTGCTGTGAAAGGCAAGCTTGGCACCGAGCTGGGCTCCTGCCTTGGGAGATGTGAGTTACTAAGAGACCAAGAATTCTGCAAGATCGAGAGCTAGAGTTAGTTCATTAGGGATACTTGGGACCTTTGTGGAGATGCAGAGGCCTCCCTGCCCTGGGCAGCTTTGTCTGTTGCCCAAGCAATAGTCCATTAAAGAGGCCTGGGCTGCTGGTGGCGGGGCACAGGCGAATAGTGGCAGGAGGGGAGGGAGCCCAGTGGGGCCCCAGCCCCAGTGCAATGCTACCCCCAGCTCAGAACAACTCAGCCAGGTCTGCCCCAGGGAGGGCATCGGCCAGAGGCAGAGGCCTGCTGTGGGTGGAGACGCTCCTGTGCAGAGGAGCCTCCCTGGGCGTAGGCACTCCACTGGGCTCTTTGCACAGAGGGCTCCCAGTTCTTCCCACCAGCATTGCGAAGTGGACCTGAGAATTCTCTTCATGTGACAAATGTGGAAACGAGGGCCTGATAGGGTATTAGCCCAAGGCCACAGAGCTCCTGAATTACCAAGGCAGAATTAGAAGCTAGATTGTGCTTCATCCTTAGCCTGGCAGCCCTGGGAGGGAGGAAGGAAGGCCAGGTTTCTGTGCCTATGACCTGTCCAGGCTGGGCCAGGGTAGAGCTGAGCGTGGGGAAGAGGGACACAGGCTGCCAGGAGGGAGAGCTGTGTGCGTTTGCGTGTCTCTTTGTGGGCGTGTGTGTGCCTGTGTGTTTCTGTATGTGTCTCTCTCCTGGCGGCTGTTCTGCTTCCTCAGCAAGACTTTCCCTCCCCCCTCCACTTCATTTCTCTTTCTTCTTCTCCTTATTCCTCATTGTCGTCCTCTTTTTTTTAATGAGACTTAATTAGCATCGAGTTCCTCCTCTGACTCCCTCTCCGCCCTCTCCCCGCCCCTGCCCTCCCCTCCCTCCTTCCCGACGTACAGGCCAAGCGATCTGACAAATGCACTTGAGAACAAAGCACCAGGCTAATTCGGGGCCTGCTCAGGAAGCAGGAGCTGAGCTGAGATAATGGGTCTGAAATAGCCCAGCATGATTATGCTTCCTCAGCCTGTGGCTAAGCGGGTGCAGGCTCAGGCGGGCAGGCGAGTGGCGGGTGGACGGGCGGGCGCCGGACACCGCTTGCCTCAGTCCTGCCAGTGGGACCATGCCCAGTCCTGATCCCTTCCTTAAAAGCCCTCCAGATGCCCTAGGTGGTGAGTGCCATGCTTCTGCACCCAAGTCAGTCCTCTTCTGGTCTTCCCAGGAGCCACTATCCCTCCTGGGAGCCTTCGGACACTAGCAGGGACAATCCTGGGTCAGCAAGAGCCAGACACTTGACCACAGTCACCCGACAGGTTGATGGCAAAGCTGTGTCAAGAATCCAAGAGGCCAAGCCCTCAGTCTGGGACCTCTAGGAACTTGAGTACTGGGGGAGATGGAGCCCTCCAAGATGGCCAGAGAAGAAGGGGCAGCTGAGTCTGTTCTGGCATCTGAAGCAAGACAGGAAATTGGCATGGTGCCCACCAGAGGGGTGGGTCAGATGTCACTTGAATGTCCTCTGCCTCAGCTTCCTGGAGCTTGTCCAGAGCTTGAGGCCAGACTGAGGGAGAAATAGGAGGATGGGCCGAGGAGGAGCAGGAATCACCCTTCGCAGGCCCCTGCCCCCTCTCATCTCCCTGCCCCTGCGGCCATGCCTTCATCCTGCTCTAGACATGGCCTGGAGCCCTGCATGAGAACAGTCATGGATCTTTACTCCCTGGCTCAGTCGTCAAGTGTGCTTTCCTTCCCAGACCCAGCGACCAGTGACTTATTTGTGGACTTATGTCCATTTTGCTTTATTCATCCATCCAATACGCATTTCTTAAGCTCCTCCCAGTGCCAGGCTCAGTGCCAGGACCTGGGGACTCAGAGGAAAATCAGAAAGAGGCCCTGCTCTCGGGGGCCCTTAGTCTGGTGGGAGTGATAGGCAAAATTGACAGATACAGTACAGTGTCATCTGTCTGGTGACAGTTGGAGTTCAAGAAGCCCTGGGAGTTGAGAGGGAGGGGGTCAGGGAAGGCTTTACAGAGGAGGTGACATTTGAACTAGGCTTGAAAGATGAATAGGGCTCTGCCAGGGTAAAGATGGAGGGGGCTAGAGATTTGCTCTCCTCATGGTACAAGGGAGCTGGAATGTAAAAGTGGTAAACAAATGTGTTCTAATGTACTGTTGATGATTTACAACCGGGAGATCCTGGGACTAGAAGGAAGCAGAAGATGGGGAACTGCCTGGCTGGGTGAATGGGCCCCACTGGCATGCAGACCTGGTGGGCCACTGCCCACTGCGCCTCCCCCAAAGAGTGATCTGCCCTAATGCAGGCCTTCGGGCTCTCTCCTCAGACCTGCAGCACTGAACTTGCTGTTTCGTGATCAATCCTCAGCCCTAACCACTCCAATGGAACCCAAACCTCAGCCCTCGACTCCTGTTCTCCAAACAGAGCCCCAGGCCTTCCACCTTTGGTTTTCATTGCTAAATTTATTTCTGACCCCATTGTGCCAGACTGCCCTCAGCCCTGCATCCGTTTAACCACTAGAATCCCAGAGATGGCCTTGCCATCTGCATGTTTGCTTCAGCTGCGGCCAGCTATGGCATGAGCAGATCACCTTCCTTTGGTGCTTTTCCATCTCTTGAGCTGTTCCAGGACTTAATATAACCTTCCTGGCTTTTCCTGCAGCGAGGTCCCTATAGGAGCCCAGTCCAGGCTTTCTGAGCATGTATTAAAAGGCTCAGGCTGTCTCCCAGAGCCACCATGTATAGTTGTACAGGTTGTAAACTGCACAAGAGTGTTTAGTCGAGAGCATGAGCGGGGGCTGACATACAGCCTGCCATCTATTTACCAATCTTGTGCACCCTGGTGCAGGCTGTGTCTGCCTACAGAGGGTGCCCTTTTCTAATTAGCACAAAGGTGCTGAATGGGTGGGAGGAGCCCTGGCTCACGACCCCTACCCCCACCCAGTCCTATCCCATCCCCATGACAGAGCCCTGGAGGAAAGGGACTGGAGATGATGAACTCTGCAAGGCCCTCCCAGCTGAGAAACCTAGGTTTGTGAGCTGCAACAAATATCTGGTGAGTGTAGCCAGCTCTGGGACAGAGGCTGTTCCGGGCTGTGCAAAGGGACTGTGTGTGAGGATTAGTGAAAGGAAATGAAAATTGAGGATGGCCCTCAGGGGAACTGACTGCAGATGATGTCAGAAAGGAGGCTGTCTCCTGGAGAGCAAGGGACCCGAACAAACGGCTGCAGAGATGAGGAGGCAGGGAGGTGTGGGAAGGAGGGGGCTGTCTCCATTGTCCCCAGCAGCTAGGCAGGCAGCCACCTTCAAAGTCCATGCCCCAGTCAGCCCACCCGGTTTTCTGACCTCTACCTGCTTCGTAGCTCTCCTGGTGCCTCGGGAGCTAAGGGGGAACGTTCCTGTTGAGGGCCTCCAAGGACCCAGGGTGGGAGGGCAGGGAGGAGGGAATCATCAGGACAGGGTCTTACCTCCTGGCAGCACACTTCACAGCTTGCGAAAGAACTCACTCTTCCAAACATGTTCACTGTAGGTTCTTTCAGCCACGTTGCAAGGTGGGTATTATTATTCCCATTTTACAGATGAGAAAACTGAGGCTCAGGGAACTATGAAGTGACCTATGAAGTGACTCAGCTAATAAGTTGCAAAACCTATATATGAATCCCATTCTGCTTGATTCCCAAGCCCGGGCTTTTCCCATTGCATACCACTGCCAGCCATGGACATGAGCTGAGGGCCGGGTGTTACCTGTCAATGCGGTCAAAAACTCGAGACATCCTGTTTTGGAGTGATTTGCTCCATTTTCCAGGAGAGTAAAACTGAGGTCACACACAGCTAATAAGCAGCTGAGTTGTCAATGATGGCCTTGCAGTGGAGCAGAGAAGGGGGGATTGTTTTGAGAGAAAGAAAGAAAACACGTGCATGCGTGTGAGTGTGCATCAGGCAAAGGGCCAGGACACATCATGCAGCACCCATGCCAGCTGGGCAGAGGAACGGAGATGAAAGGGCCCAGCTGGAAGTGGCTTTGGGAGGGGAGGGGAGGGGAGTGGGGAGTATGTGGGTCTGGTGCTGTGGCTAGAAGTTTGTACCATAGAGAAGGGCAGGCTCCCTTTATTGAGATTTTTCCCTGAGTTGGAAAATAGTTTTCTTCTTTTTCAGGGAGCTTGCTTTCAACTGGGCTTGCTCTCCAAGGCTCTGTCACTGCCTGCCCCTGCCCCCACTATGGGGGCTCTGCCTGCTTCCACGTCCCCAGCTGGAGCCCCAGCCCTACTCCTTAATTCCAGCAGGGCAGGCAGCATGCCCGCATGCCCGATTGATTCTCCTAGCACACACAGGTAATTCATCTCAGCTTCCCTTCCAGGCCCCCACCCCCAGGTGTGCAGCCTTCCCAGCAGCCAGAGGCCAGCTCACCCCACCCATATCACCGGCCAGCTGCAGCCCCTCATTTCCCGGGGAGGAGAGAACTAATAAAGGACAGTCTCTGAGCCACAGCACACACCCCCATTCTTTCTTGCCGCAGCCGCCCCAGAAAACTGAGGGGAGAGATATAAAGGAAGCAAGTGTGAGTGGAGATAGAGTTTCCATCTGAGGAGGGGAATGGAAAGGTGGGGATGTGTGGCCAGGGCTGGGACAAGAGTGGGCCAAGGCTGGGGCCTGAGCAGAGATGGAAGTCCCTATTTACAGCCACTTTGGCCCCTACACCAGCTTCTGAGGAAGGAAGAAGGGGAATAATGGGTCTGAAACAGAGGGTGGTGAATATGCCAAAGATGGTGGGCCTGGTGTGGGTACCCTGAATGGGGAGTCCTGAGGGCATCCTTTCTACCTTTCCCTTCCCTTCCCTGACCCCTCCCAGAGCCCAGCAGGAGAGTCAGGAGCCCTGGCCTCCAAGCCTAGCTCCACACCGACCCACAGTGACCTTGGTCTGCTCCTTTACTCTTTTCTCCAGGCCTCAGTCTCCCCAAATGTGGAATAGGCTCCTCCAGACACCCTACAAGTCTATGAGTTAGGACAGGATGTGCTGCTGCCTGTGCTTCATGGGAACACATGGGAAGCCCCTTGTTCCTCACATGTCAGACCTGACAGAACCCTCAGGAGAAAGTGGGGTATTTGCCAGGGGCTTGGGATAGGCAGAGGCTGAACTCTGCAGGAGATATATCCCCTCCCATTCTGCCCAGAAGAAGGAGGTGGGCAAATCTTGGGCTATGAAACTCACCCCTCCCCACTTATGGGGATCCTGGTATAACATTCATTCATTTATTCAATTCAACAATTATTTACTATGTGTGATGTGCCAGCCACTACTGCGGGCTCTGGGGATTGAGCAATGAACAAAATGCGAAAAGCCCTGCCCTCGTGGAGCTGACATCCTAGTGGGGAGTGAGGGACAATAAGCAGGTAACTCCTCTTCTATCGACCGGAGTTTGGGGGATGGGGGCAGGAAGCAAGGCCAGGGATCCCTGGGCCATGTCAGGACCCCTCCTCCCCAGCATTGCTCTCAGAGAGGAGCCCTATGCCCTTCTCCCACAGGAGCTCTCTCACCAGCACTAGGCCAGTTTAGGCTAGGTTCAGAATTTAAGGGTAGCGTGCAATGACCAATCCCTTGTGTCTGGGTTCTGGAATGGGAATGCCTCCTATCCTGCCCACTGGGCCCTGCTTGCTTGGGATAGACCCAAGATTCAGCTCTGTGAGTGAAGCTTGAGCTGGCCCTGGTGTGGGCCCCATGGCTGACACCAATCTTCCCAGTGGCAGAGGGCCTAGGCTGCTTGGGCCCTCTTGCTTAGGGGAACATGGCTGAAAGAGTTCTAGATTTGGGGTTGCATGACTAGGCTCTGATCCTCTCTCTGCCATCTACTCCTTAGCAGACAGTGGGCATAAGTTTTATCACCACTTACCTTGGTTATTAGGAAGGTGGAAAATGTGACAATGTATGAGAAGGTACTTTGGAAAGAGTAAAGCTCTTGCCAGATATTAGAGTTTATTCATATCTGTCTTTACATTTCCTTGGGTTCCTGCTCAAAGTGGGAGCTCAGTGTTTGTTGATAAAGCCTTTGCATTAGAGAGCACCTACCCACTCCTTTGCCCTATGCGCCCATGGCCGGGAGCAGAGTTGGGGTAGGATAGTCAAGAGTGGTTGATCTTTGCTGAACAGCTTTGACTCTTGCTCTAGATCTGTTATTGATGGGCTGTATGTCCTGGGTCAAGTCCTTTGACTTCTTGGAACTCTGGGTTCTTGCCTATGAAGCAGGCAGAAAAATCTCCTGCTCTGCATCCCAGAGGTTTCTAGTGATGATCAACTCAGACACTATCAGAGCTCTTGGCCATTTGTAAAGTGGGGCATGGATGGTACCTATTCCCAGGCCCACAGGGCCAACAGGGTGCCAGGACCATTCCTCCCTCCTAGCAGCCCCGAGGTTTAATTGGGCTGGTTATTCCCAGGGCCTGACTCAGGAAGGGCCTGGCATGGGGGAGGGGGATTTCCCAGGGAGAGCCAGGCCTATGCAGCCAGTCCCTTCCCCTGCGCCCACTAAGCTTGTCCCCCAGCAGGAGTCTGGTGCTCTGAAAGCATCACCTGTTCCAGATGCCCTGATCACTCCATGGAGGAGTGAGGTGATGGTCATCATCAGCTCTCAGAGAGAGAGAAAGAGAGAGAGAGAGAGAGAGAAATGCAGAGAGGGTATACGAGCCAGAGACCAAGAGAAAGGAACTCCCATCAACTGAGAGAGACAGGGAAAGTAGGAAAAAGAGAAACAGTGTGAGAGATAGAGAGAGGCAGAGGATACCAAGACAGAGAGATTGAGATAATTGGGAGAGACTGGCAGCATGTGTGTGAGAGAGAAACAGAGACAAGGAGACTGAGCAATAGATGAGGATGAGAGAAAGATTTGGGAGAGAGTGATATTGTGTGAGAGAGATGGAGAGAATGGGAGAGAGCCTGCGAGACACTGGTGAGATGGAGAGAGAGGGTGAGTGTGAGTGCTGCCATAAACCAGAGGCAGAAAGCACTTCAGACAGTTTTCCTTCTGCTGCCTCCCGCCAAGGTGTGGGGTGCAGGACTTGGGGAAGCAGGCCTGGGCTGGGCAGGGCTGAGCCCCTTCGGGTAGGGGAGATAGGTATGATGGGGTCAGCACCCCAGAGTCCCTGACTCCCTCGGCCAGGAGAAGCCCCTGTGACTTGTCCCAGCCCGCTTGCTGCTTCAGAGGGAGGCTGAGAGTGTGCTAAAAGGGGGCCCTAGGGATGGGGGTGGGGGGAAGAAGGCCACCTTGGCTGAGGAAAGGGCCCTGACTCTGGAGCTCTGGATTCTAGTTCCAGCTCTGCCACCACTTGGCTTTGAACCTGAGGTTGGGCCTTTCCCCTTTTTGGGCCTCAGTGGGCTTTTCTGTACAATGAGTGTTTCTAGGGAGGGTTGGGGTGAGGGAGTTGAATTCAATAATCTCCTCCAGTTCTGATGTTCTAGGATTCACCTAAGGAGAGGCAGGAACAAATGAAATCCCTCAATGTACAGAAACCCACAGGCGGAGAAGTTCCAGTCTCCATGTGAATATTTTTTTTTCTGTAGAGAAGGCTAAGAAGTTAGATTCTCAATCTCTGGAGAGAAATACAATTGGATTTCTGAGGGTGGGGGAGGTAAGAAAACTCTGAAGAAGGACTGCTTGGTCTTGAGCAGAGGGAGGCCCCCTCTGGTGAAGGAGGGCTTAGCTTGCCTGCAGGTAGAGGAATGGCCAGGATCGTTGCAAAGGCCCCTGCCAGTCTGCTTGTAGGCATTTTGAGGGTTGCTGGGTAGCAGTTGGGAACCCCAATGGCTGTGTTGTCCCCAGACAACCTGGGGGCTGGCCACTGTGGGGTACTACAGTCTTGCCCCCTGCTCTAGTAACCGAGAGTTCAGTCAACAAGGTAAAGGAAGACAGTGGGGCTGGCGTTGGTTACCAGGAGTCGGCCAGCTGGGGAAGGGCTAACAGAACCTTGTCCTCCTGCTGTGCTGCTGGAGTGGGGACCCACAGGGATTTCACAGCTACCACCTCAAGCGCCAGAGACCTAGACTGTGGCAACAAAGATGACAGAGAATCTGCCTGGCTGGTGGGTTGGGGGAGAAGCGATGGTCGCCCCATGCAGGCCCTTTCCAACATGCTCTGTGCTTCCTCCTCCCCACTTCTTCTTGCAGGCCTGCCCTCCATTCCCACTCCCACAGTGAACGGGTCTTGTCCTTAGAGAAGAGGGGGCTGTTGTGGCCAGGTGGGCAAGCCCTGCAGGAGGGGCGGGGAGGCTTTGCCCAGCCCAGGAGCTTTACTCTCCCCAGCTCCATGGCACAGGAGTCGGACCTGCTCACAGTACTCTCATTTTCCACATTGATAAACTGAGGCCACAAAGAGGTCCCAGTCGCATCTTCCCCTGTCTCTTAATTTGGCAGGAGAAAGCAGTGCTGGTTGAGAGTGAGGGCATACCCGGCGCTTGCTTGCATCCTGGCGGCTTTGTCTGGAGATAAGGATGCCAGTGTCTCTAGCTTTGTTCTTGATCTCCCTTGAAGGACCAAAAGAAAAGATGGGTTGGTTGTACAGGAAAGACAAAGAAATGTGATATCACAACACTCATCCCAGAGGTGAGGCATTTGAAGCTCAGAAAGCCTGGGTGACTTGTCCACAGTCAGACGGCTAGTGGGGGCACGGCCACGATCCTCCATGCTTCAGGCTCCACAGCATCTGCCGATTTTCTTGGTTGGTTTGTTTCTTTTTGTCTTTCTCATTTTGGGGGTAAGAGGAGGATGATAAAAAGTAATACATACTCACTATAGAAAATTTGAAAACCACAGAAGAGTATTACCAAGAAAATACCAGCTATAATCTCACTAACCAGGGAAGCCACTGTTAACTTTTTGGTATCTTTCTTTCTAGTCATTGTTTTTCTCTGCACACACATGCACACACTCATACACACACAATTCTCCTTTTTACACAAGAGATCGTACTGACCATTCTGGTTTTTTTAAATTGTGGTAAAAAACACATATCATGAGAGGTGCCCTCTTAACACATTTTCTGGTGTACAGTATTGTTAACTATAGGCACAATGCTGTACAGCAGATCTCTAGGACTTTTCTATCTTGCATGACTCAAACTCTACACCCATTGAACAGCAGCTCCCAATTTCCCCCTCCCTCCAGACTCTGGCAACCAGCATTCTACTTTCTGTTTCTAAGAATTTGACAATTTTAGCTTCCTCATATCAGTGGAATCAGGCAGTATGTGCCCTCCTGTAACTGGCTTATTTCACTTAGCATAGTGTCCTCCAGGTTCATCCATGTTGCCACATATCTGTGGCAGGATTTCCTTCTTTTTAAAGGCTAAATAATATTCCATTGTATACATATATACCACATTTTCTTTATCCATTTATTTGTTGATAGACACTTAGGTTGTTGCCATCTCTTGACTATTGTAAATAATGCTGCTATGAACATGGGTGTGCAAATATCTTTTCAAGACCCTGCTTTCAATTCTTTTGGCTATATATCCAGAAGAGGGATTGCTGGATCATACAGTAGTTCCATTTTTAATTTTTTGAGGAACCTCCATACTGTTTTCCATAGAGGCTGCGCCAATTTACATTCACACCAACAGTGCACTAGGGTTCCAATTTCTCCACATCCTTGCCAACACTTGTTATTTTCTGGTTTGTTTGTTTGTTTTTCATTGTTGTTATAATGGCCACTCTGACAGGTGTGAGGTGATATCTCATGTGGTATTGATTTACATTTCCCTGGTGATGAGTAATGTTGAGCATCTTTTCATGTACCTGTTGGCCCTCTGTATGTCTTATTTTGGCCACTCTGTTTTTGTGCCCTGAGTTTCCCATATATCGCTGAACCATGAACTTTTCTCCATATCATTAAATATTCTTTGCACTGCCCCTTACTTCACCGGGAAGTCACGGACCTGAACTGGGAGAGCCTCAAGGTCCTGCCAGGCTTCTGTCGGTGCCTAGTGCCTCAGCAGGTCCGTGGCCTGGCAAGGGTAGAGGTGGGAATAAGTCCTGGAGAGGCCCTGGAGCAAAAATGACAAAGAATGTAAAATTTGGTGGCAGAAAACCCTAGGTTCAAATCCAGATTTTGCCACTTCCAGGCTGCCTGGCTTTGGGTGGGTCAGCTCCTCTCTGAGCCCTGGCTTCCCCATCTGTAAAATGGTATTAATAATAGAATCTATTTCATGGCCCTTTTATGTGGCCTCACTGAGCATGCCAGTACTTAAGTCACAGAAAGTCCCCTCTGAACATCAGCTATTATTATTATGAGAATGTCAGGAGGCCTGAGCAAGTTCATTCTCTTGCCCTGGCCTTAGTTTCTTCATCTGTACTATGGGGGACTATACTTGATGCCCCCTTTCAGCTCTGATTGTCTTGAGGTTTCTCTGAATAGAGGTGGAAGGAAAGTGGATGTTAGCCATGGAGGAGCTGGGCACTCCGCCTCTGACCTCCTTGTCTTTGTGGTCCTCAGCTCTTTCCTCCAGCAGACCCATTCCCCCTGGGGCTGAGGCCCAGACAGGCTCTCATGTGGCCCTGGCTTGGTGGGGCCTCTGGCCAGAGTAGGGCTAGGCTGGGCTGCACTGCTACAGAGAGCCTTCTGTAGGGGCCTCGGTTGCATCCAACAACACCCTGGAGAGTGTGAACATTTGATTTTGGCACCTGTTGGTAGAGTCACGGGGAGGGGGAGGCAAGGCCCCTGGAGGCTGGAATTGGACAGAACTGGGCTCACCTTGTTCCAGCTCAGAACCAGTTACTCGATTTGGCTTTATAAAGATAGAGACAGCGTCTAGTATGGGGTTCCTGCCAGTCCTTGAGACTGGTTCTCTTCTTGCCTGCAGGAGGATCTCAACCATGGGAGGGCCTTCAGAAAATATTGAATCCAATTCTTCCCATTGTATGGATGGAGACATTGAGGCCAGGAAGGGAGAAAGGGGTAGTCCACACTGCCCATCTCTTCCATGTTACTGGGTAGGATGCAAAGATCAGTTCTGTTTAGCTTCTCTGGAGATTATGGGTGAGCAGAACCAGAGGATGAACTGGATATAGGTTAGATAAACAGATGAACTTCCCAGCAAGGCCCTAAGCTCATCAAATCTTAGCGTGTCAGAGCAGAAAGGAACCATGAGAGGTCATTCTAAGCCAAAGGTTTGAAGACTATTTTCAGCCACATAAACTGCGTAGCTTGAGGCCTAGGTGGGGAACCCAACCCCTGCACCATCCTCCAGCTGCACCCCCAGACACACCTGCAAAGAACCCTGGAGCTGAGCTCACAAAGAGAGAGTGGCTGGCTCGAGGTCCAATGAGGAGACATCAATTTGCGCATGATGGTGTCCCTCGCAGGACACACACTGCCCTTCAGTTAGTCTCCTTTGGCCTGCCCCCTGCGAAAACACGAGCTCTCTGGGGACTCCAGCTTACTGTTTCTTTAGCATCTCTGCTTGCCCCCTGCATATGTCACATCAGGGGCTCAGCTTCGTGTTGGCTGCCTGAGTCTGTGCAGACCAAGGGGTACCGGACTGGGAGGGGCGTGGGCAGAGCAACTGGCAGAGCCTCGGCCCAGGGCTCTGACAGCTGTGGCCATCTGTGTCCTGACACTGGAGGAGCTCTAGCCCCAGCAGTGGCAACCTGGGACCTTTCCTAGGCAGCACCTGTGTGCCCAGGTGTTGCCCAGAGGACTGTGTCTGTAGTCCTGAGGCCACAGGCTGCACTGGAAGGGGAGATGTAAGTCCATCCAGCCCTCACCTCTGGGGCTCACAGCCCCTTCTGAAGTCCAGGCAGGTGGCAGCAGGAACTACTGCCATTAAAAGCCAAAGCTGGGGATTGGGTCACAGGCCCAGTCAGCAAGCGTTTCACTTGTCACCCAACTTCATTCAGCTGCCATTTTTGAGAATTCCTTCTTGGAGGCCAAGAGCGGCTGGCCTCTCTCTCCAGATGATATTAGGGGAGAAGAAGGAGATAGGGTTCATGAATTGTGCACCTATAATGTGCAGGCATTGGGCGAGGTGCTTCTCTCACATGATTTGATTTACTCCTCAAACAACACCATGAGGCAGGCGTGATTGTCCCCATTTTACGGCTGAATTAACAAAAGCCCAGAGAGGTTGTGCTACCCCCTTCAAGTCATGCAGCAAATAGGCTGAGCTGGGAGAGAGCCGAGCTAATTTGGCCTCACTCCAGAGCTGGTGCTCTTTCCGTCGCTCCTACAAGCCTCTCAGAGAGACTTAGCTGCTGGGCGTTGGGGTAGGGCAGGGAAAAGAGAGGGCCAAGGTTGGGCACCCTTGTCTGGGGCCCCTGGAATGCTGGGCTGCCTTTAAGCCCCTCCTCTCCCAACTCCCTCTGAGCTCTCAGACTGGCAAGTGGCGTGGAGGACAGGGTGCTAGGAGGAGCCCAAGGGACTGGAGGACAGGAGAAGCAGGACTAGATGACGCAAAGAGCTTCCCCCAGCCCCAGGAACTCCCTGCTTGGCCCCCTGCCAGTGGGGCGGCTCCAGAGAGACCTTCTGGGAATAGAGAAATTCATTAGTCGATGTGCAAGTCCCAAACCGATTAGCGATTTATACTCTGGGCTCAAACGGCAGGTGGCTTAGGTTTATTATCTGACTTAGCCCAAAGTCCACCCAGTTCCAGCCCTCCCTCCTTTCCCTTCTTTCTGTAATCCTCAGGAATGGACCCTTAGCCTGACTTGCCCTAAGCCCTTCCTTTAATCCCCACAGCCTAGGCCAGTTTCCAGGAGGAAACGTGCTGGGGATGGTAGTGGTGGGGAATGATGGGTGGCAGGGTGCCAGGATTCTCTCCTGAACAGCAGGAAGTTTTCTAATCTGAGCTTTGTCCATTCAGTGACCAAAGAGGACTTCATTTCCATTTTGGGGCAGGGCAGGAGGAAAGAGAACGGGGTACTGCAGCAGGAAGGATGGAGGATAGATATCAAAGGGAACTTCCAGAGTGCTCAAGTGTTGATTCTTGGGCTGGGTAAATGCTCCGATTGGCTGTGGGAAAGGGCCAGGGATAGAAATGACACAGGCTGGGCCTGTAGCCAATGGGAACTTCCCCACAGAAGATGCCACTTAAAAGTGTTATTAAACCCTCAGGACTTTTAAAGCAGAGAACAAGGTAACTATGATATTGAGAGTTCCCAAGGGAGCTCTGTGTCTTTCTCACTCCCCTCTGCCTTGGGATGGAGACATGTGGCTCCCTCAATCCACCCCCCCCCAGCCCCCCGTGCACTGTATCTATGGTTATGGCCACCATTCCCTTCTCTATCCTTCAGCCTAGCCCCATCTTGGGCTCTGAGCCAAGGGACCTACAATGATTTCTAGGCTTCTCTGTAGCAAAGACAGAAGATGGGCCTGGGTCTGTCTGCCTCAGCTGGGTTCTACCCCCTGGGTGGCTTCTGGGGAGAAAGAGGCTGTGGTGGCCTTGAGCTTCCACGTCTGATCAGCAGCCTCAGTGCTGGACTGGGAACGTTCCTAGGTGCAATTAGCTCCAGACTAGCAGACAGAAAATGAGGTGAATTGACTCCTTCCCATCCTGGGAGACCCCCTCCACCCCCTAATGCTGAGCTCTGGGCTTAGGGATACAGGTGGAAAAGTCACTCAGCCAGGCCTTGCCCAGCTCTGAAGGTTACTTCTCCATCCCCCACTGGGCTTCCAGTTCAGGGCAGGAGACTCCAGAGTCCACCTGGATTGCTGCTTCTGTGGGGTTCTACTATTAGGAAGTTCTTCCTGGTTTCTGACCTTAAGTCTTCCTGCTGTAACTAATTCATTTTTTTTCTGGTTCTGTCCAGAGAATCTCCAGGGGAAGCTTTCTTGTTTAAGATCACATTGTGTGTGGAGCTTAGAAGATGGAAGCATCGGCTGGACCAGGAAGCCTGAAGGGGCTCCAAGTCTGCTGGAGTGGGAGCTGAGGTAGCTAGCCCCTCCCTCCTGGCTACTCTTGAGGTTCCTGTCCCAGTCCCATGAGAAGAGGCATCATGGGGCAATGGGAAAGGGCTCAGTGCAGCTACTTCCTAGCCATGTTCCCTTGAATGGAGCCAGCCCTAGAGCCCTGGTCATTTGCCTCCTGGTTCGGGGTGTTGTCAGTCACAGTCTCTCCCAGTACCATTCATCCTGCCTGTTAGTCAATTATTCAGCCAAGGGCTGTGTGCCCATCCCAGAGCGACACAGTGCCCATCCCAGAGCGAGGCACTGCTGGGGATGGGGGTGGCACTGACAGGAATGGACTGAAGTGGCCATGCCCTACCCTTCAGAGGCTCCCAGCCTAGCAGTCCTTCCCAGCCTCACCTCCTCCTCTATAAACAACTTGGGCTGGGGGTGGGGGCTGGGGGTGCTTCCAACCCAGCGGAATTGAGTAATTAAAATCTCTCCTCTTCCCCCGACAGATGACCTCCAAAGTCCGTTCCAGCCCTATGATTCTATGATTCCAGCTGGGGGTATCCAATTAACTCTTGTCATGCTTGGCTGGGCATCATGAGCTGTGGAGTTGGAAAAGGTGGGGATGCACACACCAGGATGCTCCACCCCCTTCCTCCCCTCCCATTTTCTCCCCTCCACCTCCTCCACTCCATGCCAGGGTGGTGCTTACCAAGCCTGGGCCCTGGAGTCAGAGTGTCAGAGTAGGGACAGGGCTACTGGTAGGCCTGGCTCTGGCGCTGCCTCTCTCCAGCCAGGGCCTGAGGGGAAATGGTAGACCAACTATGGCTTTACATAGTATCTGCCTGGCCCTTGGTCCAAGCCCAGGCAGAATGTGTTCCCAAAGGAAGGTCTTGAAGGGCTGGGCTGAGGGAGGGAGAGGTGGGGGCTTTGGAAGCAAGATCACTGACCAGTAAACAGGTCATCCAGAAGCCTAGCATTTTGGGTCATGTCCCCCTCACTCACCCAATGCCAGCGCAAGGCAGCCTCCTCCTGGTGGTACATTCTGCCCATTGTCCAATGGCATGAGATTTGGGGGAATTGTGGCCTCCACTCATGATGGTGGTGGAGCCGCAGATGTGGCAGTTGTCAGAGCTGATGTGCTCCTTAGAGACTGCTATAAATAGGTACCTTCGGGTCACTGAAGACCCTCAAAGTTTTTTCTTTGGCTTACACAGTGCCTATCTTAGGAAGAAATTAGCTGCCATCATTTAAAATTCAGAAGATCTTTACATAAAAATCCAGATTTATAACTTCTAAAAAATCTGAGGATCTAGTGACACCGGGCCCACATTCTCACAAGGCAACAGCTGGAGCTGAGTGGCCGCTGTCCCCGCGGCCAGAGCAAATACTCTGCTTCTCCACGGTCTCCACCTGCTTGAGTTTGCTCTGCATGGGGGAAAATGGAGAAATTGAGGTCCAGAGAGAAGGGATGATGCTTGCCCAAGGTCGCCCAGCTAGGACGGGGGACAGAGCCAAGATTAGAATCCAGGCCTCCTGCCTGCTGGCCAGCCCTGTGCCCTTCCCCTGTGCTCCCCTCCCCAGAGCTCCACAGAGGCTGCAAGACCCCACTGCCACTACCATCCCCTCTATTCCCAACGCCTGGTAGCCTCAGCGGCCAGGCTTTGTCTGGTCACCTTCCTGCACAGCTCCTTCGGCTGCCTGGGCCCCAGCCCAGGCCCAGGCCCCCTTTGGGTGAGAGGAGAGGCGCTGCGGGGCCTCCACAGCCCGGCCCCATCTCCCACAGCTCTGAACAAGAATCTCATTAAGTGCAGGGGGCAGCCACCGCTGGGCCTGAGGCGTCCTGACCAAAGAGCTGGCTTCCTTCTGCAAACAGCCTCGGCTGCGGCTGGGCCAGCCAGCCGTGTGTCTGTGCATGGAGGGGGCACTGCAGCCGCCCGGCAACCTCTCATGCTGCCTCTTGCTTCCTCCCCTGCCTACCCCTTCCCTGTTTCTGTCTCCCCACCACTCTTCCTGTGCCCATCTCCTTTATTTCTGTCTCCTTTTTCTTTTATCTCTCACCCTGGCTCTGTGTTGGTCTCTTTCTGTCCTGGTTTTGTCGTCATCTCTCTCAGAGCCCCGAGTCTGATTTCCCATCTCAGCCCTGGAGTCCTGCCTGCTTCCCTCTATCTCTATCTTGCTGCATCACCATTTTGCTGCCCCCAGGGGGTACCCTCTTAGCTTCTGTTTCTCACTCTCCATCTCTGAGCTTCACTCTCTGCCTCCCTTTCTCAGGCTCTCCAGCACTCTTGCTCTCCCTTGGGCCGTCCTCACTCGGGGTCTCTGAGTCACCATATCTCTCCCTCATTGGGGCTCTCTGACCTGCTCTGGGTCTGTGTCTCTGAGGCTGCCACAAGACGCTTCTGGGGAGGTTTGCTGTTCTGGATAAACATGGCCCCAGCAGCAGGACATGAGGAATTCTGCTGATGGCACTTTCCTCGGGGGCTAAGGAGGGGCAGTGTGAGCCGGTGGCCAGGGGCCCCAAGGAGATGGCAGTGTCCTTTCTATGCCCGTGCGCCTGCCTTCTGAGCCTCTCAGCCAGCTCAGGGTGTCTCCTCGGCTGGAAAAAAGGAACAGGCCCCAAGGGGCTGCTCACTAGGTCTAGCCCACTCCCCAATGCCTCCCCCACCGCATACACAGTATGCACACACTTCCCTCCAGTATCTATGGCCTGGCGCCAACTAGATGGAATTCAGTCCTGTGTTTCTCCTGGCCAGGCCTGCCTGGCCCCTAAGGGCCGGGGCTTTGGGGAGGGGAAAACACCCCAGGGACCTTTGAAGCAAGGTAGTAGATGCAAGAACTCATTAAAGGCCATCGCAGCCTTCCCTCTGCTCCCAGACAACACCTTGTCCTTTGCAATTGTTCTGTACTTAAAATACCTACCCTCAGAGGAAAAGTTTATTGACCCCCCCCCCCAGCCACTTATTCTGAGGGCTTATCCCACTGTCAGTCAGAAGGTTCCTAAATCCAAATGAAATCCTTCATACTGAGACTCCGAGTGTGGGTGTGCCTATGACGTGTATGGTGTATAGCGTGTGTGCATGCCGCTGGGGTGTGGCTGGGTGCCTAGACAAAGTGGAGAAGGGGTCATTTATTTGGGGGTGTAGTGGGGGCAGGAAATGAGACTGCATGCAGAAGGCTCAGAGGAGACGCTGGTACAATAGTCCAGGGAAGAGACGATGGGGTCCCGTGGCAGAGGGGCTGAGTGAGAGAAGGCTCAATAGCACAGGAGAAGCTGTGGACACAAATGCTGAGGAAGGGGACGTAGAAGAAGGCACTGAATGTCGTGAGTCCAGGAGGCTTCCTGAAGAAGAACTGGGGGCAGATTTTGGGGAGGAGACTTTCAGACTGAGGAACATCCAGTGCTGTGGAGTTATGTGGAGAAGCCAGAGGGTCTTCAGAGTTAGGCAGCAGGACCTGCTTCCAGGAACAAACATTCGTCTAACATCTACTCTTAGGGTGACCAAATCATCCAAATTTGCTCAGGACTGTCCAGATTTTAGCACTGAAAGTTCCACATCCTGAGAAATCCCTCAGTCCCAGGTAAGCCACCCTACCCAGTCCCAGGCTGGTCACCCTACCTACCCACCTCACCTACTAGGCAGTGTGCACAGGATGTCACCTCATGTCAACCTCACACAACCCTGGGGGGGTAGAGTGTATTAGCCCCATTTTACAGATGAGAAAATGGAAGCTAAGAACATTTAAATAACTTGCTTTAATGTCACACAGTGAGTGGCAGGTTTGAAGCCAGGGTCTGTTGTTTCACTGCATTAAATTGTTTTATCCTGGACTCAGAGACCTTCAGGGACAAACTTAGTAACCCACCTACCTCCTTCCCCACATACATTCCAATCTCAACAGAGTTTCAAAGTCTTGACGTGAGGCAGTGTCATTTGGACCTACTGCCTGAGTCCCACTGGGTTGGAGCTGGGAGTGGGGGTGGGCTAGAGGAAGGGGGGCTTCATCTCCTTCAGTCCGAGGCCTACTAGGGCTTCACTGTGGACTGCCACCTGTTGATTTTTTGGCTTCTCCCCCAGCTGGGAGCAGGACCAGCTGCTGGGGGGCAGGGGTGGGAGGCGGAAGCTGGGGGAAGTGTTGGGGGGGGCGTCTCCAGGGCCTTGCTGGGTTCCTGGGCTCCAGGTGGTGGGTCTGGGGAGGGCTGGCCTAACATCTGAGAGCAGGCTGAAGGCTGGGCCCCAGGAGTCCTGCACTGCTGGTCAGCACCTCCGGTGTGCTGGGGTGTGAGGAAGCAGCCACAGAGCAAACAAACAGAGCCTGTGAAGACAGGAAGCAATTACGGACCACCCGGCCTAGGCTGCGGAGGATCTTCCAGTGGAGGGAGGGCAGGCTGAGGCAGGGATAGGCTGCCAGCTAGGTGTGGCCTGAGGCAAGGCCAGGGAAGTGGGATGAAGAGGTTCTAGGCTGGCAGGATTCCGGGGAGGCCATAGCAGGTGTCCCCCTGCTTTTGGAGGACATCTCTCCCACTTAGAAATAACTCCAGAGAAGGGACCACCTTGTGCAGGAGGTGTTGGCTTCTAGTCAGGAAGCCTTGGTCCTGGGTCTAGCTGCAGCACACATGTGCTTTCTTTGAAGGCTGTCCCTTCTGCTCACTGAGCCTCAGTTTTTCCATCTGTATAATGAGGTGTTTGGAATAAAGGATCTTCAACAGTCCCTCCAGGTTTGATAATCCATAATACCATAAAGTTGCTGACAGCTAAGGATTTCTTAGCTAATAGGGATTTATTGAGTGCCAGCTATATGCAGACCCTGGGGCTAAATGGTGGGGTTGGGGAAAGAAATTTGGAGGTTTAAGACCTGGGTGCTTGAGGAATGATATTATCTTAAAAATAATATGTATTGAATGTTTTCATGGGCTGGGAAATGTATTGAAATGATCTCATTGAAATTCCTCCCAAATCCTGTGAAGTGGGTACATTATTATTCTCATTTTATAGATGAGGAAACTGAGACTAAGGAAAGTTCAGTGACTTGTCTACCTACATATCTAGGGAGGCGAGACCCAGACTTCTACCTTTATGAGTCTTACTCCCAAGCCAGAGCCTCGATCCTAAATTGCTTCTATCGTAGATGATAAACCAGTAAGCGCCCACATCCTGTGTGATATGCTTTTGTGTTCTTTAGCTTATTTCAGCTTCACACAAGCCTGTGGGCCTGGTGATACTATCCCCACTTTACAGGTAGGGGGATTGAGGTTCAGAGAAGTGAAGAGCCTGGCTGCCGTCTTTCCAATGCCTGATGTGCATTGGGGTGCAGCCAAACTCCCCTTTCCCCCACTACCCTGGCTCCAACGAGAGCCAGCAGCACTCCTGCAGTACCTGGGAAGTGTCCCATCGTCCCATCTTGTCATCCCCTATGGGGCAGGCGGACAGGCAGGCGGCATTTGGCCTTGTGCCCCCGCTTGGGTGTCGGAGCTCTCCCCTTTCCTCCCCTCCCCAAGGGTTTATTGACTGCCTATGATGCTCCAGGTGTTGTGCTGGGAGGTTCTGGGCATTATTCCCTTAATCTCACAGCTACTCCGTGAAGTAATTCGAACCCTCATTTCGCAGATGAGAAAACTGAGGCTCAGGAGCCCCCAGGGAGACCTGAGGCATTCTGGCCTCCCTCCCTCCCAGGACCCAGGGCAGGGGCTGCAGGGGCCTTGGGAGCCTGGGCTTACAGTTCCTCCCCCTTCCCAGGACCCCCTTCTGTGAACTGCCCAGCCAAAGCCAGCTCATCCTCTCAGCTCCTGGAAACAAGGCCATGTTCAGCCTCTCTCACAGCACCCTCCTTCCCTCCCACCACCTACAGCTCCGTTTTCTGACTTGCATGGAACTGTGGCTCAGGCCTGCTCAGGCTGAGGTCCCTTTGGGGCCCAAGCCACAGGTGCTCTTGTGCTGCTGGGGCCTCAGCTCATAGGTACAGTCCAAAGCTCTGAATTACCTCATTCGCTCCTCACTACCATCCAACAAAGTAGATACTGTTAGTATCATCATCATTCCCATTTTCCAGATAAGGAAATTGAGGCATAGGGAGGTAAATATATTGCCCGAGGTCATCAGCTGGTAAGTGGTAGAGCCAGGATTCACACCCAAGCCAGCTGGTGCAGAGCCCCTGTGCTGAGCCGATGTGTGAAGGTCCTTAAGTGCCATCCTTAAGGAGCATGGCCTTCATCCTGAGGTAAGAGGAAGTAATTGAGGGGCTTAGCCTAGGAAGGATATAATCTGCTTTGCCTGTGAGAACAATCTGTCTGGCAGCAGCGAGGAGGAGACGTGGAGGGGCAGATGAGAGGCAGGGACACTGGTGAGAAGGCTGGGGCAGCTGGAATCCCAGGGAGGGATGATGGTAGCCTGACGTAGGGCAGCGACAGTGGCCGTGGACAGAAAGGGGCAGAGACGGGGGATGTTGGAGATGTGAAGGCAGACGCCCTGTTCTGTCAGAGGCCAAGCGGGGCCTGGAGTGCTGCTCCTGCTCCTCCTGCCAAGCTGTATGCCCTGGTGTGGAGTAGCGTCTGCCCCAAGAAGGGGCACTCTTTTCTAAATTGTCTGCCCAGAGGGGCACCTTTTTCAAATTGGCACAAGGCACTATGGGCTACCTGGGGGCCCTGATTGGATGCCTGTGTGAAGGAGAAGCAGTTTCCAGGAGGCTTCTGCCGAGGGTCCCACCATGACCTTTCTTCTGCTCCTTGCTATACCCTGAAGCTCCCTTCAAGGTGGGGCAGGTTGTGACAATAGGGGGAAACGCAACATACATGTATGTGTGTGTGAAGGGGAGAAGTCTAGAGATGATAGACAGCAAACTGTTAACGGTGAGTGAGGCGGGGATGAGGAGAACTTTTAACTTTTTACCATATATACTTAGGCACTGTGTGAATTTTCTGACAAAGAAAATGTTTAGTTCAAAAAAATAATAGAAGTATTTTTAAAAGGAATAAAACCTTAAGACGCAGGGTTGATGTGAATATCAATTGAGATAATGGACAGCATTTTGCAAATTGAGGGGTTGGGATAACTGATTAGTGATATTCCCACCCCTCTCGTGAAAAAGGAAAAGGCGAAACATCCCAAGGCTGGTCATTCCCAGGCACAGAACCCGAGCTGGGTTGGACCCTGGGAAGTAGGTGGTCAAACTCCGCTGCCCTGGGCTCCTCAATGGTTGCCCTTATCCCATCAGCCCCCTGGGGCGAGGCAGAGTTTGCACAAAAGGGAGCTTTAGTTGTAGGCCTTTGCTAGGGCCCTGGAAATCAGTGACAAATTGAATGGGATAATAAGTTAATTAAAGCTGTCCTGTATGTGAGGGATCCCAGGGCAGAAGAAAGAGGCTTGGCCAGGGAGGCACACAGGGCACCTGGACTCCTGAGCCACAGACTCCTTGAAGAACCTTAGGCCAATCCCTCCTCTTCTCTGGGCCTCAGTTTCCCCATTTATACAATGAGGAGACAGGAAGACCTAGTCTCTTAGTTCTGTGCCAGCACTAACGTTCCAGGAGTCTCTAATTAAAACTGTCCCCTGTGCATTAATCTTCTTGTCAAGTTTTAATTAATGGCTGATGGAGACAGAGAAGGTGCTAGCTGCCACCCCCCTGCTGGGAGGCAGGAGACAGCCACAGGATGCTTGACCTGATAATCACTGCTAAGTGGCCTCTATCCCCATCTCTCCACCCCAGGCCTCCTCTCATAGCTCAATGCTTTTTCCACTACTCTACACCACCTAGGGTTTGAGGGCTGGTGTGTGTGTGTGTGTGTGTGTGTGTGTGTGTGTGTGTGTATTTGATGGTGGTAAAGGGTATAGCCTTCATCTCATCTCAGCTCTGCTACTAACTAGCTCTGTGATCTTGGTTTATAACTTAATGTCTCTGATCTTCAGTTTCCTCTTCCATTGAATGGGGATAGCATTTGGCTGCAAGTAAGAGAAAAGACACTCAAAATGGCTTACACAATAAGCACATTTATTATCCTGTAGAGGAAGTCCTAAAGAAGAATGTTTCAGTGGTTGGTTTATTCAGCATCAAGAACTCAAGTTCTTTCCATCTTTCTGCTCCACCATTCTCAGCTCTTGGCTTTTGTCCTTAGGCCTGCTCCTTCATGGTCAGAAGGTGGCTGCAGCAGCTCTGAGTATCACACTCTAATTCAACAAAATCCAAAGACTTGAAGGAGTAACACCCTTGCCTTATGTCCCCTTTTAAAAACAAAGCAGCCTCCCTCAGAATCCCCCAGCAGCTTTCTGTCCATGCCTCTCATTGGTCAGAATTGTGTCATGTGCCCAAGCTGAACCCAACCACATGGCAAAGAGATTGGAATTATCATGACCAGCTTAGACGAGTATTCTCAACACTGGCTATACACGAGGATTTCCTGAAGTACTTTTAAAAAATACCGGTGCCCAGACCCCACTCCCAGATCAATTTGATCTCTGGAGGTGGGGCCTCATTACCGGTATTTTTTAAAAGCTCTCCAAGTGAGTCAAATACGCTTAGACTAACCAAGACTCAACCCCTGTAGCTCAGCCTCCCATCTGCTGAATGGGAGAAAAGAGGAAGTGGTGGCAAATGACTATTAGCTACCCAATATCTGCACACACCCTTTGTCTTATACGCGTACGAGGAGTGGGTTTAAACCCACGCAAATGTGTCCTCCAGAGAATTCCTTCCAGGACCAGCCCTGCCTTTAGAATGTAAGGCTCCTCTAAAGCAGTTGCTTCCAAAACTGGCTACACATCAGATTCTCCTGAGGTTCTAGTTAAAAATAAAGATTCCTGGGCCTACCTAATGGCTATGGAATCATTTAGAATAGATCCCAAGAAAACATAATTGCGCATGTGTGTGCACACAAAAAAACATATATTTGTTAATTTCTCAGGTGATTCTTAGGCACTTATCCATAGAGTGGTGTTTTGGAATGACTGCTCCACATGTCTCCCTCATAGGCCTGAAATGGTGCCTGCAAGTCCACCATTAGTGTCCCTTTTCTAAGTCATCATCCCGAGTACAGCCTCTTCACCAATTAACACGTGTTACATTATTGGTTGTTAAGGAAAGGTAGCTGGAAAGTCACTGAGAGTCTCTTGGCTTCAGTTTCCTTTTTCTTAAAATGAGGGTAATCATGCTTACCTCATCTGTAATTACAAAGGGCCCAGGAGACAACAGAGAGTAGTTTGTCAACCTCAACATGCTGAAGGGATGGGGTGATAATATCCATGGACTGGGAGATTGGAGGTCAGTGTTCTACCCTGGACAAGCCCTTTTTACCCTCCAAACCCCCAAACCTCTGTTTTATAATTTGTAAAATGTGAAGGTTAAATACATGGGTAGATTTTTTTTTTTTGCATCATTCTTAATGACAACAAGAAGCAGCTCTTTCACAAAAATGATTTACCAGTTTAGCAAGTTGCCTTGCTGTATCCTGATGGGTAGGACAGAAGTACTCTGTGGTTGGCAGGATGAGGGAAGAGGGAGAGGGCTAGACTGTGGGATTCTGTTCAGGAAATAAAGGCCTGGATGATGTCCAGGGTGAGGTCTAGGGAAACTTGAAATGAACGAGGAAGGTTTCCTGGGTCTTTGGAATTTGTACTAGGGTCTATGAGGCCCTTCTCATTGCTCCATGAGACTTTCCAATGCCCCTGCTCCAGAAGAGGCTCACTGCCTCACTCAGCAACAGTCTATCAGACACCTAGGCACTGAGGGATTTGTGAGGTCTGTGGGTCCCAGCCTGGCCTTCCAGGCCCTGGATCTCCTGTTTCCCTACTTCCCTTTGCTCTACATCTGGCTCCAGGTCAAATGTGAATTTCCTTTCAGCCAGCAGGCCTGAGAGCAACCATTTGTGGAGACGGTGCTGGAAGGAGAGGCACTCCAACAAGGAGCTCATCCATCAGCTGAGCCCAGGCTGGAGCTGGGAAAGAAGACCATGGGGTGTCAGGCCACCCAGGATGTAGGGTGGGGAGGGGAGCTTCTGGATCAGCCAAGGAGGTTTGCTCTGACAAAGATAGTCCGAGGATAGGGGGATCCAAGGTGGGGAGTGAGGAATCCTGGGTCTAGTCTTCTGAGTACCACTAACTCTCTGTGTGATCTTGAGTATGACCCTGCCTCTCTCTGGGCCTCAGTCTCTTCTGTAGCATAAAGGAGTTAGATTAGAATCCCAGAGTCATGGACCCTCGACGTTGGAATTACCCTTAGCAGCCATCTAGTCCCAGCCCCCACACAGAGCTTGAGTCCCCTCTGCAGCATCCTGCACAGTGATTGCCTAAACTCTACTTGTACACCTCCAGTGATGGGAAGCTCACTTCCTCAAATGCCATCCTGTTCTATCTCAGCATAGCCATCTGTTAGATGTTTCATCTGAAATTGGTCTCCTTGTAGCTTTCATCAATGGGTCCTAGCTTTGTCTCCTGGGGCCACACACCTCATCTTCCCTGTGACAACCCCATCCCTTGACTTCAGAGTTCAAGTTCTCCTGAGTCTACTCTTCTCCAGGCCCAAAAGCCCCTTCAACTCTGACTGTTCTCACAGAGCCTGGTCTGTGACCACTTAATGTGTGGGGCCCATAACTAGATCCAGTCCCCCAGGTGGGGTCTTGGCAAGGCTTCAGAGGACCAGAACATCACCTTGCTCCTTCCATACGCGGTGGTTCTTGTAGTTGAACCTAAGGTCCCATTGGATTTATCACCTATAGGCTCTCCCCTAGCCTGTGAGCTCTGTGTGAGTGAGGGGCTTTTCTGATTCCTTTCTGTTAGCCAAGGGCCCAGCCCAGGGCCTTGCCCAGAGTTAGCATCACAACGTGTGTGTTGAGGTAGCTGATAGTGATGAGCATGTGGGGATGTGTGTATGCATACATGGGCCTGCAGCCTGAATTGGAAGAGTGGGCTGGACCACGGAAGGGCCCAGATTATCTGTATATATTCAGGCAGCCTCCTCTCACCCTTGTGCTGGCTGCATTGGCCTACAGTGAGGGCCCAGCATGTGGGCCTGGTGGTACTGGTGTTCATCAGTGTCCAAGCCCTGGGGAGGCTGGTATCTATATCTACAGCCTCCCAGGGCTCCTGGGAGCCCTGCGTGTCTCTTACAGCTCTGTGTACAACTCCCCAGTGCTGTGTACCTTTGTGTGTGGCTGCTGCAGGTATCCCCTGGGGTCTAACAGAGGCAGGAGGAGGTGGCTGCATCCCTTCCATTGGCAGAGGTGACCTGGGGATCTGTCTGAGGCAATAGGAAATGACTGTGCCCCGTCAGTCATCAGAGGTGTTCCTGGCTGGCTGAGGAGGAGTGGTGGCTGAGCTCTATCACTTGACAGGGGTATTCCTAGCTGTCTGCATGGGGAAGGGAAGGCAGCTAGCTGCCCTGGCAGGAGGCTGGGGTGTCCTGGCCGTGCAGGCTCTGACGTGGCCCATCTCTCTATGTGTATGTCCTTTTGCCACTGAGCTGTCATCAGCCCCCATCACCACAAGGGAAGTAGGCCCTGCCAGAGCTCAAGGTCATGGGAAGGACACTTCAATTATTCTGCCGTCATCTGTCTGGGTCCCAGTGGAGTGGGCAGCCCCTGGTTTCAGGGCTGGCTGGAGGGAGTGCGTGCCAGAGAAGGACAGGGCAGATGAAGGGGAGGAGAGGGAGGACCATCAAGGGAACCCATGGGTCATCTTGAGCAAAGGGAGCCAGGAGAGACCTCTCTGGACACACAGCCACAGATGGGGCATTTCCAGAGCCAATTTGCGCAGCTGCTGGAGTGGCAAAGGCAAGCATGGGTTTGGGAGTCAGACAGACCTGAGTTCTAGTCCTAGTTCTGCTGCTTCCTGGCTGTCTGGCCATTTTGTCAGCTGTGAAATGGGGATGTTGTGAAAAGCACCAGGTCAGGCCCATGGTACACACCCAGGAACAGGAAGACCCCTCTTGCTGTCCCTTCTCTCTGAGGTTCCCCAAGTGAGGCAGATGGTGGCTGGCAAGGGCAGAAATAGGAACTGCCTTGGGGGTCCTCTGCCAGATTTGTCCTGAGCCCAGTCCAGAGTTTCTCTTCTCTTGTCTCTTTCCCCTTGTCTGGGAAACCTGGTTGTCATAGAAGATAGGAAGGGGCAGCAGAGGCAGGGGCCAGAGTCCCTGTGAGTGATCCATGGCCAGCTCTGGTTGCCACCTGGGGATTCTCGGCATTCCCCACCTATGTGATCTTTCTAGAAACCCAGCCAGGGACTGAAGACACACCAGCTCCACAGCCTAAAAGGCTCTTCTTCCATCCCCTTTCCAGAGGGGAGGGCAGGTGTTGGTGCAAATGAGGAAACTAAGGCTCTGTTTAGTGACTTGTCCAAGGTCACACAACTGTGGGATTGACACAGAATTCAACCGTACCCACTGTCCCTTTAATCTTCTTTATCATCACCCTCCTTCTCCTCACCCCACCGCCAGCATCCTAAGCCCCAGTCATGACAGACCAACTACACAGGATTTCCACAACACTCCCTGCATTTTCCTGCCTCTGGGTTTTTCCTCACCTCGTTCCTTTGGCCTGGAATGTTTACCCCGCCCTGCCCTGCCCCACTCCTCCACTTCCACCCCTTTTCACCTCCTGGGCCTGTGGAAATCCTCCTTATTCTTCAAAGCTGTGATGCCTCCTCTGATTCCTAAAAGCTGAAGGATTTTCTGTGCTCCCAGAGGGCATTTTTGCACTCTTGTCTTATGTCGCTACATGCTGTGCCCACAGAACAAGAGAGATCTTGGAGATGCTTGAGGCAAACCCTCTTAGCTCTGAGAAGGAGCCTAGGAGAACCAGAGAGAGGAAGGGACTCCAATCCTCTCCCACTTTTCTCCCCAACCTTTTGGCCACTGTTTCCTAGTCTCTTTCCTGTTGGAGTTCCTCAGGGCTTTAGACTCTCCCTTCCCCTTTCCTCCCCTTCCCTCCTCTCCTCTGCCTCCCCCCCTTCCCTCTCCTCTTTTCCTTTTTCTCCCTAGGGGAGCTGTCTATGATGAGGCCTTAAGGACACTATTTCTAATTGCCTCCAGGTCATCTCCACCAGGATGTCCCCTACTCACCTCAAATTCAACATGTCCCAACTAAATCCATCAGCTGCCACCCTCTCCAAACCTGCTCTTCTTCCTGTGTGCCCTCTCCCAATGGATGGCATCATTACATCCCCACCAGAATTCTGGAGGCATTCTCCATGCCTTTCTCCCCCCACTCCTGTGACATCCAATCAACCACCAAGTCCTGCCCATTCTACCTTGAACACATACTAAATCTACCTGCTTCTCTCCAGCTCCACGGTTTCCACCTTGGTCCAGGCCTCATCATCTGTTGCCTGAGGTTGCCTCCTCTCCCCCTTCCTGCTTCCATCTGACCCCCAACAGCCAGCCCATTTACCACAAGGTAGTCAGAAGGAATGTTTCAAAGGGCAAATCGGACCATGTCATTGCCATGCTCAGCAACCCCAGAGATCGAGAATAAAATTCAAGAGCCTGCAGGATCTCACCTTGCTCTCCTCCCCTGCCATACTGAATGTGCCAGGTCATCTTCTGCTCCTGAGCTTTGCCCACGATACTGCTTCTGCCCAAACACTTGTCCCTTCACCCTTCACTTAGCCAACTCCTCCTCAGCCTCTGGGTCTCAAGTTATACACGACTCTATGTGTGTCCTTTAGGACTTGGCTCAGGTGTCACCTCTTCCTGGAAGCCTTCCCAGACTTCTCTTCCCCTCAAGTCTGGGTTAGATGCCCCTCCTGTAGGCTCTGATCCCCCTCCACCACTCTCCCCTGCCACCCTGTAGATATCCTAGCATGGCATGGCTCATCATGGATTGTAAATACTTGGGTACTTGTTCGTTTCTCCCACTAGACCAGAGGCTGGCAAACTACAGTCTACAGGCCAAGTCTGGCCTACTGCTTTTTTTGGTAAATGAAGTTTTACTGGAGCACAACCATGCCTATATGCTTACATATTGTCTATGGCTGCGTTTACACTACAACGGAAGAGTTGAGTAGTTGTGACAGACTGCAAAGCCCCAAATAATTGCCATATGGCCTTTTGCAGAAAAGGTCGCTGACCCCTGCTCTAGACTATCCGCCCCACGAGGGCAGGGACAGTGTCTGCCTGGTTTGTTGCTGGGCCCTCGGGGCACAGTACAATGGCCAGTGGTTGGCAGGTGGTCAAGAAATTGTGCCTTAAGTGTATATGGTCACAAAGTAAGTCTGAGGCCCACCCAGAGTCCCTGGATCCCCAAGTAGGCTCTGACCTTTGGTTTCTCAGTTCTGTGTCCCCAGGCGATAAGAATGAGGTCAGATTCCCTGTGTGTTCCCAGCTCAGAGGACAGAGAGGCTGTTGCTGTTGACAACCTGAAGGGCTCAGGGGAGGATGGCAGGGCCCTGGGGATGCCCTGACAGAAGCTCCACCCCTGTTGAGGATGTGGACTCCCACCTCAATGCTATCCCTAACACAAAGCAGTGGTTCTCAATCAGGGACAACTTTGCCCCCCAGGGGATATTTGGCAATGCCTGGAGACATCCTTGGTTGGCATATATGAGGGGCTGGGAGGAGGTAGCTGCTAGTGGCACCTAGTGGGTAGAGTCCAGGGATGCTGCTAAATATCATACAAATGCACAGGACAGCCCTATACAACAAAAATGATCCAGCCAAATATGTCAAAAGTGCTGAAGCTGAAAAATTCTGCTTTAAAGCAAGGGTTCTCAGGCCTGCACATTAGAAACACCTGATGCTTGGGCTCCAGCCTAAATCAATTAGAACAGAACCTCTGGGCTGGGGCCCAGGCATCGGCATTTGTATAGTCTCCCCAGGTGATTCTAATGTGAAACCAGTGCTGAGAACCTCCAGGCTGGCGCCTACTTTCTGAGAAAAGTTTCGAAGGTCGGACCTGCACACAGCTCCAAATCACCCAGGATAGTCTTTGCCTCCAAACATTTGGCACCACTGCCAGGCCCTGGGCCTGCTTGTCATCTTGGCAAATCCAGCTGCTGCACTTGTGGAGTACCTCTGAGCACTGAGGGACCAGCAGAGCCCCTCTCCTCCCCCTTCCCTCCCCTACCCATCTCTGAAGGAGGAGGGATGCTGGTGGAGGAGAGGGGAGGGGCTGGGGAGCACAGCTGGGATTCCCATCACCTCCGACCACAAAAATCCATATCAAGCCATCTCTCCCCCTTCTTCCCCTTCCAAGCTGGGCTGTAGAGAGAAGCACCCCCTTCCTGAAAGCAACCCAGAGGCCCCAAGCTGATGTGGAGAGGGGCTCAGCAGTGTGGATGTTGGGAAGGAGGGGCGGGAGCCCCCACTTCCTGAGCTGGCCCTAGTTTGAGGGATGTGTGTGAAGCTCTCCACACCTCTTAAATCCGGTCCGCCCCTGGGCCTGAGCAGGCTCCCTGGCCGGGGAAAGGAAGACACTGGGTGGGTGAGAGAAGGTGGGTTTCTCTGCCATGGGACAAAATTTCTCTCTTCCTCTAAAACAGCGACTCCACAGTGGCAGACCCAGCCTGGATCCCTCATCCTCTCTCCAACATGGAGCTGGGTATCCATCGCAGAGTATGGGCCTTCTTCTCCAGGGAGAGACTCCTACCAGCTTCCACTCCTCTCCTGGGCTAGGCAAGCCCTGATCCCAGGCTAGGCAATTCCAGTCAACGCTGCTTAGCCACTGAGCACTGGGAGGAGGGGAGAGAGAGTAAGGCCAGGCTTCCATGGGACTCCCTGACCAGGAAGACTTCTCCAGCCCAGGGGCTGCTGGGATTCAAGATTAGAGAGGCCACAGTTCAGCTGGGGTCTGACAGTAAGCTTGCAAGGAAGGGAGTAAGCAAGGCCAGATCTAAGCTTTGGGGCAGATTCCTGGGGCCTAAACTGGGAAGCCATTGCCAGAGTGACAGAGCAGAGGCACAAACAGAATGAAGCTGAGAGGCAGATTCGTGCTGCACAGAGTTAACCCTGGCAAGGGCTATCTGAAAACAACAGGCAAGGCTCCCGGCAGCACCGGAGTGAGATGCTAACTGCCCTGCTTTGGTGAAGGGAATGGAAGGGGGCTGGGAAATGGCAGGCAGGTGACATTGGAGTCTGACCTTGAAGCATGAGGGAGAAATTGCAGAAGACAGAGAAGAGTAATCAAGTAGGAGGACACAGTGGAGGCAAATGCCCAGAGGTGTGCCCTGTCTGGGACATGCTGCATTGGGCTTTGTGGATAGAACACACAGCGTGAGCAGGCCAGGGGCGGAGCTGAAGCAGGGGCAGGCATGCTTGGAATGGGAAGGTCTGTGTGTCCACCCGGATGAGAAACCTGACTTGATCCTGAAAGCCATGGGGAGCTATGAAAGTACTTGAAGCAGGGTAAGTGATAGATCAGATTTGACATATATAACATTTCTTCATCTCACGGTTAGAGACTAGATTGGGGCATGGAAGTGTCCAGGACCTGAAGATGAGGGACTATCTGGAGGCTGCTGCAGTGGCCTGGGTGTAGGGCCATGTGGTTGAGGACAGAAGGTATAAGAGGTGGTGGAGAGCCATTGTGGAGCTGTACTACTGAATGTCAGTGTGAGGAAGACTGGACAATTTTGGAAACTCACATCTGAGTTTCACTCGCTTGCTTAAAACATTCTAATGGCTCCTGACTGCTCTTAGGGTAAAGTCTAAACTCCTTCCAGTGGCCTGCAATGCCTGGGTGCCCTGGTGCCTAGCAGTCTCATCAGCCTCATCTTCTACCAGGCACAGCCCCTACCTCAGAATTCTTAGCTTCAGCTCCTTATTCAGATTCTTTCAGTTGCTTGAAAGCTGCAAGCTCTCCCTTACCTCTGCCCTTGGCATATGTTCTTCTCTGCCTGGAATATCCCAGCACGCACCCTCCCTGCCCTCCCTTCACCCTAACCCGACAACCCCACACACTGGGCTCCGGCCTAGTCATCGTTCAGGTCTCAGCTTTGTGGGAGGTTCTCCATGATCCCCACCCCTCTTATGGGCTCCCTCGGCCCCTTGGACTGCTCCCATCTTGACCCTTGGTAACCTGGATGGTGACTTTCTGTAAGCTGTGGGAGGGCAGAAATCATGAGCAACTTGTTCACCACTGTCCCCCAGCTCCGTGCACAGTGCTGGCACATGTTCAATAAATATTGAAGGAAGGAAGGAAGGAAGGAAGGAGAGGGACACGTCAAGAATGATGTTCAGCTGACGGATGGTGATATTACTCCTAGAGACAGAAGATGAATTTTATTTTAGGGGGTGGGGAGAGAGAAGTTTAGTTTAGGCCCAGTTGAGCTGGAGGTATGGGAGGGTCACTCCAGAGGACATATCAAGTCAGCTGTCAAGTCTGTGGGCCTGGAGCTCAAGGAGCAGTTTGGACTAGACCTGTCTGCCAAGAGGTGAGAGCTAAAGCTGTGGAAATGAATTTGAAACTTGATGTTTTTTATTCCTAAGTAAACAGCCAGCCAAGAACCAGTATATTTTGAAACACTGGTGGCCAAGGACGTGACAGGAAGAGGTGGATGGAGGCGGTGGGAGGTGGCATCCTCGCCCTGTGGGGTTGAGGGGGATCCCTCCTCTGGAACTGCCCAAGCTGTCACACAGCTCCACAGGGAGAGAGTGCCCTGGCTGGGAAGCCTGGCTTGGGCAGGAGAGCTGGACAGAATAAAGGTTCCCCTGGCCTCTCTGTGCCCCTCCCCCCACCTGGTGCCCCCAGTGCTCCCTGGGTCCTTCTCCCTGGCTGGAGCCTATGGACCCCGGTTTGCTGTAACCTCCCATCTCCATGGACTCACCAACACCCCCTTCCCCACCGCCTCTTCGCTGCCCCAGCCAGCCTCTGTAACTCAATGCTCCTGCTCCTTCCTTAGCTGGGCCCAGGAACCTTGCCAAACGTTGTGTTTCCTGGCCTGGGGATGACTCAGGCTTCCCTCGCCAGCACTGCACCACCCCACCCCCAGCCCCTGAGCCGTGCCATAGGCTGAGCAGGGAGAGAAGCTGAGGGGCAACTTGACTCCAGGAGCCAGGGTGCTGAGGAGGTGGGCCCAGGCCCTTGCTCCTCATGCCAACCAGGTGGCATGCGCAGGGGCTGGGGGTACTGCAGACAAAGTGTCATGGCTGGGGATTGCTGGGAGGCCTGGCAGGCTAGCATTAGCAGTCCAACGTGATGATACTCTAGGATCCAGCGAGTCAATAAGTACCTTTTATGTTGTAAGCTCAAGCCCTGTTTGCAGCAGGCCAGGCCTTCTCATTTAAAGCCTTAGAGTTTTCCACTGTAAATGGAGGGGCTACTCAAGGGCTCTAGGGACCAGGGGCCTGACATAAAATGCTGGTGCCACCTCTTCCTTGCTGGCTGACCTTGTGCAAGTAAGTCACTTTGCCTGTAGTAGCCTTAGTTTGCTCATCTGTACAATGGGGATAAGAATAATACCCTTCTCCCAGGGGTGCTGGGAGGATTAAACAAAGGCACATGTGGAAAGTGCTCTGTGAACAGTCAAGGGCTGTAACAGGAGGGGTGTTATATTTATCTACATGGCCAGGATGGAGAAGAAGAAACAGGTGGCTCTCTGCTTTTCTGTCATCGGGGGCACATTCCCCAGTTCTTTCCACTTGATACTATGGGATTCCTTGAGGCCTCAGCCCATGGAAGGTCAGGGCTCAGAACTTTGGTTGCATATTTTTCTAGAAGACCTTCAGCAAGCGGCTTGACTTTTCTGAGCCTCAGTGAGCTGTATTCAGAGAGGCAAAGAAAGGGAGAATTTCTCCTCTCCTCCCTCCCCTCCCAACCTCTCTCCCTCCCTGTGGCTGGTGTGATGATCAAAGGAGGGGTTCACAGAGAGGTGAGGCCCAAAGGCCCAGCACCCTTCCCAGATGTGCTGAGGCGGGGTACAGAAGAAATGTGGACTGTGGAGGGCAGGGCCAGCACTGGCCTGTGTGTGTGATCAAAGGCACAGAGTGAGGTGGGGCAGGGGGTGGAGGGTGAGTTCTTTGCATTGCTGAGGGTTTAATGCTTTCTCTTGGTTGCCTGGATGCCTTGGCCATACCCCCTCCCTAGTGTTCACTACAGGCCTGTGCCCGGAGTCCCCATCAGGCCCAGTGTGAGTGAAGAGCAGGCTGCTTACCTGGCTGCTAGTGAGTGGGTTGGCAGATCACCTGCCTGGCAGGCTGTCCCAGCCCCACCTAGCTGACTGCTGCCTTACCTAGCTGTCGCATGTGTACCCAAGGGCTGCAAGCTTCCTGGACTGAATGTTGGAGGACTGCACTGCTGGCAAGCTGCCCACTGCCCAACTATGTGAGGTGTCCCACTGTCCCACTGGCTGGCGCTTGCCAGCCTCCAGTGTGTATGAGAAGTGGCCAGTACTGTGGGTGGGTCTGAGCCTCTTGGCCTCTTGGCTCAGAGCAGCAACTCCTGTGTGGCGGTGTGGGTGTGTGCAAGCCTGTGTTCTATCCTGGGCTGGACGACGTCGACATCAGCCCTGCAGCCCTGCGGCCTCCTCCAAGGGATGGGAGCAGAAATAGCAGCTTTGTTCTAGAGTTCAGGAGGAAAGATGCAGGCCCTGCTGGGCCTGCTCCAGTACCCGGGAGCTCCGATGGCTGACTTGGCCAGGAAACTGGCCTTCTAAAAAATGCCCAGGCCAGCCTATCCCAAGCCCTACTTCCCATCCTTGGTGGGAGTCCTAGGGGAGACGCCTCTGAGCCATTGTTCCCAGGGACAGCTCACCAGGGTCAGATCTAGGCCAGGCCAGGGTCTTTAGCCCCCACATCCTGGGAGGAGGCACATGATGTCCCAGAGAAACGGCTCCTCCAGCCTTTGTTCTTGGCTGGGCAGGCAGACACTTAGGATGCCATGGTTTGCTGGGGAGAGGGGTTGGGGTAGACAGTGCTCCTTTTTATTTCCCTTGGGAAGGGTTTATGGGAGAGTAAACTGAGGCAGGGTGAAGACACTTGGCCCAAGATCATGGCAGAGTTGGAATGGCACCACAAAATGGAAGGGACCCCAAAGTGTGCTTAGCGGCCCTCTAGAGTTTTGGCTCCATGGAGCAGGGACTTTGTTTTGTTCTGGGCTGTATCCTCAGAGCCTAGAACAATGCTTGGCACACAGCAAGTGCTCAAAAAATATCCGCAACTATGTGAGCCCCTCTGCTATCTCAGCTGGTGCTCCGCCCGTGTGATTGAAGGCTGACCATGCTTGGAGTGCTCTGGACTCAAGACAGACCTGACTTCCAGTTTGGTCTCCAACACTTTCTAGCTAGGTGACCTCAGGACTCAGTTTCCTTATCTGTAAAATGGAAATAGCGATTCCCACCTCTGAGTGGCATGGAGGAGTTTTGAGACAGCTTTGGCAGCTTTCCTGGCACATAGTCAATGCTCTTTAATGTTCATTCTCTCCCCCTTTCTTCTTATCGAGTCTTCTTTTGTCCAGGCTAGACAACCTGGCAGCCTCAGACATTCCTTGTTATCCCATTTGATCCCCACAACAGGCCCTCTCAGGTGTGGTGCTGTCTATATCCCCATCTTACAGATATGGAAACTGAGGCTCAGGGAGAGAGATTCTGGTCGCACAGTAAGCACTAGAGGCAGAATTTGAATGCCATTCTGTCTGGCTCCTGGCCTTTTTCTCTAATGCAACACTTGATTCTTACCATTCACAATAGCTTACATCTGATAGTCTAGCTGTGAGACCTCAGGCACCTCGCTACACCTCTATGAGTCTTGGTTTCTTCCGTTGTCCAATGGGAGTAATTATCCCGACTCCCCTGGCCTTGATGATAATCCAGGGCAGTTGGCTATCTCCACGTCCCCCCCCCCCACCTGCTTCTCTCCAAGTGATTGGCAGATGACCACGTGCCTCTGACCACCATCCTCCTCAGGCATTCCTGGCAAGGCGGCTGGAACTCCAGCCCTTTTGCTGTCTTTCCAGGAAACATATCTGAATGCAAGTGAATAAGAGGGACGTTATTAGAGGGATAACATTGGGTCAACTCTAGTTTATTAAAACAGCAGTACATCATTTTTTAAAACTATCATTAGCAACAAATGAGTTTTGACAACACACCATGCAACTGATTGTGACACACTGGTAGACCATAACTCCTCAGGGAGAACGACGGGGATTTCTGATAGCTCTTTTGAGAATCTGTAAAGTCCTATGGAAATGCAAGCAGTGATTAGTATTATTATAATAATTACCATTGTTCCTAGCCTGGGAGGCTATGTAGTACAAAGGTTAAGATCCTGGATTCAGGAGCCAAACTGCTTGGGTTCAAATACTGGCTCTGCCACTTCCCAGCTGTATGACATTGGGCAAGTTACTTAACTTCTCTGTGCCTCAATTTCCTCGTTTATCAAATGGGGATAATAATAGCAGTATCTACTTCCCAGGGTTGTTTAAGGATCAAATGAGATAATGTAAATAAAGTGTTTAGCACAGTGTTTAGTTCAAGGGTCAGCAAGCTACAACCTGCAGGCCAGGTCTGGTTCTCTGCTTGTTTTTGTAAATAAAGTTTTATTGGAACACAGCCAGGTTAATTTGTTTATCCATCATCTATGGCTGCTTTTGTGCTACAAGAGCAGTGTTGAGTAGTTGCAACAGAGACTATACTCTCTGGTCCCTTGCAGAAAATATCTGCCAACCTCTGTGCTAGTTCATAGAGGAATTGCTCAATAAATGTGAGCTATTATTATTTTATTTCATTTCATTATCCTAAAAGCCCATTCATTGTAAACATGGGAGTACAAGTCCAGAGAGGGGAAATGACCTGTCCAAGGCCATAGCTAAGATGGTAGAGGATTGGACATTGAACCTAGGCTCCCTGACTCCTAGTCCAGGGAACTTTCTAGTACATGACATTAAGCAGAGATCCCCCATGCTTGTAGCCTCTGAGCTCGGAGTTCTTCTTTCAGGACGTAGAAGGAGCTGGCTTATCTCTCAGGACAAGGGATGCCAGCTGCCAAGCCCAGGGACATGCCTCCCTCCCTGTGTCAAAGGCTCTGCCAGGTCAGCTAGCACAGAGCAGCTTCTTTGCCCCATGCACGCCCATCAGGACCCTTCCGTGGCTTTCTATCCTTGCGTCCATTGCCCTGGTAGGCCAGGCTGGGGTGGCAGCCTTGCTGGGTGATTAATGTTTCGGTCCCACACTCAAGACTCTTATCTGCTGGCTGGCCTTGCCCTTGTTCTTGTAATGGGCTGGTTTAGGCCATTTACACTTCCTTTGGTCTGGTCTCCTGTCCAATAGCAACTATGACATAATTATGTGACTCTCCCTTATCCTTAATCCTCTCAAACTGCCTAGTTATCTTTAATTTCCTGTCCATTTCCCTTACTGGGGAGCTAAGTAGAGCTAAGTCAGGCCAAAAGTGATGGGATAGCATGGGAAACCTCATGGATACTCACCCAGGGTCCCTAGAGCCCAGAGAGGTAGCTTGGGCCCCACAGCCTATGAAGGCTAGCAGGACACACTACTTCCCAGTCTGGACCTCCTCTGTTGACAAGTATAAATCATTGGTAGGGGCAGGGAGGGAAGACTTCTAAGGTCCCTTCCTCCCAGCTGGGGCAGTCTGGAAGTCTTGAGACCTAATTTCATTTTTTATAATTTTATTTATTTATTTTTCCCCCCAAAGCCCCAGTAGATAGTTGTATGTCATAGTTGCACATCCTTCTAGTTGCTGTATGTGGGACACGGCCTCAGCATGGCCGGAGAAGCGGTTCGTTGGTGCACGCCCTGGACCCGAACCCAGGCCGCCAGCAGCAGAGTGCGCACACTTAACCGCTAAGCCATGGGGCTGGCCCTTGAGACCTAATTTCAATGGGCTTAGTAACCTACAGTCTCTCTACCTTCCCTCAGTACCTATATCAAATACTATTCGTGTCCCCGCTGTCTTCTCCAAGTCTCATAACCTCAGGAGTGACAGGCCTAGGACCAATTCTAGCTAGAGTGAGTGTATGTGTATGTGTGTGCGTATGCACACACGTATGTGCAAGCTTATGTATGTTCCTGTGACCAGGGACTGCCTTTGACATAGGGTCTGGCATATGGTAGCCACTCAAGATGTGCTCATCTTCTTCCTCTCTTGGGTGACCATGGTGCCTAACACTGGGCAGAGCTACTCTGGTGGGCACACAGTAGCTATTCAATCAGTGTTTATCAAATGACTAGTTTGAGTAGGTGTGTTCTTCCTGGGAGTATGTTCTGTGTTCCGTGTGTGTGTGTGTGTTTATGTGTGTAGTGTATGAAATGTGTACACTTTGGGTATGGAGTGTGTGCTCTGTGAGCATGTGTACTACATGTGTTTGGCATGTGGGCATGTGTGTACCTGACATACTGGTGTGTATGTCTACATGTGAGGGGGTGCAGGCAGGAGAGTGCAGTAATTTAGAGTTCAAAGCACAAGCTCTGAAGTCAGACTGACCTGAGTTTGAATCCCAGCTCTGCTCTTTCTCGTGGCACTACTTTGTTTCCTGAATTTATCTAAGTTCCAGACTCCTCACCTATAAAAAGGGAGGTAGATATGAACGCCAGACTAACGGGAATGTAGAGAACATGAAATGTGCTAATGTAGGCAAAACTCCTAGCACATGACCTGGCACATGGTGAGTGTACAGCAGATGATAATTGTTGATGATGATGATGATAATTAGCATGTGGAGAGCTTGGCTGTCAGGGGCATATGTGCCGTGTGGGGAGTGTGAACGTTTGCATGTGTGCGCCAGTGTGGGGCAGAGTGTGTGAAGGAAGAGCCCTATAGGAGAGACTGGAGGTGTGGGGCAGACCCTGGGGATGCCTGCTTGGAAGGAAAGCCCAGAAAGCAGGGGCATAGGCCACATATAGACACAGAGGAAGCTGAGAGAGGGCTAGACTTACTTGGTATATGGATCTGGTGACTTAATGAGCCTCTTCCCCTCTCAGCAGCAGGATTAATGGGATGAAAGTGGGCAAAGGACAATTTAGCTGGAGATTCAGGAAACAGCCCCTGACAGGGCAGCCTATTAGCTTAAGAAATGGTCTGTCGGGGCTGGCCCAGTGGCATAGCGGTTAAGTTTGCATGCTCCGATTCAGCAGCCTGGGGTTCGCAGGTTTGGATCCCAGGCGCAGACCGACACACCAGTTATCAAGCCATGCTGTGGTGACATCTCATATAAAGCAGATGGATGTTAGCCCAGGGTCAGTCTTCCTCTGCAAAAAGAGAAGGCTTGGCAATGGATGTTAGCTCAGGGCTAATCTTCCTCACAAAAAAAAAAGAAGAAAGAAAAGAAAAATAAATGGCCTCTCCCAAGACCCTCCATGGCTCTCACCCAAGCAATTTTAAAGCCCTGCCTGCCCAAGCGAAGTGAGGAGAGAGCTGGGGAGGTGGGGAAGAGACAACAGGGAGCCAGGGAGCAGATACTGGGAGGCAGGCTGGAGAGGAGACTGGGAAGGGTGGCAAGTTTGCAGTGGGTCCTAGGAGAAGAGGTTGGAAGAAGAGGGGAGTCTGAGAGGGAGGCAGAGAACAGGGGGCTCTGGAGGGGAGGGAAAGGAAGAGGAAGGCAGTGGCACTGGGAAAGCCACCTCCTCCCTCTCTCTGGGCTTGGCAGAGTCTCCTTTAAGCCAGGCATTGCAGCCTCTCAGTGAATCGTGGGGGCTGGTTCTAAGGCTGTTCCATGCTCCAGTGACTGGGCTTGCAGTTGAAAACATGGAGGTGACCAAAACTCCAGGGTGATCCAGGGACACCTGGATATGTGGAAGAGATGCTCCTCAACCAGGGACTCCTCTAGGAATCAGATACCCTACAGCTCCCTAGCTCCCCTCCATGGCATTTTCAGCATACTCCTGTGCCCTCTCCTTTGGCTTCTGTCTCTCAGGGCACCGTCTAGCCTGGCATGGCCCCTAGTCACTTCTGAGGCTCAGCTGAGGCTGATCTGCCATGTACTCTGGGAGTCAGTGGCTGGCTGCCCTTACCATCTGCTAGTGTATGTCTGAAGTCCTGTCCCACTTGCCTGCACTCTCCAGGATAGACCTGCACCCCTGAATGGGGAGACATCTTTGGCCACAGTTGAGATGGACATCAGGGGACCTCCAAATTCCCACTTTTGGTCTCTGCCCTCATCCTCTTTACTTTCTGCCTGAGTACATATCAATTGTCTGTGGGCCCTTGAAGGCCGAGACGACAACAATACATTTCAGTAATGATAAAAATGATAGTGGTGATCATAATAGTATTGCCAATGAAGATAGTGACAGTGTCAATGGTGGTAATGAAGGTGTTAATAGCATCGAAGGTGATGGTGGTGATGAAGTTAATGGTGATAATGACAATAAAGGTGGCAATGATAGAAGTAATGATGGTGATGGCACATGTGGTAATGGCAATGGTGTTAATGGACTTGGTAATGGTGAAAGAGGTAGTGATAATGATGAAGGTGATAACGATGGTGGAGTTGATGATGGTTATGTTAGAGATAGAAATGGTGGCGAGGAAGAAGCTGAGGGTGATGATGATGGTTGAGGTGGTAATCGTAGTGACGATGATGGAAGTGGAGATAGTAATGTAGGGGTAGTAATGGTGGTGGTGCTGATGGTAGATGTGGAACTTGTGATATTAGAGGTGGTGATGGTGGTGATTGATGAAGGTGTTAGTGATGTTGAGAGTAATGGTGGAGGCAGTGATTGTGATAGAGGTAGTATAGGTGATGGTGAGGATGGTGATGTTGATGGTTGTGATAGCAATAAAAATGGCAATGGGGATGGAGTTGGTGGTGGCAGTGGTAATGGTGATGGTGATGAAGACTGGAGCAATTGATGATGGTGATGGTGATGACAATTATGATAGCCAAGAATCTAATAGGTCATTATTTTCTATATTATTCCTGACTTTTCTTCCAATACTCTCCATCTTAGCTTTACTTTACTTTCCATCCTTCACTGTTTCTGAGGAATTAGAAAATTGGGCCAACCAACAAAGATACTGTGCAGCTATTGGTCTCCAGAAGAGTAGCTGGGTCTCCTGGTCTCATTTGTTGTTGGGAGAGTCATAATTCAGGCAATGATTTTCCTCATTTCCACTAAAGACAAAATAGTAAAGACTTGGCATCAGGGACTAAAGTTAGGTATTATTAAGAGCATTCCAATGGTGAAGAATGTAATGCTTGGAAGTTACCTGAAGAAGGCTGTGGAATGTCCTACCTTTGAGATGGCACAGAACAAGAGAGAGATCCCCATTGACCTGCATGAATCATGCCTAAAGGCAGGGGAATGGACATGATAATCTCTGCAGGTCAGGACCAACTTCAGGAATTGGTTCTTTGGCTTGCGAGGCAGGGAAAGGAGGTGGATTTGTCTACCGAAACCTGCAGTTTCTCTCTTGTTCTGTGCCATGTCAAAGGTAGGACATTCCACAGCCTTCTTCAGGTAACTTCCAAGCATTACATTCTTCACCATTGGAATGCTCTTCATAATACCTAACTTTAGTCCCTGATGCCAAGTCTTTGCTATTTTGTCTTTAGTGGAAATGAGGAAAATCATTGCCTAAAGCTAATGGTAAGGAGATGAGAAGAGGAGGTTTGGGAATGGAAGAGGCAATGCATTCTGGTGGTTTAGAGAAATGTTGGCGTTCTCGTCCAGATTCCTTGTGGTTCTGAGTGGGAGGTGACCCAGGATGTGGGCCTCTGTGGCACTGCCTCCAGCCCTGCGTCGGCCAAGAGGCCGCCCTCCAGGGCCATGGCTCCCATCCCCCAGCCAGGCTGTGTTAAGAAGGAGGGAGAAGAAGGAAATAGGGAAAGACACTGCTCACAGTTCCCGAGATGAATCTACTTTCTCCCACAGACTCTTGGAGCGCATACCTCCCCCCACAGTTCTCATTTCCCCTACCTCTTCTCAGTTTCCTGATTTTCAAAGGCCACTCACTGAAGCCAACCAGGGACAGGCTTCCTGTAGCAACTTGATGGGTACCAAGGCAATGGTCACATGCCAAGGGAAGGGGGCACAGAATGTTGCCCTAATAGCATGGACTTCAGAATCATAACCAGGGCCAAGTACTAACTCCATTATTTAATCACTGTGTGACTTTAGACCTAGTGGTGTCACTCTCTGAGCCTCACAGTTTCCCCCTCTGTAAAATGAGGACCTACCTCCCAGACTTTTATAAGGATTAAGAGATAATGTATGCAAGGTACCTAATATACTACTTGGCACCTAGTAGATGTTCAAGAAGCATTCGTTTTCTTCCTCCTGCCCACTGTCCCTTTCAGAAGGGGAGAAAGTAGGCATGGCCTAATCCCCTTACTAAGCTCCTTGGGCACAGACCTTTCCCATGTCACTAGGCATCTGAGCCTCCTCCCTGCGTTCCTCATGAGACTGGGAGAGTCTACATAAGGTTAAAGGGGCAGGCACCCCTTCCAGCCTGGGTGCTGGGTTTGGAGTCAGAGGAATTGCTAATGGTACGACCTTGGTCATTGCTTAGCTTCTCTGGGACTCAGTTTCCTCATCTGAAAATAGGGATGATAATCCTTGCTCTGCCGGCCTTGCAGCTTGTTATGATACTCAAATGAGATCATGCTTTGGGAAATGCAAAGGGCTGGATACATGTGGGGTTTATTAGCTCAGTCTGGGAGGGACGGAGGAGAGGATTAGTCCCTGGAGACTGGGTTAGTGCCCAACTCAGGGGTGTTTTCCCTTTGGGGATACCAGGGCCAAAGTATTCAGGGGTTCAGGAGTGACTGGGGATGTAGAATTGGAACCCAGCCGTGAGGCCATCCATGTTTGGCTTGGGTGGAGTGGGACAGGGGGTGTTCATTTATGTCCTTTGGCATAACTCACATGTAAATATGTCAATTATGGGGTTTGAATCAACCGCTTGGAACTTCTTGAGTCGGATGACAACCCCAAAGGCCAAAGGCCTTCTTTCCTTTTTGGTTCTACTGAGATCAGAATTTGACCAGTGTCTGAAGTTGGCCAGTCCTTCCCTACCTGCCACAGGAAGCTGTAGGCCATGCCATTCTAGGTGACCTTAAGTCAGAGTTGAGTTTGTGCTGAGTTGGGAGTTCTGATGGGGTGCAGATCTTTATGGTACCCTCTGCCTGCACGACCATAGGCCCAGTGTCTGGGACCTAATGGCCCTCACCAATGGTCTTCTTCTTTTTCCCACACGTCCTTCCCCCTTGTTTTCCTTATCAATGGCCTACTCTTCTTTCTCATAGTAATAGCCAACTTCTTCACACCTTAAGCTCTCATCATTGCGTCCTCTTCTTCCTGACCAGTGTCTAATTCTCCACCACCACGTCTGGGTAGCAAGGGTGCCCATGCCACATGCCCCAGGCTGACTACATAGCCCCCGAGTGCTTTTCTTTGTTGTTTGTTCCCTGTCTACCCCCTCCTCAGCCTCCCACTCTTCTTTGAAAGCCTCATTTCCAACCCCCCATGCCATCCCTGGCTCTAGTTCCTCCTGCCTCTTCTCTCAATCCCTTCCTCTTTCATTTTCCTGAGGACAGGCCAGAGGAGCCTAGAGATTCTCCTTCAACCCTCTCTTTCCCCTCCACCCATCTTCCTGTCTTTCCACCACAGCATCTCCTCTTACCTCATGACTCAGCTCCTATCTTAGGCGCCTGCTAGTGATGCATTCTTGTGCTCTTCCCACCACAAGCAGCCTAAACTCCAGACACCCCCTTACCCCAAGTCAGCTTGGGCCCTGCCTGGCTCCCACCCACAAAACTCAGTCCAGTTGGCCCCTCCCTGTGGGTGTCCCATGGCAGCCAGCTGCTGTCTGCAGTTCCTTGGTGGGGACCACATACCAGTTACCCCTGGAGCCAGAGTTCAGACGTGGACCTCATAGGATGTGTTTGATCAGCTGAGGCCAAATCTGTGGCCTTCTAGGAAATGGCACCTACCAGCTCAGCTGTGCTCAGGAGCCAGGGTCCTAAGGCAGGCGTGGCATGGCCCAGCAGCCAAGACATGGGGAGGAGAGGAAAGGCAAGGAGAGGAGAGCTCTTTTCCTCTTTTCTATGCGTGTGTGTGTGTGTGTTTGGTATGAGTAGGGGTGGTGGTGAAGTCTGTGTTGTGTCACTGTGTCAGAAACTGATGGGTGCCACACAGGTGTTGGACTATCACTGCATCATGTGAGTGCCGTGCACTTACTCTGTGTGTTGTGTGCCAGAGGTTGGAGGGCTGCCATGCTTTGGGATGGTGTGTGTATTAGGTGTCTCTGTGTCCTGTGTATGCTCTTGCAGTGGCTGTGATTTGTGCTGTGTCAATGGTATGGGGTCTGGTGGATGCTATGATGGGTGTGTTATCTCACTGAGGTGGGGGTACTATGGGGGACTGCATCATACTTGGCTGCAAGTGTGATGTGTATGCTCAGAGACTTGCATTTCATGGTGCTGGTGTGTAGTGGGAATGTGGTGTGTGTCACTAGGTTTATGCATCTTCTGGGAGGCTGTGGCTTATGTGGCGTGAAGTTCATGAACCCCAAACCCAGTTCCCAGTGCCTGTAGCTCAGGCCCGGGAGTCTTCAATTTCGGGTGAATTGGGGCCAAATTCTTGTATAAATTGTCCCACTTCCTACCCCAGCCCCGCCCTGCAGGTCAGGTCATCCTTCAGTTTCTGTGGTTTAATCCAAACCATCGGCTGAAGTTCCCTGAACACTGAGTTTATGATGACCAGAGTGGGAGGAGGTAGGGCAGAAGCAGTGGAAAGAGAAGGAGGGGGAGGAGGCAGAAGGGAGGGGTAATGGGGGAGGGAGAGGAGTAGGAAGAGAGAAGGAAGAGAAAGCGGAGGAAAAGGGAGAACAGGAGAAGAGGGAGGGTGGAGCATGAAGAGCCAGTTGGCGGGCTTGCCCAAGCCCTGCAACACTATTCTAGGCCCTGAGATGCAGTAAATCCAAGTGAGGTCGGCACTCCTAAGGCCAAGTTCAGGGGGCCATGGGAGAGTCAATCAGGTGGAGATGGTTTAATGGGGGAGCAGGAAAAACCTTTGAGAGGAAGAGATGTTTGAACTGATGTCTGAAGGTGTGATATGTGTGAAATCTTCTCTGAGTTTCTGATTCCAGCAAGTAGGAACATTTTCACTTACTTTCTTGGTTACCCAGGCTCAAGCTGAGGGTATTATCTTTGGATTATTCCTTTTCCCCCACATCCAATCAAGTTGGCAAACATTGCAATGGCTTGTGCATTTAATCGTTCACTCAACAAATAGTCACTGAGCCTGGACTCTGCTAGGCACTGTGCCAGGCCCTGGGAAGCCATCAGCAAGCAAGTGAGACTAGGTTCCTGCTCTCGTGTATCTCACCTTCTCCTCAGTGCTGCCTTCTCCAGCCACTGCTCTGGGTCAGGCCTGAAGTCCTCCCCTCAGGGAGGACTCCAGCAACCTCCTCACTATGCCCCCACCTCCAGGCTCACCTCTCCAGCTCACAGTCCTCACTGCAGCCAAGGGAGCTTGAAAAAGCTGTGTTCATTCAACAAGATTCACTGTGGCCCTACCGTGTGCCAAGAACAGTTTTAGGCACTTGGGATACATCAGTGAACAAAACCAAGTTCCCTCATGGAGCTAACAGTGTAGCAAGAGGAGATGACAGTAACAATAATATAATAAATAAATTATATAGTATGTTAAAAGGTGGTACGTGTTTTAGAAAAATCAAAGAGAAAAGGAACAGGGATTGGGGATGCCAGAGTGAGGGGCTGGATGCAGAATTACTTCAAGTGGTCAGGGTAGGCCCCATTGTGAAGATGATATTGGAGCAAAGACCTTAAGAAGGTGAGAGGATTAGCCATGCAGATATCTGGGGAAAGATCATTCTGGGCAGAGGGAACAGCCAGTGCAATGGCTGGGAGGTTGGAGCGTGCCTGGCATGGTTCAATGTGGTGATGTCCAGTGAGCGAAGGGGGAGTAGCTGGAGATGCTGGGGGGTCGGATTACATGAAGTCTTGGAGGCCAGTGTAGGCACAATAGCTTTTACTCTGAGTGAGATGGGGAGCCTTGGGAGAGTCTCCACCTATGTTGTAACAGGATGTCTCAGGCTTCTCAGTGGAGAACTCTGTATGGGCAAGGGCAGAAGCAGAGAACCAGTCAGGAGGCTTCCACAGTGATCCAGGGAGGCAAGCTCAAACAGATCAAGGGGGAGACAGGCTGAAATGGGTGTTGTGTGTTCTAAAAATCTGGGCATGTAGGTAGGGTCAGGGAGGTGTCATTACTGCTGGCAAGCAGAGGAATGGCGGCAGAAAGCCGGGACAGGCAGGCAGCCCTGAGCTAGCCACTGACCACACCCAAGGGCAAGGAATGCCCTAAGATGTTGCATGGAGCTCTTTCTGCTCAGGCCAACCCTCTAGCCTCATCCCAGCCTCTGAATCCAGCCAGTATTGCTGGTCCAGGTAGAGGCTGAACATGCACATTCATCATTAGGGCTCAGGGAGCCCTTGCTCAGCCACTGTCTTATATACTCCTCCCACAGTCCTGTGCAGTAAATGTTCATATCCCCATCAGCAACAGCAAAGCAATAGCTGCCACTTGCATGGTGGTTGCTATGCTATAGGCACTTAGTCTCAGAACTTTACATGCATCAAGTCACTTGACCCTCATGACCATTCTATGAGATAGATATTGTTATCATCCCCCTTATACATGTGACAAAATTGAGGTACAGTGAGGTTAAATAACTTGCCCAAGGTCACAGGTGGTAAAAGACGGAGCCGGAATTCAAACTGAGGCATTCTGGCTGCAGTTTGTGCTCTTGACCCCTATGCTGATAGGAAAACCAAACTTAGAGACAGGAGTGACTTCCCAAGTTTACATAGCAACTTCGTGGTGAAGTTCATATTTGCTCCAACACACCTGATTCACAGCCCAGAGATTCCTCTGACGTGGGGGGAGTTGCTCCAAGCTCCAAGCTCACACAAACACTTAAGGTCGGCTACTGTCTTTAAAGTTTATCTTCATTTTTTTAAAGTTCCTTTTGTTTTATCCCCTCCCCCACCTGCATGTTTCCAAGCAGAAACTTGGAGCTTTCACACCAGCCTGTGCCCTGAATGGCAGAGGCCAGGAAAGGAGGCTAAGCTGCTGCAAGGGGGTGGCATTTGCTGGAGGTATTTTTCCATTCAGTAATTGTCTTCATCCCCCAAAGGAGAGATCTGGGGTAGGAGTGCCGTGGGCTGGGCTGGAGCAATCCCTCGCAAGCCTCCCTGGAAGGTGCACGCATGTCTGTGGGTTTTCATGCATGTGTGTGCCTCTGTTTTCACACGTGTGTCTGGATGGACATGGGCGTTAGGTGACAATGTGTGTACTAGCTTCTGTGTGTGTCTGCCTGGAGATGTGCGTATTGATTGATGTCTGTGTGTAACTGCAGCTGGGTGGGTGAGTGTGTGTGTGCCTGAATGTGTGTATGATGGGAGTGGGGTGGGTGTGTGCATGTGTCTGTGTGTGGGGATGGGTGTGTAGGTCTCTAGAGTACAGGGCTAACCACTGGGCCCTTCTGCCAATTTGGCTGGCCTCAGCCTGCCCTGCCCACCTCAGGCACACCTGTTGGCCCAGTTCTGCATCGCACATCAGAGATTGCCTGGCTCTTGGCTTCAGCTTCAGCCTCCTCTTCACTCCCTGCCTGGCTTGCAGCCTCTCTCTCAAAGCCTCCAAGCTTTGCCCAGGGGAAGTAGAGACCAATGTGAGAGAGGTAAGCACATTCTAGTCCAGGACCCAGAGACCCAACATGATAGTATTCCCGGGGGCCTGGGTTCAGGCACAGGCTGCCACCATCAGAATAGGAAAGGTTATTCATGTTGAAGCACTCTGACACTCTGATGGGGACTGTGTCTGTCAGAATGTTGTCAGGAAAATAGAGACCACCCTAGGTCTTTCAACAGAGGGAATTTTATCCAGGGGTTTAATCCAAGTAGTGCAGACTTGGGAGTCAGACAGCTCGGCTTCAGGTCCTGGCTCTGCTATTTTCTTGCTGTTTGACTTGGGAAAGTTACTTAAGCTCTCTGTGCCTCAGTGTCCTCATCTGTTAGCTAGAGATGATAATGTTGGTATGTAGCTCACAGGCTCATGGGGAGGGTTAAATGAGCCACTGTATGTAAAAGTGTTTGGACGAGTGCCTAGCACATGGTAAGCACTGTGTCAGGATGGGTTGTTAGTAGTAGTAGGATGATGGCGGTGGAGTAGAGATGGAATTTCTAGGTTTCTAGGATCTGCCTCATCTTAGGCAGACACTTTCCTCTCTCCGGATCTCCGTCTGTCCCAGCATCTGGTCAGGAAATCCTCACTGCCAGGATGGTGGCAGAAACAGGCAGTGGACAGTGTCTTGCCACTTAGCTCTGAGCCAGGGCCCTTCACCCACTTTTGCCCAGAGCGCTGTTACCATTCAGCTTCCAGATGCACATGCACATCTGGATGCACACCAGAGCCTCAGCCCATTCCAGGCATGGCCTCAACCCTTTAATCCCAGCCCCTTGGAACATCCCCACATACCTGCACAGCTTGTGACTGACAAAGGACTCATGCAATAGCTCATTTGGCAGTCAGGACAATCCTGGGAGATGGAGATTTTTAACCTTTTTTCCCCCCACCGACAGAAGCTGAGTCTCAGAGAGGTTGAGCAACTTACCCAGGAGCATACAGCTACTACCTGGCAGAGCCAGGGCATGAACTCACGTCTGTCTGACTCCAGGCCCATATTCATGACCACTCTAGCCACGGCCCCTGAGTGTCTGTGGACATGTCTGTCTCCCCCACGGGAATCTAAGCCCCCTGTGACCTCTGTGTCTCTTTGTCCAGCAGTGCCAAGCAGTGCCTGTCACAGAGCTGAGTGCCCAATGGGGTGCAGCCCACAGGCCAAACTCAGTCCAGAGATGTGTTTTGTTTAGCTTGCAGAATATTTCTAGGAAGTTTAAGATTAGTCACCAATATTGCAAAATTGGGCGATTTTATATAAAAATCCAAATTTCCTACTCCTCTCAAAAAATGTGGGAGCCCTGGCAACCCTGAGCCTGCATTTCAACATGGCAACAACCTACTGTACTTGAGGAGCCACTCTCCTGCAGATGGGGCACGTGATCTCCACTTCACCCCAGCCCCTGGTACTCCTTTTTGTCACCCCAGCTGCCATTCCTCATCCTACTTGTACCATGGCTCTCTGTCACTCATTCTATTTCTTCACTTACATCCCTCACTTGGCCTGAGTGGGCATCTGGGCTGGTGTCTCCTGGGGCAGAGTGTGAGTCCCCCAGGAAGCCCTGGGGGCCAAGGTAGCTGTCTACCCACATGAGCTTTCCAATATTAGCTATGTATTCATTTATCCCTCCGCCCATCCCCCCAGGCCTCTCTCCCTCCATGCCATCTAGCAGAGGAGGTAAGCCAGGGACACAGACAGTTTTGTTGCTCACGAATAAAGGGCTCTGGGATGGTAGAGGATGGGGGCATTTCTTCTGGCCAGAGTGAAATCAGAGTAAGCTTCTAGGAAGAGGCTACATTTGAGTCTGGAAGCGTAGGCAGGCTTTGGATGCACGGAGATGGGAGCAGAAGGGATCATAGAATTAGCAACAGGAGCAACAAAGGCAGGGAGGTGGCCATATCTGGGTTGTGTACTGGGACACTTGAATGGTTGAATATGACTGGATCTCTGGGTGATGGAGAGGACCAGGGGAAGGAGGGATGAGAACTAACATTTGCTGACCTCTCATCTCTGGAGACTCCTAGTCCCTGCGTGGCACCCTGTGAGGGACATGCGTGCAGGGGCTTGGTTAGTTCTCATAGCAATCATGTGAACCCAGGACTACAGAAGCAATCGTTAGAAATGAGTGAATTGAGGTTCAGAGGTTAGGCCGTTTGTGCAAAGCCACACAGCTAGCAGAAGAGCTGCAATTCCCCCCAGGTCTGCCTCCATACTGGGAGAAAGAGGGCTGGGGAGCCATAGAAGGCTTTGAGCAGGCAAGTGGCCGGGTCTGTCATGCCTTCTGGGCTGTGGGCAGGTGGCCTTGGGGATATGGGAGGGGAATCCTAGTCTCTTCTGCCTGCTTCTCCCCTCGCAGCTTATCTTCTCCAAGTCTGTTGACTCCACCTCCTAAATAGCTCTCCATCCTCACTGCCTTGCCCCTAACCTAGGCCCCTGCACTTCTCATCTGTACCATGGCAGGAGTCTCCCACCTGGTCTCCCTGCTCACATTCTTTCTCCCTTCCCATCCACTCTCTGGCTGCAGCCAGAGTGAACTTCCAAAAGGTCAGAGCTGACCGTGTCACCCACTACCTCACACTCACACCCACTCGTTTGCTGGGAACTCTCCAAACAACTCCCTGTTGCCTGAAGGGTCTGCTTTTCCATCAGCTTCTCCCTCTGTGTGGGCTATCCTTTCACTCCTCCACCCTTTCAGTGCCTGGCACATTCATTATGTCCTTTAGAACTCAGTTCGGGTGCTGTTTCCTCCTGGAGGCTTGCCCTGACTTCTCTCCTTCTCCGTGTCTGGTTTAGGTGGCCCTCTTCTGGACTCCCAGAACCTCCTGGGCTCGCTTCCACCATGGCCCTTTCCCAAGCACCCTGTAAGAAAAGCACCTTCCTTCATGGTCTCTCCTATAAGACTGGGCATTCCTCCTGGGCAGGACTGAGGGCCAATAGAGTACAGTGGTTAAGAGCATGGACTCTGGACTCAGACTGCCAGGCTTTGAACCCTGGTACTGCCATTTAATACATGCGTACACTTGAGTAAGTCCTTTTGCCACTCTATGCCTCAGTTTCCTCTGTAAAATGTGGATTATAATACCACAACCTGCCAGAGGGCTTTTGTGAAAAAGAACAGAGTTCATGTAAAGCACTTAGAACAGCACTCAGCTTATAGTAAGTGCTCAATAAATGCTTCTATTATTGATAACTTCTGTATCCCCAGGGCCTGGCACAGAGTAGGTGTTTGGTGGCTAAATGGGAGGCCTGGAGTACTCTGGGTCAGCGGAGACCAGCCTTCTTGGAGGGAGGCCTAGCTGGAAGATGAGCCCCTCACTAAGTGGCTGAGAAGGGGTTAGGGATAGATGTGACCCCCAAGGAGTAACTTCAGACTTAATGGTAGCTGTATGTGGTAGCTCCTATCTGGTCCAGTGGCCAGCCTCCCCCATCAATGTGGTTCTAATAGTCAGCTGACACCTCATTAGCCTAAGTCCAGGCCCAGTTATGCTGCAGCGCAGTAGCAGTGAGCCAGCAAGCCGCTGGGGGCCCAGAGGCTCGTTAGGGCCAAGCCTTCACCAGGGCCAGAGGGCCCACAACATGATACCGGCTGAGGGCCCAGTCAATGTGTTTCCAATCAGCAATTAGTCTTTAATTAATGGGGCTGCAAAATGATTGTTTTCCTGTCTGAATGGCGGCGTGGGCAGGGAGCCGGCAGGAATGGCCATCTGGGGAGTGTTAAGCTGGAGTTACAAGAGGAGACATAAAGAAAGGAACCAACCACTCCAATTTGGGACCGAATCATGGCCCTGGGCAAGCTGTGTGGTGCTCAGCCCAGTGGCAAATGAAAGCCAGGCCTGGGCTCCTGGTGGCACCTGCTCTTTCCCAGACTCTGGTGTCCCCAGTGGCTCTGGGGATGGCCAAGAGGGTATTCTCTGGAGCCTCAGTTTCCCCAGGTACACCATGAGGAGTTTCCTGGTGGTTCTCTAAGGGGCCTCACAGCTCTGGTGCTCTGAAAGACTTGCTCAAGCTACACATGACTTCGTGGGAAAGCCGGTCCTTGGGTCACGCTCTCTGACATTCCAGTCAGGCCTCATCTCTAAAATGGTGATCACCATTTCTACTTCCTAGGCTTCTTGGGGTGGAAAAGAGTTCTGTAAACTGCAAAATGCTGTGCTGGGCCCCTGGCGCTTGGGGCTGGGAAGTCATCCATTAGTTCCAAGGGGTTTCCATTCCTGAGCACCTCTGAGCCTGGTTCTCATACCCTCTATTCCCACCAGCCAGAGGAGGGAGAGTTAATGAGGATGGAAGCCACTTTATGTATTGCAGCAGACAAGCTGCGGAGCTTGTCTGCTGCAATATTTCATCAAGTCTTCACTATAGCCCTCTGAGGGAGGGGTTTTTATTGCCCTCAGTTTACAGAAGAGGAACCTGAGCTACTGAGCACTTTACTGAGTGGGAATTGAGCCCAAGGAGGCCCCACTCTGGAGCCCATGATCTTAACCACTAACCAAGGGGCAACTTCTCTTCATTTTGTGAGGCCCCATTTTGGATAACAGTTTGACACCCTCCTCTGACATCTAGAACCACAGGCAAAGGACATTAGCCCTGGCTGAGCCATTATCAATAAACACATTCAGCCTTCCCATGGGTTGGATAAGGATACTGAGACCCAGGGAGGGCCAGGGATATGTCCAGGACTATACTGTATGTTCCTGGCAGTTCTGGGCTTGGGACCCAGATTACTGACTCCTAGGTCTGTGCAGTCGGAGTGAAAGCCCATCCCCTTTGGCTCCTCCTTCTCCCTCCTCCCTTCCATCCTGTTGATTCCACCTCCTAGATATGCCACTGACCCATCAGCACCTCTCCACTCCTCTGTGCCTGCCCAGGGTCAAGTCTTCTCCTACTCCCCTGGTGTTGCTGCCTCAGCCCCTCAGTGGCTTCTAGATGAATCTTCCAGATGTACACCTTGCATCCTATTGCACACTTGCTAAGAAACCCTCAGTGACTCCCTATGGCCTGCTAAATGATGTACAAACTCCTTAGCCTGCCATCCAAGGCCTTCTACATAAAGCTCCAATCGACTTTTCCAGCTTGAACTCCATTTTCTCACTAATAAATCTTATGCCCCAGCCAAACTGGACTCATCAAAGATTGGTTTCATGCTCCATAGGGTTGTTGTGAGGATTAAATTAGTTGCTCTATGTAAAGCCTTAGAACAGTGCCTGGCACAGAGCAAGAGCCATATCAGTGTTGTTAAACAGATACAAAAATAAATATGTGGACCTGCTTTATCTATGCCCACCTCCAGGCTTTTCTGCTCACTGGGGTCCCTCGACCTTCAATGCCTCTTCCACTGCTCTTTCTGCATGGCCAACCCTACCCAGCCTTTAAGGCCTTCAGCTGTCCTGAGTTACTTCCTCCAGGAGGGCTTTCCTGATGTCTTCTAACTTGGAATCCCACTGATACTCTCTTCATCCTCTCCCATGGCTGCCTAGTCTTTTATTACCAATGAATGGGTGCATATGTTCTTGAGTAGCCTCAAAGCAACTTGAGGATAGGTGGTATGTTGTAGGTAAAAGAGCACAGGTTTGGGCATCAGACTGGCTTGAGTTTAAATCCAATCCTTGCCAAGTTTCAGCTGTGTGACCTTGGGCCTAGCCTCTTTAAGCCTCAGTTTCCTCATCAGTAAAATAGCCCTTACCTGACAGGGGGTTTTGGAAGGGTTTGGTCCAAGAGTGCACACAATCTCTGGCACACAGTGGGAGCTCTCACCTCTTACCCTTTTGTGCTGAGGAGCTAGAAAGTAGTCCTGGAAGTTGTGGGCTGAGGCTTGGCCACTTCTGGCCTGGGATGTATTTCATAGGTGATTTGACCTCTCCTTGTATCCTGAGGCTCAGGTGACTATGTCCTTTCCCAGTCCTTCCCTCGTCTAGCCTCTTACAGCAGTGACCTGAGCTGATCAGAACTATAGCCAGCTGCACTTGTGTTTCTTAAAAAGAAATTTGCCATTGACTGAGGAGGGGTGGCCACCCTGAGTCAGTGCCTTTTGGCACTTTCCTTCCAATCACCTTCGTAGGAATCAGAGGGCAGAAACCCTGGAAATTCTCCATGGGTTCCAGCCCACCTGCTGGCTCCTCATGGCGTTGGCCAGACTGCTTCCTCAGTCAGACTATGGGCAGCCCTGTTCCCATTCCCTGCATCGAGAAAACTTGCATTGAGAATGACCCCATGCCTGGCCTCACCTTTTGAGGATTCCCGAGAGGGCAGGCTTGGAGGAGGCCAGATTGCCTAGAAAGGCAAGAGGACTGGCTGTCGTTCCCATGCTACCAATGACTCGCCATGAATCCCCGGGGCCAGTCCCTTCCCTTCTTTGAACTTCAGATTTTGCACTTCTAAAATGACAGTCTCAGCCTCCATTGTCTCTCACCTGGATGAGTGCACTAGCCCCTGACTTATCTCCCTGCTTCCACCCTTTCCCATCTCAGTCTATTCTCAATACAGAAGCCAGAGGGATCCTGTGAAAACATACACCACACCATGCCACGCTTCTACTCAAAACCATCCCTTAGCTTCTCAACAACCATAGTAAATGCCAAAGGCCTTGCAGTGATTATAAGACACCACAGCATGGGTTTCCAACCTTGGCTGCACACTGGACCCATCTATGGAGTTTTTTAAAAATACTGATACCTGGGTCTCATTCCCAGAGATTCTGGCTTGACTGGTCTGAGATGCAGCCTCGGTGTGGGGAGTTTAAAAAGCTCTGAGGAGTCTAGGTGAGAACCACTGCCCATGAGTTCTCTCTCCACCATCACCCTTACCTCTCTGATTTCATCTCTTACTATTCCCCCATTCACTCTGCTCCAGCCACTGGCCTTTCTGTTCCTCAAACAGTCCAGGCACACTCCCACGTGAGGGCCTTTGCACTTACTGTTCTCATTACTTAGGAAGATTTTTCTCCAGCCACCTGTATGTCCAGCGCCCTCACTTTATTCAGATTCCTGCTAAGATGTCTTCTTCTCAGAGAGGCCTTCCCTGCTCACCTAAGCTAAAATAGCATCTCCCATCACCACCATTACTCTCTGACCATTGCCCTGCTTCATTTTCCTTATAGCACTCATCACTATCAGGCATATTGCTTATTTATTCATTGATTTGAATATTTGTCTGTCTCCTTTCACTAAGACATCAGCTCCACAAAGGACAATGTTTATTACTGTAACCCCAACATCTATAATAGTCACTGGAACATAGTAGATGTTTCATAAAGGTTTGTTGGATAAGTGAATGAATCAAAGCAATGAAAAAGGAAGCTTGGGAATCAGGCACATATAGATTGGAATTTCCAGCTCAGCTCTTTTCTAGTTCTCTAACCTTGGGCAATTCATTGAACCTCTTTGATCCTCAGTTTCCTCAGCTGTTAAGTGGGCCTAGGGGTGTCTACTTTATAGGGTTAATGTACGGACTGATTGTTCAGGAACAGGTTATAGACAGTCCTAGGAGCTACAGGGCAGCCAAGCTAGTTGACCTACACCCTAGCTTTTCCTTAACAATTTTTTTTAGCTTTGTTATTTTAAATAATTATAGGTTCACAGGAAATTACAAAGATAGTACAGAGACATCAGTAAGAATGGCAGAGTAAGGACCTCCGAAAATCTCCTCCCCCATAAAAACAACCAGAACACTGGTAAAAAATGGCAAGATCAACTTGTTTAGAACTCTGGAAATTACCCAAAGGCTTGCATCAATCCAGAGAGTGTTCATTCAAGAAAAGAGACTGAATCTTGGTAAGAATAGCAAGCTTTTTGCTATTTTAACTTGCCTTATCCCCATCCATACTCCCTAGCTCTACAGTAGCCTTGAAAATGAACAGCCCGAAATCACAGTGAAAACCAGCAACTTGGCAACCACTGGAGAAGGAAGAATAGAATTGAAGGTCCTTCAAAGCCCCATTCTCAGAGAACTGTCATTGTTTGATGGTGGTTCACATGAAGACACCAGTTACAAGGCTTGTCTTTATTTAACCAGACTTAGAGCTTGCCCAGTGCAAACAGCTTTTTATTCAGGGGCATTTGTTGAAAACGATCAGTGGAAATTGTTTAATTGTTTAATATCATGGCTGCCTGAGGTAGTGGATAAGTGTTGGAGCAAACAATGAGCTAACCAAAAAGCTTAAAAGGAAAAGCTGGAGAAGGATGTGTCCACAGGGGGCTTAGAAAAGCTCTCACATCTTCCCGGAATCTAGAAACCCCACACAAGGCTGTGCACCTGCTCCTGAAATAACTAGAAGCCCCTAAGCTCTCACCTCTGGCTGGCTTTGAGGCTCTGCACAAGCAGGAAGTGAAAGGTAAAGTGCAGTTGTAAACTGCCTGGCTGAGTATTGAAGATGTGTGCCCAACATGCACGCAGAGAGAGCCCTTTGGCAAAGACTGGGAGACTTATTCATTCTAGGCATTTAAGAAACTTTTTGTCCAATCATTAGCTGACCAATAAGCTAGCCAAGCAGAGACTTCACTGGCCACACATGACAAATAATACATTCTTTATGAAATTAGATCAGAAAACTCACTAAACAAGTGAAGAGCAACAACAACAAACCCTGGTGAGAGGGGAGAGTCTGATTTTCATAGTTGCCATATCATATTATTCAAAATGTTCAGTTTTCAACAAAAAAATATGAAAAATGCAAAGAAACAAGAAAGTATGGTCTATACACTGGAAAGAAAGCAATCCATATAAACAGTCCCTGAGGAAGCTCAGACATTGGACTTACTAGACAAAGACTTTTATAATATGTTCAAAAAACTAAGGGAAGCCAAGTATAGATAGAGGAAACAATAACAAAGTCTTACCAAATAGAGATTATAAAACATAGATCATATAAAAGAAACAAATATAAATTCTGGAGGTGAAAAGTACAATAACTGAAATAAAAAGATCACTAGACAGGTTAAACATCAGATGTAAGCAGGTAGAAGAAGGAATTAGCAAATTTGAAGATAGGTCAATTAAGATTATTCAGTCTGAAGAACAGAAAGAAAAAAGAATGGAGAAAAATGAACAGAGCCTCAGAGACCTGTGGGAAACCAGAAAGCATATTAACATGCTCATGATAGAAGTCTTAGAAAGATAGGTAAGAGAGAAAGGGGCAGAAAGAATATTTGAAGAAATAATGGCTGAAAACTTCTCAATTTTGAGAAGAAACAATAATCTGCATATCCAAGAAGCTTAATAAATTCCAACTAGGATAAGCTCAAAGAGATCCATACCTAGACACATGATAATCAAACGGTCAAAAGCCAAAGCCAAAGATAGAATCTCAGAAGGAGCGAAAGAGAAGTGACTCATCACATAAAAGGAACTGTCAATAAAATTAGTAGCTGACATCTCATTAGAAACAATTGGAGGCCAAAAGAGAGTGGGATAACTTATTCAAAGTGCTGAAAGAAAAATGTTGTCAACCAAGAATTCTATATCCAGCAAAACAATCCCTCAAAAAATGAAGGAGAAATTAAAACATTCCCAGATATGCAAAAACTGAGAAGATCCATCATTACGAGACCTCCCCTATAAGAAATACTAAAGAGAGTAATTCAGAGGTAAATGAAAGGACACCAGATGGTAACTTGAATCGACATGAAGAAATAAAGAATGCCAGTATTTTTTGTTTACAATACTTTTTCTCTAACATCTGATTTAAAAGACTACTGCATAAAACAATAATTATAAATCTGTGTTGATGGGTATACAATGTATAATATAATTTTTGTGATAATAAAAAATAAAGGAGAGAGGAATGAATGGACCTATATTGGAGCAAAGTTTTTGCATACTATTGAAATTAAGTTTGTATTCATCTGAACTTGTTATAAACTAAGATGTTACTTATAATCTGCAGCAACCAATAAGAAAATAACTAAAAAAATATAGTAAACAAACAAAAAGAGGATTAAAATGGTACACCAGAAAATACCTGTTTAACACAAAAGAAGGCAGTAATGGAAGAATAGAGGAACAAAGAGGACATAATATATAGAGAAAACAAATGACACAGTAGCAGATATAAATCCTACCATACCAGTAATTACATTAAGGCAAATGGATTACATACTCTGGTTAAAAGGGAGAGATTAGCAAAATGGATTAAAAAACATGATCCAGTTATAATATATTGTAAAAAGAGACACACTTTAGATTCAAACACAATGTGCGAGATCAAAATTGGCCACCCTGAAATATGTTTCTTTACCTTGATTATTTTCTCTGATGGATATTTGACTTCCTGTTTTGGGAAGGAGCCAATATCATACGATGGCTTTAATATAATGTAAACTAGATGTTACAATAGGAAAGGCACCAACAAGCCCATCTTATCAAAAATTATGTCTCTCCCAGGCCACATTCTCTAGGTGGCCCTGCAAAGAGTTGCCAGACAAACATTTACATTTATAAGGGAGATCTCCATTTGTAAAGGTATCTCCCTCTCTGTACTGAGAAGAGGGGGGGATGACCTCATCTCTAAAAACTTACCAATGTGGAAGGGGAGGACTTAAATCTACATACCTTTGATTACTGTGATTTCTGTCTCCCTTCTATCTCCCTCCCCACTCCCAACATCTTCCTTTGTCTTTAGCTGAAGACAGTATTTAAGATGAGAATCACTGCTATTGTGTAGAGAAACTCAGTTTCCTGGGTTTCTCCCATGTATACATGTTATTAAACTTGGTATTATTTTCTCCTGTTAACCTATCTTTTAATTATTAGGCCAGCCATAAGAACCTTAAAAAAAAGGGCAGAGGGGGATTCTCCCTCTTCCCCAACAACAAATAAGTTGAAAGTAAAAGGATGTAGAAAGATTTACCATGCAAACAGTAACCAAAAGTGAGCTGGAATGGCTATACTGTTATAAGACAAAATAGTCTTTAAGACAAAACTTGTTACTAGAGACAAAAAAGAATATTTTATAATGATAAAAGGGTCAATCCATCAAGAAAATATAACAATTATAAAAATATATGCACCTGACAACAGAGCCCCAAAATATATGAATTAAAAACTGACAGAATTGTACCCTCAATGTCTATCCATGTTGTCACAAATGCCTGGATTTCATCGTTTCTTATGGCTGAGTAGTATTCTATTGTGTATATATACCACATCTTCTATATCCATTCGTCCCTTGATGGGCACTTAGGTTGCTTCCAAGTCTTGGCTATTGTGAATAATGCTGCAAGGAACACAGGGGTGCATATACCTTTACAAATTGGTGTTTTTAAGTTCTTTGGATAAATACCCAACAGTGGAATAGCTGAGGGTATAATGCAAAGTGAAATAAGTCAGAGGGAGAAGGTCAAATACCGTATGATTTCCTTCATTAAGTAGTAGATAATAACAACAATAAACAAACACATAGGGACAGAGATTGGATTGGTGGTTACCAGAGGGGAAGGGGGGAGGGAGGAGGGTGAAAGGGGTAATTCGGTACATGTGTGAGGTGATGGGTTGTAATTAGTATTTTGGTGGTGAACATGATGTAATCAATGCAGAAATAGAAGTATAATAATGTACACCTGAAATTTTTACAGTGTTATAAACCAATGTTACTGCAATAAACAAAAAATTTAAAAAAAACTGATAGAATTGAAGGGAAAAATAATAGTTGGAGACCTCAATTCCTTACTTTCCATAATGGATAGAACAGACAGAAGAGCAACATGGAAATAGATGACTTAAACAACACTATAAACCAACTAAACCTACAAATATCTGTAGAACACTCTGCCCAACAACAGCAGAATACACATTCTGCTCAATTGCCCATGAAACATTCTCCAGGTAGACTATAGTTAGGTCAAAGAACAATTCTCAATAGATTTAAAAGTATTTAAATCATGCAAAGTATGTTCTCCAACTACAATGGAATGAAATTAGAAATCAATAACAGAAAGAAATTTGACGATATCACAAACATGGAAATTAAACAGCACACTCCTAAATAACCAATGGGTCAAAGAAGAAATCATAGGGAAATTAGAAAATATTTTGAGATAAATGAAAACAAAAATAAACATACCAAAACTTATGGGGTGCAGCTAACGTAGTGATTAAAGAAAAAGTTATAACTGAAAATGCCTTTATTTAAAAATGAAGAAAGATTTCAAATCAATAACCTAACTTTCTCACTTAAGAAAACAGAAAAAGGAGAGAATAATAAATGCTAGAGTAGAAATAAATAAAATAGAGAGTAGAAAAATTGTAGAGAAAATCAAAGAAAGCAAAAATTGGGTCTTTGAAAAGATCAACAAAATTGCTCAACCTTGGGCCGGCCCCGTGGCTTAGTGGTTAAGTGAGCGCGCTCCACTGCTGGCGACCCGGGTTTGGATCCCGGGCTCGCACCGACGCGCTGCTTCTCCGGCCATGCTGAGGCCGCGTCCCACATACAGCAACTAGAAGGATGTGCAGCTATGACACACAACTATCTACTGGGGCGTTGGGGGGAAAAAATAAATAAAAATAAAATCTTTAAAAAAAAAAAATTGCTCAACCTTTAGCTATACTGCCCAAGAAAAACATAAGAAAAAACATGGAAGCCTCAAATTACTAAAATCAGGGATGAAAGAGAGTACATTACTACCAACCTTACAGAAATAAAAATGATTATATGGTAATACTATGAAAAATTGTATGCTAACAAATTAGAAAACCTAGATGACAAACTGGACAAATTCCTACAAAGACACAAACTACGGAAACTGACTCAAGAAAATCCTAAGGAATCCACACGTACACAAAAAAGCTATTAGAGCTAATAAACAAGTTCAGCAAGGTTGTAGGATACAAGGTCAATACCAAAATTTTATCTCTATGCACTTGGAATTACAATCCCAAAATGGAATTAAGAAAACAGTTCTGTTTACACTAGTGTCAAAAAGAGTAAAATGCTTAGGAATCAATTTAACAGATGTTTAAATTTAATCAATTTAAAATATGTATACAACTGAACACAACGAAATATTTAATGAAATTATTCATTATTGAAATTAATTCATTATTATTAAAAATTCATTATTGAAATTAAAGAAGTCCTAAATAAATGGAAGACATCCCATGTTCAGGGATGGGAAGACTTAATATTAAGATGCCAATACTCACCAAATTGGTCTACAGATTCAACACAATCCCTATCAAAATTCCAGCCGCCTTTTTTGTGGAAATTGACAGGCTGATACTAAAATTCAAATGGAAATATGAGAGCCAGGAATAGCCAAAATATTTGTTATGGTTAATGTTTGTCAACTTGACTGGGCCATGGGATGCCCAGATATCTCGTTAAACATTATTTCTGGGGGTGTCTATGAAGGTGTTTCTGGAAGGGATTAGTCCATCATTTGAAATGATGGACTGAGTAAAGCAGACAGCTCTCTCCAATGTGGGTAAGCATCATCCAATCTATTGAGGACCTGAATAGAACAAAAAGGCAAAGGAAGGTTGAATTCACTCTCTAACTGACTGCTGAGCTGGAACGTCTATTTTTCTCCTGCCCTCGGTGTTCCTGATTCTCAGGCCTTCAGACCAGACTGGAATCTGCACCATCAGCTCTCCAGCCCTCATGCCTTTGAAGTATACTACCAGCTTTCCTGCGTCTCCAGCTTGCAGATGGCAGACTGTGGGACTTTTCAACCTCAATAATCACATGAGCCAATACCTTTATTGGTATTGGCTCTTTTATAGGAGATGCATGTATCTCCTATTGATTCTGTTTTTCTGAAGAACTCTGACTAATACAAGAATCTTGAAAAATAACAAAGCTCATTCTTTGAAACTTCCCAATTTCAAAACTTGCTACAAAACTACATTAAACCAAGTCTGTGTGGCCCTGGCATAAAGATAGACATATAGATGAGTAGAAAATAATTGAGAATCTAGAAATAAAGCCATACATTTATGTTCAATTGTTTTCAATGAGGGTATCCTGACCATTCAATGGGGAAAGAATAGTCTCTCAACAAATGGTGCTGGCACAAATGGATATCCACATGTAAAAGAATGAATTTGGACCTCTACCTCACACCATATAGAAAAAATGCCTCAAAATGGATCAAAGACCTACATTCAAGAGCTAAAACAATAAAACTTTTAGAAGAAAACATAGGTGTAAAACTTCTTGATCTTGGATTAGACAGTGGTTTCTTAGATATAGCACCAAAAGGACAAGCAACAAAAGAAAAAAACGGATAAACTGGACTTCATGCAAATAAAGACTTCTGAGCTTCAAAGGATGCTATCAAGAAAGAGAAAAGACAACTCACAGAATAGGGGAAAATATTTGAAAATCATATATCTGATAAGAGACTAGCATCCAGAATGTATAAAGAACATTTAAAAGTTAAAAATAAAACACAATTTTAAAATGGGCAAAGAATTTGAATATCCATTTCTCCAAAGAAGATATACAGATGACCAACAAACACATGAAAAGATGCTCAACATCTTTAGTCACTAGTGAAATGCAAATCAAATCATGAGATACCACTTCACACTCACTAGGATGGCTAGAATTAAAAAGTCAGATAATAACAAGTATTGGCAAGGATATGAAGAAATTTGAACCCTTATACCTTGCTGATGGGAATGTAAAATGATGCAGCCTCTTCGGAAAACAGCCTGGCCCTTCCTCAAAATGTTAAATGTAAGTTACTATACAGTCAACAATTCCAATCCTAGTGTAGATACCCAAGGAAATTGGAAACATGTTCACACAAAAACTTGTACATGAAAGTTCATGGCAGCATTATTCATAATAGCCAAAAAGTGGAAACAGCCTATATGTTCATCGACTGATGAATGGATAGAAAAAATGTGATATATACATACAAGAGAATATTATTCAGTCATAAAAAGGAATGAAGTATTGATACGTGCTGCAACATGGATGAACCTTGAAAATATTATGTTAAGCAAAAGAAGCCAGTGAAGAGGACAACAAATTATATGATTCCATTTATGTAAAGTGTCCAAAATAGGCAAATCCATAGAGACAGAAAGTAGATTAGTGATTGCCAGGGGCTGGGGGGTTTGGGAGGAAATGAGGAATGACTGCTAATGGGTAGTGAATTTCCTTTTGGGGTGATGAAAATGTTCTGGAATTAGATAGTGACGATATTTGTGCGACATTGTGAATATACTAAAAAAAATACTGAATTGTACACTTTAAAGCATAAATATTATGCAATTTTAATCATATCTCAATAAAAATTGTATAATAGGGGCTGGCCCGGTAGCATGGTGGTTAAGTTTGCATGCTCCGCTTCAGCGGCCTGAGGTTCGGAGGTTTGGATCCCGGGCAAGGACCTATGCACCGGTGATCAAGCCATGATGTGGCAGCATCCCATATACAAAATAGAGGAAGATGGGCACTGATGTTAGCTCAGGGCTAATCTTCCTCAGCAAAAAGAGGAAGATTGGCAACAGATGTTAGCTCAGGGCCGATCTTCCTCACAATAAATAAATAAATAAATTAATTAATTAATTTAATTGTATAAGAACGAAACAGAGTAGGAGGGTTCTGTGTATCCTCCATCCAGTGTTCCCCAATGGCTAAATCTTACATAATTACAGTACAATATCAAATCCAGGAAACTGACATTGGTACAATATATGCATATAGTTCTATGCTATTTTATCACTTGTAGATTTGTATAACCACCACCACAATTAAGATACAGAACTGTTCCATCACCACAAAGATCTCCATCATTCTACCTCTTTATAGTCACACTCATCCCCCTTTAACCCATTATCCCTAACCTCCGGCAACCACTAATTCACTCCCTAACTCTGTAATTTTGTCATTTTGAGAATGTTATATAAATGGAATCGTACAGCATGTGACCTTTGGTATTGGATTTATCACTCAACATAATTCCCTGGAAACTCATCCATGCATGTATCGAGAGTTTGTTTCTTTTGACTGCTGAGTAGTATTTCATGGTATGGATGTACCAGTTTGTTTAACCACTTACTTATTTGGGGTCATTTTGGTTATTTCCAGTTTTTGGCTATTACAAATAATATTGCTATGAACAATAATGCACAGTTTTTTTGTGGCCCAGCTTACATTTCTCTGGGATAAGTACCCAGAAGTGCAGTTGATGGGCTGTGTGGTAAGTGTATGTTTAGCTTTTTAAGAAACCACCATACTATTTTCCAGAGTAGCTGTACCATTATACATTCCTGCCAACAATGTATGAGATTTAGTTTATATTCATCCTCATCAGCATTTGGTATTGTCACTACTTTTTATTTTAGCCATTCTAAGAGGTGTGGAGTGATATCTCATCGTGTTCTTAATTTGTATTTCCTAATGCATCCTGATGTTGAATATCTTTTCATGTGCTGATTTGCCATCCATATATCTTCTTCGGTGAAATGTCTCATGTCTTTTGACCGTTTTCTAATTGGATTGTTTCATTTTTGCTATTGAGTTTTGAGACTTCTTTACATATTCTAGATATGAGTCCTTTGTTATATGTGGTTTGCAAATATTTTCTTCCACAATGTGACTTGTCTTTTAATCCTCTTTACAGGGACTTTTGTAGAGCAAAAGATATTAATTTTGATGAATTCCAAATTATCCATTTTTTTCTGTAATGGATTGTGCCCTTGATGTTTTGTCTAAGAACTCTTTTCCAAGCCCCAGATACTGCAGATCTGTTTTCTAGTTTTACATTTTAAATTTAAATCTGAGGTCCATTTTGAGTTATTTTTTGTGTAAGGTGTGAGGTTTAGGTGAAGGTTTTTGACTATAAATGTCCAATTGTTCCAGCACCATTTGTTGAAAAGATTATCTTTCCTCCATTGAATTGCTTTTGCACCTTTGTCAAAGATCAGCTGGTGTATTTGTGGGTCTATTTCTGGGGTTTTTATTCTGTTCTATTGATCTATGTGTCTATCGCTCCACCAACACAACTCAGTCTTGGTTACTGTCCCTATGTAATAAGTCTTAGAATCAGGTAGAGTGATTCTTCCTGCTTTATTCTTCTTTTTCAAACAATTTTTTTTTTATCCAGCTATTCCACTGCTGGGTATTTATCCAAAGAACTTGAAAACACCAATGCGTAAAGATACATGCACCTCTGTGTTCATTGCAGCGTTATTCACAATAGCCAAGACTTGGAAGCAACCTAAGTGCCCATCAAGGGACGAATGGATAAAGAAGATGTGGTATATATACACAATGGAATACTACTCAGCCATAAGAAACGATGAAGTCCAGCCATTTGTGACAACATGGATGGACATTGAGGGTATTACGCAAAGTGGAATAAGTCAGAGGGAGAAAGCAAAATACAGTATGATTTCCTTCATTAAGTAGTAGATAATAACAACAACAAACAAACACCTAGAGACAGAGATTGGATTGGTGGTTACCAGAGGGGAAGAGGGGAGGGAGGAGGGCAAAAGGGATAATTCGGCACATGTGTGTGGTGATGGGTTGTAATTAGTATTTGGGTGGTGAACATGATGTAATCTATGCAGAAATAGAAGTATAATGATGTACACCTGAAATTTATACAATGTTATAAACCAATGTTACTGCAATAAACAAAAAATTAAAAATAAAATAAAATAATATTTTATATATCTACAAAAAATCTTGCTGGTATTTTGATAGGAATTGCATTAAACATGTATTTCAATTTGGGAAGAACTGATGTCTTTACTATCTTGAGTCTTCCAATCTATCGATGCACTATGCCTCTCCATTTACCCAAATATTGTTTGATTTCTTTCATCAACATTTTGTGGTTTTCAACACACAAGTCCTGTGCGTGTTTTGTTAGATTTATACCAAGGTATTTCACTTTTTGAGCGATTGTAAGTGGTGCTATATTTTAATTTCTGTGTCTACATGTCCATGAATAGTACATAGAAATACAATTGGATTTTTGTATGTTGATCATGTATCCTGAGATGTTGACAGTCACTTATTCATTGTAGAAGTTTGTATCTGTTTTGTTTTTTTAGGTTCCTTGGCATTTTCTATGTCAATTATTGTGTCACCTGCAAATAGAGACAATTTTATTTCTTCCTTTCTGATCGGCATGCTTTTTATTTCCTTTCCTTGCCTTATTGTGGAGGCTAGAACTTCCAGTACTATGTTGAGTAAGAGTGGTGACAGTGGGCATCCTTGCTTTGTTTCTAATCATAAGAGGAAATCATTCAGTCTTTCACCATCAAGTATGATGTTAACTGTAGCTTTTTGGTAGATGTTCTTTATCAAGTTGAGGACATTCCCCTCTACTTTTAGTTGTCTGAGAGTTGTCATCATGAATGGGTGTTGAATTTTGCCAAATGCTTTTTCTGTGTCAATTGATATGACTGTTAATTTTCTCCTTTTGCCTGTTAATATGGCGGATTATATTGATTGATTTTCAAATTTTGAACCAGCCTTGCGTACTTGGAATAAGCCCCACTTGGTCAAGTTGTTATATAATTCTCTTTAAATATTGCTGAATTCGATTTGCTATTATTTTGTTAAAGATTTTACTTCTATATTAATGAAGGATACTGGTTTGTAGTTTTCTTTTTGTACTACCTTTGTTTTGTTTTGCTTTCAGGATAATATTGGCCTTGTAAAATGAGTTGGGTATGAGTCTCCTATTTTCAGGAGGCGATTGTATGGAATTGGTGTTAATTTTTCTTAAACATTTGGTAGAATTCTCTGGTGAAACCATTTTGGCCCAGAGATTTATTTTTGGGGAAGTTTTTAATCACAAATTCAATTTATTTGATAGTTATGGGGCTAATCAAATTATCTATTTCATATTTTGTGAGCTGTTGTAGTTTCCGCTTTTCTAGGAATTGATCCATTTGTTCTAAGTTGTCAAACTTATGAATTTAAAGTTGTTCATAATATTCCCTTTTCATCCTTTTGATGAGGTCGGGATTGATAGTGATATCCCATATTTCATTCCTGATATGGGATGATTTGTGTCTTCTCTCTTTTTATCATTAGTTTTATTAGAGATTAGTCAATTTTATTGATCTTTTCAAAGAACCAACTTTTTATTCTATTGGTTTTCTCTATTTTTTTCTATTAGCAATTTTATTGTTTTCTGCTTATTTTCTTATTTCCTTCCTTCTGCTTGATTTTGGGTTTACTTTGCTCTTCTTTTTAAATTTCTTATGGTGGGAGTTTAGATGATCCATTTGGTATTTTTCCTCTTTTATAATGTAGGCATTTAGGGCTATAAAGTTCCCTCAGCACTGTTAGCTGCATTATACAGATTTTGATATGTTGTATTTTCATTTTCATTCAGTTCAATGTATTTTACATACACAATCTATCACCATCTACTTGTGTGAACATTTTACCACTTTAAATGAAGTGTAGAAACCCTACTTCCTTTTACGTCCCTCTACAGTCCCCCATTTATAATATAACTTTCTTAAATGTTACCTACATTGAAAACCACATTAGACATTGTTATAATTTTTGCTTTAACTGTCGAACATAATTTAGAAGATTCAGGAGGAAAAGGAAAGGCCATTGTATTTACCCATATTTTCACTCTTTCAGTCATTCTTTCTTTCAGTCATTCTTTCTTTCCTGATATTCCAATATTTCTTCTTTTATCATTTTTACATTTAAGAGCTTCCTTTAGCCATTCTTTTAGTGTAGGCCTCTTGGCAGCAAATTCTCTTAGTTTTTCTTCATCTGAGAATGTCTTGTTTTAACCTTCATTCCTGGGGGATATTTTTGCTAGATATAGAATTCTGGGTTGATAGTTCTTTTCTTTCAGCTCTTGAAAATACTGTGCCACTTTCTCCTGGCTTCCATGGTTTCTAATGAGAAATTCACTCTCATTTGAGTTGTTTTCCCCCATAAATAATGTCATTTCTCTCTTGTTGCTTTCAATAATTTTTTCTTTGTCTTTAGTTTTCAGGAGTTTGACTAGATGTATCTTGGTGTGGATTTCTTTGAGTTTTTCCTGTTTGGTATTTGCTCAGCTTGTTGAATCTGTAAGTTCATGTCTTTTGCCAAATTTGGGGGATTTTTGGCCATTATTTCTTTGAGTAGGCTTTTAGCCACACCTTCATTCTCCTTTCCTTTCAGTGACATGAATGTTAGATCTTTTGTTATAGTCCCACAGGTCCCTAAGCCTTTCTTCATTTTTCTCAGCGTAATTTCTCTTGTTGTTCAGATTGAGTAATTTCTATTGCTCTGTCTTCAAGTTCTATTATTTCCTCTGTCCCTTCCATTGCTTTTAAGCCCATGTATTGCATTTTTTATTTCAGTCATTGTATTTTTCCACTCAAAAATTTCTGTTTGGTTCATCTTTATATCTTCTATTTCATTGCTAAGACCTTTTAGCTCTTCATTTCTTTCAAATATGTTTGTAATTCCTTGTTGAGTGATTTTTATGGTGACTGCTTTAAAATCATTGTCAGATAATTTTAATATATGTGTCAACTTGATTTTGGCATCCATTGATTTTCTTTTCTCATTCAAGTTGAGATTTCCCTGGTTCCTGGTATAACAGGCTATTTTTAATTGAAACCTGAATATTTTGTGTATTATCCTGTGAGACTCTGGATCTTATTTAAATTTTCTGTTTTAGCAGGAGTCCTCTAACACTGCACTGGCAGAGGAAGGAAGATACCATTTCCTTACTGCCAGGTTGAGGTGAAAGTCTAGGTTCCCCACTCTGCCTCCTTTGATACCCCAGGATAGGAAGGAGTGCCTCATTACTGCTAGGTAGATAATAGAATTTCAAGCTCCCCATGAGACCTCCACTGACACCAGGAGTGGAGAAGGACTTGTGACCACCACATAGGGATAAAAGTCCTGGCTTCCCACTTGGCCTTCTTTGATACCATCCCAGTCAGGGGAAAGGGGGCAGGATTGGGATACCTTGTTACAGCCTGGTGAAGGTGGAAGTCTAGGCTCCCCACTCAGCCTTTGCTGTCATGGGTGGAGGTAGAGCCACAGTTTTTTCTGTAGTGTTATGTTGGAGTAGAGTGGTTATTATCTAAAAGTTTTCTGTCTTGCTATACTGCCCCTTTTCTGGTCCTTTGGCTAAAAGAGAGTAGGATTTTATTGGGGCTGTGTTTTTAATTTTTTTTTTTTATTTTTTGTTTTTGGTTGTGCCCAGTGGTCTTTCTGTTTGCTGGCTTTTCCGTCATGCAGGGAACTCACCACCATATTGTTCCTAGGGTCCCAAGTTCTTTAGCTGGTCTGCCTTCTTCTCTCCAACTTTCAGAATCTTCTTTTGTTTGTTTTATATGTAATGTCAAGAATTTTTAGCTGTACTTAGCAGGAGGAATCAGGAGAAATGTGTCTATGCCTCTCATCTGGAACCAGAACTCCTCCTTTGTTACCGTTTTCTCCCATTTAAGAAAGGCCATAGGGAGAACAATGAATCTGCTCTAATTGGCTTTTACAAAAGGAAAGAAGAAAAGACAGGAAATAATTTACAATCCTCAACTCTTTAACTATAATTAGTGAGTCACAAATAGCTCATAACACCCAGAGTGTCTTGACAATGAGATTGAGAAGGACTGGACTCTAGTTCTCAGAAAAGGAGATGCTGGGACAGTGATTCCATTTTAATACCTGTAGAGATCAACCCCCTCCCACCTTCTAAAGTTGTTTCCAGCCTTCCCTTTACCCATGCCTACCCTATTTCTGGTTGAGGACACTCTTAGGAGTGTGGCCATAGCACTTGGGTATCTGGCCTCCTCTGTCCAGTGCATATGGGCACCGGGAACAGGCGAGGAAGTCCAGGCCCAATGTGTCCTTCCTGGCCTTGCCCCTGGGGCTACTCCCTATGGACTCCCACCCCCAGAGTCTTTGGCCCTTGGGATCATCCCTCTTCTCCCACTACAGCCTGTCTTTTATTCTTAGCTCCTTCCCTGCAGGACCACCCCCCCATACTACCGGCTCCCTAATGGCTCAGAGAAGCACATTCCACACTCCTTCTTGGGGCTGAGGCCAATGAAGTGGTGGCAGCTGTTCAAGAATGCAGGTTGTGTTTGTGTGGGGTGGAGGGAGGGCCTGCCAGTTTGGTTGGCCTAAAGCTGGCGGTGTGGGATTCCTCAAAGGGCCACAATTTTGAGGCCTGTTGAGAGAGCTGGGAGCTGAGACCAAAGAGAGGGCATCAGCATGTGGCATCTCTACCCCTAAAGGCTTCCATATGAAATGGGAGCACAGATATTTATTCTGTCTACATCAGACCTGAGATTACTGAGCCACCACGGTCCCTCTCTGGGGGATGTTTGGCAAACGCCTTTTGGGGCCTACCCTACCATAGGGCCTGGTTGACTAGGATCATTGGAACTAGGTCCTTGCCTGCACTGTAGCCTCAGTTTTCCATTTGAAAAATTGGGACAATATTCTAGAAGCCTTCATGTTCTTGTTTCAGGGGCTTCTTTGGAGGCCTTGTAGATTCTATCCTGGCACATCCCCAAATCCCAAATAGTCTGATGGCCCTTTGGGTAAATAACCATTATTGTGACTGTGCTGAAAAGCTAGCCATTGTTGATTTTTTAAATGTGGATTTGAATCTGCTATAGAAAATATGCTTAAAAAAAAACAATACCCCACCACACATTGTTGCATGCCTTGAATTTTGGACCTGCCCACGGACCACTTAAAGGCTCCACAGACCACCACTATTCCATGGACCACCCCTGGAGAACCACTGTCCCAAGGGAGGTCCATGAATGGGCCTTAGAGACTGAGGTGGGGCCTGGGGAGCTGGCTTGTGGAAAGAGTTGTCCTGGGACAAGGAAGTGAGTCAGGGTGGCAAGAAGCAGAACTCTGGTGGGGGAAGGGGCAATAGCCTTCAGGCCTGCTCAGATAAGCCTGCTTGGAAATGGGCTGGGTAGCCCTGAATAGAGGTCAGACTCAGTGGAAGAAGGCAGCAGCAGTGACAAGGGCACTAGGCTAGCCTGCTTGAGGTCTAGATCTCGAAGAGAGGAAACCTTGGGTGTAGGACCTAGCACCCCCTGCCAGTTGCATGTGAGAAAAACAGATGATACCCAAAAATCAGAGCAGTGGAGAGATCCCAGAAAAGATCTGAGCTCAGTAATTCCCCACTCTTGGAGGAAAGACCAGGCCCCCCAGTGGGGCACCATTCATTCATCCATCCATTAATTAACTCACCAATAATTCACCTATCTACTCTATGCCAGACTCTGTGCTAGATGCCAGGGATACAGCTTTGAACTAAACAGGGCTCACCCTCAAGGGACTCCCGGTCTAGTGGGGCAGACAGTTAAATAATTACAATACAGTTTGGTCAGAGAGCTGTGGGAGTTCAGTAGAGAGAACCCAACCCAGATGTAGGGTCAGGGAGGCTTCCTGGAGGAGGTGATATCTAAACTGGGAACTGAAAGGTGGGATGGCATTATCCAGCAGAAGACAGGGGCAGAAAGGAACAGTGGTCTCAGCAGAGGGACCAGCATGTGCAAGGTCTGTGGGTCACAGCAAGAATGCCTGACCCTCTGGTATTATTGGCTCAGCCCTTAGGCTTGGCTCTGGCAGGGTTTGTCATGCCCTATCTCCAGGCCTTTGGGTTACCTTGTGCCAAGAATGTCAGGGACCCTACCCACCCCTGATTGAACCTGATCCCACAGTAGGATGAAGCAGTGCTGGGCCCAGGGACCTCTGGGTGCAGGTAGAGGGGGCAGAGTCTCAGAGAGGGCAGGACCAAAACATCCAGGGAAACAACCACAATGACCCTCGGCCAGGGGAGGATATGGGCTGAGCAACTGGTTCAGAGAAAGCGACAGTGCCTGCCCTGGGCCAGGGCCTGCTCCCAGCGTGGTACTTTACTGTGTGCGAGGACCACCGCTACCGTTGTATATGAGGCCTACAACGGTTCTGGAGGGTGCACCCAAAGCAGGACTTGCTATAGCTGGGCATGGGAGGAGCACCATGAGATTGATAATGACCTGCTTAAGATTCCTCAGCAGGAAGTGGTGGGACAGGGCTTGCCCCAGGCCTGCCTAAGCCTTTCACTGGAAGCCATGGTTTATGTACTGAAGGAGCTTGGGGGTGGGAACTGGACATGCTGTGATCATGAGGCAGCAAAGAAGAACATTTGGCTGCCTCTGGAAGCTGCAGGGAAGTGCATCCAACCCCCTCATAGTACACCTGGGAGAGAGAGGCCCAGAGAGCAGAAAGAACTTACCCAGGGTCATGCTGCAAATCCAGAGCTGGGGCTAGGAGCATGTGCTCCAGGTTCTCTCTGGTTGAGTGGCGGGCTGTGGGCTACAGATGGAAGGCAATAGTGGAGCCTGGCTGGGCAGCAGCCTGGAAGGCAGACAGACTTCACTTCAATTTCTAGCTTGGCCACCCCCTCACTGTGTGAACTTGGACCTCAGTTTCCTATTCAGAAAAATGAGGATAATAAATAGAACTCGTGTCCTGGGGCTGGGAGGTCCAAAAAAACCCAATGGACAGGAGCTAGGTTGGAGAAGAAAGTGGTGGGAGGGATACTGGGCAGGACCCTGGGACCTGGGCCTGGCAGGTATGATAGCTCCTCACAGGTTACCATCTCTGCCTTCTGATCCCCTCCTCAGAGAGGGGCAGCCACAGCTTCCCTCCAGACCTTGTTAGCAGCTCTCTCGAGGCCCATGCCTGTCCCTAATTTTTCTGACTGGCCCTCAGCTCCAGGGATGGGGACAGCATTCCCTCCAGGTTGCACTGCTCCCTACCTGGGGGCTAGGGGACTTGCCTGACATCTCTGGGTCAGCTGGGCCTGGTGGTACCCCAGGGCCTCCTGCAGGTATGGGACCACTTTCACCAACTTTCAGCTGCCCTCCTCAGCCTCTATCATCTCTGGGCACCTGCACCAGGACCTCTGCCCTCAGAGAATCTTGCTTTTTTTAGAATCCTGCCCCTGGCCTTCTGGGGTGGGCTTCTCTCCCTGCATTTCAGTTTCTGTTCTACAAATAGGGCCACTCCCCCCTGCATCCTACATGGTTTCCCTCTCATCTCAGCGGCTGCCAGGATCCAATCAGTCAAGTGTTACTGAGTGCTTAATTGGAACAGCTACCATCCATTTATGGAGCCTCCATGGTGGAGCAGGCATGGAGCTGAGCACTGTACATTCACCATCTGGTTTGATCCTCGTAGGATTACCATGAGGAGAGGGACTGTAGAGTGGTGGCTGAGGACATGGACTCTGGAGCCAGACACCCAATCTCAGTCTCAACTGCTTCTTAGGCAGGTGACCTTGAGCAAAGTGACTTCATATCTCTGTGCCTCAGTGTCCCCATCTGTACAACAGAATACTAGTAGTAATTACCTCAGAGAGTTGTTGGGAGGCTTAATCCAAGTAAAGCAGTTTGGTAAGTACTCAGTGAGTGGAGCTATTATTCTTGCCATTTCATAGGTGGGGAAACACTGGTTCAAAAAGGGGCTGGGTTGAATGGAGTGGGGACCAGAGCTCCCAGGAGTTTCTGCTGCACTGTACTCAGGTTAGGGTGAGATTTGACATCATCTTATCCCCCCTTGAGGAAATGGATATCAGTTTCCACCTGGCCTGTTGCTAGAGGTGGAGCCCAGTTCTGAACCCCACCAGGTGAGCCTTGCTCTCACCAGCTCCTTCCCCTCAGCCCCTTTTCCCTACTCCCCACCAGGGGTCTTGTTCTCTCAACAGAAGAATCATTCAGAATGGGTGCCAGTGGCCTGACATAAAATGTCACTTCGGCTTCAAGACCTCCATTCATCCACTCAGCCTCTGCCTTGCCGAGCCTACCTTGCCCTCCCCTTCTTAAACACTACCATTGAGTTGACTATCACCCTCCTTGGGAGGTGGCCCTCAGCCACATGCAGTTTCAGCCCTCTCCCCTGTCCCATTGGCTAGAGTCATTTTGCCCACAGCATGCTTTGGGGACTGGCCTACTAGACTGGTGACACTCTCTTCTCTCTTCATTCTCATACTTTATAGGTCTGAAATATCTTCTCACTTCCTCATAGCTAAGTTCCTTCCTCTGCTCTTCTAAACCCTCCCAGGTGAAGCCTCTTTCAGGTAGCCCAGAGGACTGAAGGGTCAGAAGATGGGATGATTTCAAAGACATCATCTTCAGTTGGCAGCGTGCCACCCCCACAGTCAAAAACTGAGCCACCAAGGGTTCAGTGGGCATTTGACTCTTGTCCTCTGTTTCATGGGTGGTTTGTCTTAGAATGGAGCTTGGCTGGCTCCTGAGAGACTCCCACAGGGACAACACTGCTGTTGTGTATGGAAGCAGTGGCGTTCTGGTCCCAGCTGCTGGGAATGACAGGGCCCAGTCTCTGGGTCCTTGGGTGACTCAGGTGTGTGCCAGCTGGAGGTCAGGGGCATGGACTACTCAATGTTTCAAATCTCCTGTCAGCCAGAATTATCAGAACTTGTGATTACATATGATACAGTGGAAAGAGCACTAGATAGAGAATCAGGCTGATCTGATTGAGATCCAGTCCCTAGCTTACTTGCTCATGTTATGTGGCCCTTAGGAGCCTTGACATGAGATCATGTGTGCAAAGCACTGTGTCTGGCACGTAGTAGTGCTCAATACATTGGGCTATTATTATTAAACCCCCACTTCCATTTCCCCACATCTCCCCCACCCCATCTGGCCCAGACCAGACCAAATCCCCTCAGAGCAGCTCAGGTGCCCCTGTGCCTGGTAGGGCAGGGTGGGTGGAGGGAGTCCCCGCTCAGAGGGAGCTGGACCAGGACTGCAGGGGTCCGTGTCACCCCAGGGCTCCTCCCTGTGCTCTCTGGCAGGACTGGGGGGCCGAGTTCACAGGGGCTTAGGCTGGCCTGGGGTCAGACACCAGAGCTTCAGCACAGGGAGTAGTTGGTTCTACGAGCAAGAAGGGTGTGGCCCGGGGTGAGGAAGCCTGGCTGCCAGTCCCAGATTTGCTACAGACTCCACGTGCCCTTGGCTGAGTCCCTGGTCCTGTCTATGATGTGGAAGTGGGGCTGGAGGTGGCTGTACCAATGGTCTCCGAGGTACCTCCCAGCTTGGCCCCTCCATGTGTGCAAGAAGATGGAGGAGAGGTAGCTGAGGGAGCAGAAGTCTCCAGATTTGACACTCCAGCATGGGGCAGTGCAGCCAGAGCCTGGCTCTGGGCCCTCTAGGGAGCCAGTTACCAAGTGACTTTGCAGGTGGGGCAAGTGTTGAGCAGGGAGCCACTCTGTTGGCTGGCATATCAGAGTGGGAGCCAGGGGCAACCAGTGACAAATCTCTCTCTTGTGTCTCCATCCAGAACAGCTTCCTCTTGGCAGGAGTGAGAGACAACAAACAAGGGCCAGGGCAGCCCCAGCCCTCTGCAGGCTGCCAGGGCCAGGCAGTGCCCCTGGGGACCCTGGCGAGCCTAGGTATATTCTGGGCAGCTGCTGAGGCCCCTTGCCTCCGCCTTTGCCCTTCTCCCTTCCAAGAGCCAGCCTGGACTGTAAGGGAAAGCCACACTAGGGTCCATCCCTGCTCTCTGGTCCAGGCCTGGGATGAGGCCGTCTCCAGCCAGTGCAGACAGGGCCCAGCCCTCGCCTTCTCTCCCTTGGATGACTCTTCCAGCCAGGACCCAAAAGCTGGCTTTTCCTGACATTTCTGAGCCTGGCTGTCTCTAATCCAGGACTACTGTCCCAGATCTGCCCCTGGTCCACTGTCTGCACCTTGCCTTTTCTGGGCCTCAGTTTCCTCATCAATAACCTGATGGAGGGTGGTCTTGGTGAACTCCAAGTGCCGTTCCAATTGTGACATTCCAGGAGTTGGAGCTCGTATTTCAGGTTCTGGCTTTCTTTGCCCAGGTTCCAGGAGACCACTGATCCTAAGCAGCTCTCCTACCTCTCAACGTCTGGGCTTAGCATTCCACCACCTGCATTGGCCTCCTTCCCCTAGAAGGAGCTATCTTCAACTATGCAAAAGCAAACCTTCTCTCACCTTTCCCAGAACCTCCTCCACTTCTAGGGGAGCCTGGTCCACTTAAGTGTGTGCACATGCGTACCCATGGGTGTCTCTACCTCTGCCCATATCCATATCTGTATGTAGAGGGGGAAAGTCACTTCTTGACTCCTCTCCTCCCACATGATTTACCTGAAGCAGTTGTAAGCACATTCTTGTGACCAAGATCTATAGTCATCAGGCCAGCTCCGCGTGGAACTTAGCCTTTCTTAGTCTTGGTTTCCCCATCTGTAAAAGTCCTCTCTTCATAGGGTTTTATGAGGCTCCATTCATTCATTCAGCAAATATGTATGGGACATTTTCAGTGGGCCAGGCACTGTTCCAACTGCTGGAACTAAATGAGGTAATAATGTAAAGTGCTAAGTCCCATGCAGGGCATGTGGCAAGAGCCCAGTCAATATGAATTTTCTCTCCTTCATCCACATAGTAATAGCTAACATCTATGGATCACCTACTTTGTGCCATGTACTGTCGTAAGCATTTCTATTCTTATATTCTTCACAACAACCCTTTGACGTAGGAATTATTATTATCACCTCCATATCACAGATGAGGAAACTGAGGCACAGAAAGAGGAAGTTATTTGTTCGAGGTTATGCGGCTAGTAAATGACAGACTGGCCCAAAGTCCACACTCTTGACCCTTCTGATATACTGCCTTTCTGACTACAGCTTGTAGATTTTTTTGCAATTAAGGCTAAGTTCACAGCCCCACAGTCCGTACATACAAGAGAAATATATGTGCACATCCACACACGTCATGCACACACACATTTATGAGACAAATATTGGTGTTCATGCTCAGTGGCCCAGGCCCAGTGCTGGCCCCACAAACATGAAAGGGCATACCCTCCACATATTTGCAATGCCTCCTCCCCACCAGACCCCAGATGCACATCCCCTACCCTACATGGCTCTGCCCCAGCCCTGCTGGACACGCAAGCACGTGCACGCACGCAGACACAGTCTCACACACACATGCCTTCCTCAGCTTTCATGGCCAGGACGAGAGGGAAGAAATGAGAAGGAATTTTATCTGCAATTTGAGGCTGTGTGGTGAGTTCAACCGAGGTAGGCAAGGTCAGCAGGCAGGGAGACGGGGAGCTGAGGGGAATTGCCTTGGCCAGAGACAAAGGGGGTGGGATGGAGGTGGCAGGAGCAGGAGGAGGGGGAACCCAGTATCTTTATAAACCATGCAAGGTAGGAAAGGGGGGATGCAGGGATTGGATTTGCAAGAACTTTCTCAAGCCATAAATTTTCACTGGCTGTCTGAAGCCCAGAGCCTGGAGGCCAGAGGCCAGAAACCTGAGCTAGTCCCGAGATAGCCAATCTCAGGAGCAGCAGGGTCAGGGCCCAGGCCTTGAGGAGGGGGAAGGGTGTGGGGCTGCCCAACCTTGGCTCCAGCCCTGTGCTCCCAGCATGCGGGTAAGGGTGGAGTCCAGCTCTGGAGTCCGTTTCCAGGTTACTCTGAAGTGCCAGCTCCCTGTGTGTCTGTGCGTACATCCTGCAGATGCGGGCGCTCGTGTGTCTGTGTCTATGTGCGTGCTTGTGTCTGTGCAGTGGAGTAACGGAGTGGTTTAAGAACATGAGCTTCAGAGTCAGGCGGAACTAGTGTCAAAGCCTGACTCCACAGCTTACCAGCTGTATGACCTTGGGCACGTTAGTCATCCTCTGTTTCCTCATCTATAAAGGGAGATCACTGTAGGTACCTTATAGGGTTGTAAGAATGCATTGATATCATGCATGTGACAGGCTGAGTGCAGGGCCTGACACATAGTAAGTGCTCAACAACTTTAAGGATTATTATTCTGTTGGACTCACCAACACAAGAGCCCCCCAGATCCATGAGGCCATGGATCCTCAGCTTTCAACCCCAAGATCCCCTCCATGGTCCTATGTCTTCATCAACGGGCATGGCTGGCTGTGCCCTTCCTGCACACTCAGCCACCCAAGAGCCCGCTAAGGGCCAAGTTTGTAGCCCAGGAGCCCCCCTAAGGTAGCAGACAACAGGATACATGCAATCACCTGCACAAGGCACTCACATGTCCACATGTGCCTGCACATATCTGCATGCACATGTGCACTCACACACCTAGGCACTTGCGTGACATATGCATGTTCTCATGCATGACTGCATGGGTGCAGGTGCCCACACGTGCTCTCAGGAACACATGCAGTAGCTGGAACACACACATTTGTAACTGCGATCTTGAATAAGTTGCTGCCCCTCTCTAGGCCTCACTTCTCTTATGTGTAGAACAGGAATAATATTGATCCTTGCTTTAGCCACTTGACAGGGATCTTGAGTGAATCAAATTAAATAATGCACATGGAAGTGTGAGGTAACCTGGAAAGTGCTATGCAAACATTACCATTAGTCCTTTCAACCCTGCCTCCAAAATAACTCCCAACTCCATCTCCCTGGTCCCCATGCCACTGCCGCCACTCAAACCCAAGCCACTATCATTTCTCACCTGCACTGCTACAGTGGCCTCCTCACTGAATGTCCTCTTTCCACTGCTGCCACCCTGCAGACTACTGTCCATACTGCCAGGACGTGCTTTCATTAGCACATCGCTGGTGGGACCCCTCCCGTTTAAACCCTTCCCTGGTTTCCATTGCTTCTAGTTCCTTCCTGTTGCAGGAGGTGTTGAGAACAGAAATCAGGCTCTGCAGCCAGACTGCCTGGGATCTGGCTTCTGCACCTACTATGACCTTGCACCATGACCTTGGGCAAGTCATTTTACTTCTCTGAGCCTCAGTGTCCTCATCTGAGAAATGGGGCCAATAATAAATCTTGCTCTTAAGGTGGCTGAGAACATTAAATGAACTGATACCTGTAAGACACTGAAAAAGGGCTTTGCACAAAACTGTTACTATTAGGGACACAGGAGTGATTTCGGAACTCTTCTCAGTCTGGCCTCTGCTGACTTTTCCAGCCTTGGCTTGAACAGCACCTCCTCTAAGAGTTCACCCCTGAACCCTAGCCTAGGGCAGGCCTCTCAGTTACAATCCCAGGGCACTCTGGGCTTGCTCTGGCAAAATGCTCATCTAGCTGTAACTTCTTGTTCTATGTCTATCTCCCTCACTGTTTAGGAAGCTCCATGAAGCTAGGGCCATGGTTATTTTTGTCCACAGGTCCTGGCACGTAGTGGATTCCCCTTAAATCCTTGTGGAATGGATGAACTTTCTAACACTTGTCCTGCACTCTCAGAGGAGGGCAAGGGCTTCCAAGGAAGGAGAGGACGATGGATGGAGTAGAGGCCAAGGACCTGTGTCTGGTGATGACCACATGCAAAAGGAGGCCAGGAGATTCGTGGAGAGACAACAAGGGATCTTGTGCTCTCCATCTTGGCTCAGAGCTGAGATTTTTGACTAAAGGTGAGTCCTAAGACTTTTCCAAGCCTGAGTGTGGTTCAGAGGCCAAAATACCAGAAAAGGAAAGCATCAGGAGGAAGGTAGGAATGGAACTCACATTTCCTAAGCACCGACTCTGTACCAGGAAGAAAGCTGTGTGTGTTTGTTATTCTCATGTCATCCATTGGAGTCTATGGGCCACTAAAACTCATGCTATTCAGGATGCCAGCCCGAGTCTGGCACTGGTACTGCTACCAGGAGCAGTACTAGCTCCCTTTCCCGTGTGCTTACTCCGAGGGCAGGCCAGGTACAGACGTGGAATACCAGAGGCTGAAGAAAACCAAAACAGACAAAAGTCAAGACAGAGACATGGGACAGATCATGCAGAGAGGGAAGCGGAGTGCAGAGAAGAAAGACAGATGGGAGAGGAAGAAAGAGTAAGAAAGGGAAGGGAGGGTGGGGGAATTACAACAAGAGAGAGAAGGAAGTGGGAGGAAAAGAGGTCAGGTGTCTGCACATGGGTGGTGTCCTTTGTCCCCTCTGGCCCCTTCTCTGCTTGTGCCCATGCTGGTAATGAGATGGCGAGGCTGAACAAAAACCCCGAAGCACGCTCCCACCAAACCATGGGCCAGTCTGCATACAGAGAAAAATGAGAGGGCCAGGAACTCGGGGCCTGGAGCCAGCCATTTCCTTTTTGGTCCCAGGCCTGGTGAGGCAGGGCTGTGGGCACTGGCTAGAGGCCACTTGGGGGCCAGCGCTAGTCCTGTGGCCAGCAGCAGGAGGCAGACACTCTGCTGCCTGGGGCCAGCGTCACTGCCTTTACACTTGCTGCGGAAAGAAACTCTTTTCCAGGGCTGGTACAGGGCAGCCCCACTCCTCAGGAGGGCGAGGGTCGTGTTCCCTGAGCTCCTGTCTCCAGGGGGTCCAGAGAGCTCAGTGATGGGGAACAGGTCCTGGCTCCTCAGAGCACCTTGTGGCCTCTTCTTCCCACACACATTTCCTCGGCCCCTGCTCTGGGCCAGGCACTGATTTAGGCACTCCACACGTGGCTTCATTTCATTCTCAAAACCACTCAAGAGGGCTTCAGTGGCTTTGTTGTAGAGTTGAGAAAGTGACGCTTAGAGAGGAAGAGTGACTTTCCCACAGTCACACATCCAGGAAGAAGAGCGTCGGACTTCAGTCAAGATCTGTCTGGTTGCAGAGTCGATGGCTCCAATCCACGAGCTCCTGGAGAGGAAGGGCTGAGGGCTCAGAGGTCCCACGCCTGTCAAGCCCTGTGTAATGTCCAACAGGGAATGTCACAGCCAGAAGTGGCCTCAAGGGCAATTAGATTCTAACCTAGTTCCTCAGTTGAAAGATGAGGAAAATGGTATCTGAGAAGGGAAAGGGCTTGACTTGCCCGGGGCCACAAAGCCTAATAAGTGACAGGACAGAGACTGAAACATAGAAATAACTCAGATGCAGATTCAGTGGAGTGAGTTCAGGGGTGCCAAGAAAGGCCTTTGACATTTGAATTCAAAAATGTTGATATTTGAGGCTCATTTTGATGTTTTTGTGGAGCTAACGGGACCACATGTTGGGATTTGGGATTTTCCTGGAAGATCCTTGCTACATAACTGCCACTTTGACCCTGGAACCCTGCCAGTCCTAGGCCTGGGGGTGAAGGGGAAGCAGGTGCCTTGGTCACTAACATCTCAGGCTCAAGGTGGCTCTTAAAGCTTCATCCAAGAGCAGTATCTCATAGCAGAGCAGGAAGACCAGGAGTTGATGCAGTGCCACTCACAGAATGAGCAAAGGGCAGCCTGAGCTTGCCTCAGCTCCCTATCTCAGCCAGCACTGTGCTCCAGGGCCTTGGTCCCAGAGGACATAGGCAGATGAACCCAAGGTGGCAGTCCTGGTTGGGGCCACCCCTGCCTGTGCCTCTGCACTTAGGAGAGCTGGGCCTCCTAGGAGATTTCCTTTGAACTCCCCTAACAGGGCAAAGCTGTCCCGAAGCCGCCGCAAATTTCTGCCAGATGTCCCCAGGCCACTTCCCACACCCAAGGACAGATCTTCCCCGCTGGCTGCAGGGAGAGGGGTGGGCAGGAGGGCCAGTGAGGGACCCCAGGGCTTCCCCCACTGGGCATCTCCCATCTCTCAGGGCCTGCCTAGAGGGAGGCTGGCACTCATAGACACTCTGCCCCAGAGCAGAGCCCAACCGGGAGATTTTCCCGGTTAGGCCAGTTCAAGCTCACTCCGACTCCACATCCGACTCCACACAGGCCTGAGAAGGTGACAACCCTATCGACCAGCTCCTCCTGGCCCCCCATTTACATCTTGATTACATTCCTTGGGAAACCGTCCAGGCCACATTCCGCCTGGCAGGCTGCTGGGAAGACCCACAGAGCACTATGGCAACACTGAAGGGGCCAGGCTCGCTGGCCAGCCGAGCAACAGCCAACAGCCATTAGGCTGGGGAACCTCCCTTCTAGGGCCAGCCTGGATTCCTCAACCCCGCCAACTCCAGCCAGCCCCCACTTACCCAGTATGCTCCTACTCCAGCCCACCTCACCCCCCACCCCCACCCACTCCCATCCCACCACACCCCCACCTCCAGCCAAACACACACATGCTGCTCCCTCTGCAGGACCTGACATAGTGCCAAGTCCAATGGTCTACTCCCCTTCCCCAAAGCCTCGGAGACTGAGATGGCTGCTGTATTCCTCCAAAGCCACTTCCCCAGGCACAAATATTCAGTCCTCAGCTATGGGAAGGGGCAGTGGAGGGTGTGGGGGTCTGGTGCACTGCCTCCTCTGAGCTGTTCACCAAGAGTGCTGGGCCACAGGCGAAGTTTTCAAGCTTTTTTATTTCTTCTTTTCCTTTCAGAAAACATAGTTCTTAATTAGGACCCCAGTAAATCAATGAGGGTTAAAAATGATTGATAAGTTCCTGAGTCTGTTTGTACCTTCGTAGTTTGGTAGAAAATACTTCATCTTTTGTGGAACCCTGGTAGCACTTCCATAGACTCTCCAGAGCCCCTCAGAAAATCAGGTAATGCTCCCTCCTCCAGCAACCCTCCCCAAACCCCTCCCCAGGGGAAGCAGTGCACCTTCTTGCTTTTCTCCTATTCCTCTGGCTGCCCACAGTTCCTTAGGAAAGGCCAAGCCCAGAAAGGAAGGGAGCGGAGGCTCCCTCTCCAGGCCCTCACTCATCTACCCGTTTAGGGGCAGAGGATGGGCAGTAGTACAGCTCCCATACCCCAAATCCTCCCTCCATCCCCTCCCTCCCCATCCCCTCCCCTTCTCCCTCCACCCCTCCCTCTCTTTCCTTCTTTCCTCCCTCCCTCCCTCCCTCTATCCCTCCCTCCTTCCTTCCTTCCTTCCTTCCCTCCCTCTTTCCTCTTTCTTCTTCTCTCCCTCCTTCCTTCCTATTTTTGCAGCAGAAACATTTCAGCAAGCAAAAGCTTGCATGAAAGCCCAATGTTGGATCCGGTAATGGAAGCCTTGTTCTGGTTAGAGGCAATGGAACCTGATAGTCCCACCCACTGGGCTTCCACTTGTGCTCTAGAGGCCCCAGAGGCATCTTGGAGCCTCCAAGTAACAGATTTTGAAAACCACTGGCATTGTCAGCTCTGGCAGTCTATGAATAGATGCCTCTGCTTCCTCTTAATATGTCCTCTCCTTTCTTCTTCATCTTCCCTCCTTTCTTTCCTCCTCTCTTTGGCCTTCTCCTCTCTCCTTCCTCCCTCCCTGCATCCCTCAGTGCTCATGGGCCCAAGTGGCAGAGCCCTGGGTCCTGTCTGCCACTGCTTTTTCTGCCTGGGGTGAGTGGGCAGGGACCTCATTCCAACACTGGGCAGTAATTCTGGGTCCCTGGCTTGGCCAGACAGTGCTTGCCAGTCACATGAGCAGAAGCCCTGGAGCCAGGCATTCCTGCCAAGCCCTTTACACTGTAATCAAGGCGGGGGCAGTGGTACCAACTCCAAAGAGTAGTTGGAGGCTTTTTGTTGTTGTCTGGAGGGACTACGGAAGGTCAAGAACAGTATCAGGTGCACAGAAATCTTTGGATAGAAAACCCCTCCCCTCCGGCTGTAGGCTGTGGGACCAGACAGTTGAGGGAGCTATAGTTTGGGATCCTGCTTAGAAGCCAGAGCCCTCTAAAGTGCCATCCTGCCATGGAACTCTCCAGAAGGGACTTACGAAAGGGCTCTGTTCAGCCAAAGACAGGAGAAAGAAGGGCAGTTAGGGGCTAGGTGCCAAAGTCTGAGCCCAAAGCCTACCCTGGCTCTTCTGCTCCCAGCCGGGCTCCAGTCACCTAGGCCATTGCCTTTGAGGGGCTACTATGTGCCAGGCACTGAGAATATGGTTGCCAATGGACAGACACAAATCCCTGCCCTCAGGGAGCTGACATCCTAGTCAGGGGAGACAGACCATAAATGACAACGGTAAGTGGAATGGACAGAGAGTGAGAAGGGTGATGGAGAAAAATAAAACCGGGAAGGGGCAGGGGGAAGGTGGGGCAAAGGAGGGTAGCAATCTTAAATGGGGTGGTCAAGGCTCTCACTGACAAGGTGACACTTCAGCAAAGGACTGAAGGAGGTGAGGGAGTGACTGGGGCAGATATCTGTGGGAAGAACATTTCAGGCAGAGAGAACTTCAAGTGCACAGGACCTGAGGTGGGGACATGCTGGCGTGTTTGAGGAAGAGCAAGGAGGCGGGTCTACTGGACAGAGCAAGGGGAAGAGCGGTGGATATTCTAAGAACTTTGGCTTTTTTTCTGAGTGAGATGGGAGCCAGTGCAGGATATGGAGGCAGGAGAGGGACATGATCTGACTGAACCACTTTAAGACATCCTTTTGGCTGCTGAGCTGAGAATAGACTAGGGGGCAAGGGGAAAAGCCGGGAGACTAGGCAGGGGGCTCCTGTAGCAACCCAGGTGAGGGATGGTGGTGGACTTCTGAATATGCTTTGAAAGAAGAGCTAACATTACTAGATATGGGGTGAGAGAACAAGAAGAAGCCATCTGTGTGCCAGACCCTGGATCAAGCTCAGGGCACATAGAGCTAGGTCGGCTGGGCCCAACCCTGCAGGAGCTCCCAGTCCAGTGGGGCTTATACATCCCACAGGATGTCCCAGTGTGCGGATGAAGCCAAGGCGCTGCACAAGCCTGGGGCGGGGGGCGGAAGTTCTGACCCTGAAATGCTAAAGAGGCAGAGAGAAACCCATCTACAGAGGCTGGGAGATAGGCCAAAATGTGGTCAAAGACTGCCAAAGAATCTCAGATAAAGGCAAAAGAGCTGGTGTGCTTGGACTGTGGAGAGCAGCCTGATTTCTGCCTCAAAGTCGTAGACTTCTTTTCTTTCAGGACTGGAGGGAAACTGGAGGCCTTCAAAGCTAGTTCCTTGTGGGACTCCCTTGTGGAGTCCCCCAGCCACTCCCTTCCACCCCCCTAAACTGTGCCAGCTGAGCAGAGCTGGCCAGCCAGTCTCTCCCGTCCTGGACGACTTACAAGACTCCCTGGGGAGAAAGACAAAAGGAAGAAGTTGCAGTAGTAGGTCAGTTAGACCCTGCAAGTCAGACCCAGGCCTGGGACCTGGGCTGACACTAAAGGCGTGGCTAGTTTTCCCATCAAACCCATTTCCCAGACCAGGCCCCTCCTTCCCTTTACCCTGGCCATCTCCGGGGACTAGAGCCCCTCTACTCCCTGGTTCTCTGGGGGGTGAGGGTGCAGGGTGCAGAGCTGTGTTGATCCAAGCCAAGGCTCATGAGCTTGAGGAAGGGCAGCTGGAGCAGGCACCAAGGCTGCCTCAGCTGAGGGACACAGGCCCCTTAGCCTGTGAGAGGAAGGGACCAATGACCTTTGGCCCATGCCTGATGCGGGACCCTAGTTCTATGTTCCTCGGGCCGGAGGAGTCACACATCATTGAATCTACTAGTACAGGGCAGAGAGCCCATGGGGCACTGCCCATCACCCTTGTTGTCATCCCACTTCACATACTTGTGTCAGAAAGAGTATCAGTTGTTCCAGTTTCCAGAAGGCCTGGCAACAACAACATCAATAGCTATCATTTATTGAGTCTTTCTGTACGCAGGCGCTGTGCTGGACACTTTACACGTATTATCTCACTCAAAGCCCCACAGCAAGCCAATGAGATGGGTGCTATTAGTATGCCCATTTTAGAGATGAGAAAACTCAAGTTCAGAAAAGTTAAGTTCCCTGCCCAGTGCACATAGCTAGGAAGAAGAAGAGCTGGCATTCGAACCAATCCAGGAGCACATGCCCATTTTGGTTAAGGGTGATTTAACTGTGAGCCCAGAGTCACTAAACCAAAGTCCCCTGGCTGCTTCTGGTGGGGAGGAGTAGACGATGAGGGTGGAAGCTCCTCTTACTGGGACTGTCCTCCTCTCTCCTCCCCCACCCTACCCCACCCAGCCTTCCCTCCCCACTGCTTTTGTCTCCCCTCTTTGCTGGTTACGCTGAGGTTGTGGAGGCTGGGGCAGGGGGCCTGCCATCTGCCAGATCTAGAGATGCAAGGCCTGGGGCTGGGGGATCCAGGAGGGGAAATGTTTTGGCTTGAAGATCCTGGGCAGAGTGGAGGATTGTGGAGGGGGGTGTCCTAGGAGGATCATGCTATAGACTTGGGTGAAGCCCCTCAAAGCTGCAATGAGGGTCTGACCTGGCTCCAAACCACTGTGGTCTGGCTCCTTCTTGTTAGCAAGAAACGATGAATTTGAGAAATTACTGGAAGGATTGGGGGAAACAATGAATTTCCTCATCCACACTCAGGTCGGGTTTGGGGAATGGGGAGGTCTCCCCAAAGATCTCGAGCCCCATGCCTCAAAATTCCTCACAAAAGCCTTATGGGGTGTGTACTATCACTGTGTCTGATTTTAAAATGAGGAAACTGAGGCATAGGGAAGTTTACGAGCTCACCCAAGTCATGCAGTAAGTGGCAGAGTCCAGATTAGAACCCAGGTAGTTTTGCTCTACAGTTATCTGCTTAACCCCCTGCTCTGGGCCCCAGTGGGTGACTAGCTCAGAGAACGTAGTTGAGGTACCTCCTGAGTCCCTCCTCTGGTGGGCAGAGGGACAGGGCAGAGCTCCAGAAAACCCAGCTCTGCCACTCACTATCCAAATGGGGGACCATGGGCAAGCCATTTCATTCCTCTGAGCCTCAGTCTCCTCATCTATCAAATGGGGCAATAGGATGCCTCCAGCAAAGTTGTAGATAAAAGTACCTCTTCCCTGCTCCCCAGGAACAACCCCTGCTTCAGCCTCACATTGTTGGGTCTCAATGGGACCTGACTGTGGGCACTGCTTCATGAGTTCCCCAGAGATCCTGATGAGCGCTGTCTTACTGTGGCCAGCACCACAGGTTGGCTGGACTTGGGGAGGTGGGGCTGGCAGGGGTGGGGCTGGGGTCTGGCCCTAATCTCCTGTCCTGCTTCTGGGCTCTGATTGGTAAGAGTGCCCTAGTCCCAACATTGCCCACCCCTGCTCTGGTCCTTGGGTGCCCTATCTAGTGCCATGGTGACCCGTCCAGTCGCCTGAAGCCCTGAGGACTGGGCTCTGCCTTGCCTTTGCTGGTCCCCTCAAGGACTAGAATCCAGCCTCCCAGCCCCGACTTGGGTTTTGCTGCCACCTCCTCACCTGCCCCCTGGACTGCCTGGCATCACCTGCCCCTGGAATCCTCGCCAGTTGCCATGTCCTCCCTGCCAGACTTCCTGTGGGACTGCAGATCCCTCAGTGTCCTGCAGGCCCCCCACTGCTGACTGTGGCCACAACCCTCCAGACAGCCTGTTGTGCAGAAGAAAGACTTGGTTCCTCTCCTCTTCTCTCTGTCAAGCGGATAAGGCACCACACCAGAAGAAAAAAGAAGCAAGGAGTTTCCTACACTCAAGTGCAAGGCTCAGTGCTTAGGAGCCAGAAAAACGTCCTGCCCACCACTGGCATTCCCTCAAATCTCCCCATCCTGGGAGGGCCCTGGGGGTGGAAGGAGTGTGGGGAGGAGTGCTGGGAGGCTGCTTCTCTGCCTTGTAGACCCGAGCTAGTTTGTGCCTGGCTCCAGGAGCTCAAATCCCAGCCACGGAGGAGCAGAAGAGAAGAGAGAAGAGGGAGGAGGAGGAAATGCGATGACTCCGGCAGCAGAGAAACTTGGGCCAGGGCGGGCCGGGGTGGGAGGGTGAGCTGGGCCCAGGGCTATTTCTGTACAATAATACAGGGAAAGAGGGCCAAGCTGACAGGACAGTGATTAGTCTTCAGGGAGCAAAGGCGAAGATTCTGCCGGCAAGCCTGGGGCTGGAGGAGCTGGCCGGGAGCCCAGTCCGGTGGGCTGGAGCAATGATTTCAGAGGCCCGGAATCTGAGGCAAGCTGGGCCCATGGACTAGGGAACAGGGAAGGTGGGAGCAGGGAGAGGGGAGCCAACCATCCTCCCGGCCCCATCTCCAGCACAGAGGGATGGGAAGGACTGAGAGCTGGCCTGCCCTGCTGTCTGCCACCATGGGGTTATCTAGCTGCGTGTGGGGGCAGAGTTTCTGCAATCCACACTTCCTGGGCTCTGGCCTATGGGGGAGATGGCGTGAGAAAGAACCAGGAACACAAGGCTCGGAAACCTCAGGGGAAGAGTCAAGCTTGCTTTCTCTTTCCCATGGGATTTCCAGTCATGGGGTCCAGGAGAGGAGGTGTTAGAGGTCATGGAGTGGGGAGGGCCAGGAACTCACTTTTCTGAAGCACTGAATCTGTGCTGTGCCTCTTGCTATGCATTACCACATTGATGCCTCCTGCAAGCCGGGTGAGGTAGCAGTGATCAGACTTGGTTTACACTGAGGACATCACAGCAGCCTAGGAAGTGGTAGAGCCATATTTGAACCCAGGTCCATCGTACTCCAAAGCCTTGGCTTTGGAGGCCACATAGCAAAGTAAGGGGTTAAGAGTCTTGGCACTGGTGTGTGACTACTGGCTTTGAATCTCCCACCTGTTCCCTGCCAGCTGTGTGACCTTCTGCAAGTTACTTTACCTCTCTTAGCCTCAGTTTCCTCATCTGTAAAGTGGAGCTAATAACAGTACGTACCTCCTAAGATTGTTGTGAGGATTAAATGAGTTAGTACGTGTGAAGTGTCTAGAACAGCACATGATACTCAATAACCTATCCATAAGAAGTATCGTATGAGTATTCGCCGCTGTCTTCCATGGGCTCCCTTAGAGGATGGAGTGTGGGAGAGGCGATGGAGTTATGCAGGGAAAATACAGAGCAGAGGGTCACTCCAATCCCTTTAGAATTGGAGTCCTCCCACATTTGGACAATACTATCAGGAGTCTTCCATTGAGGAGTCCTTGTGACCCAGCGATTCCACTTCTGGGAATTCATCCTAAGGAAATAATGGGTCAAGAGAGCAAAGATGTATGTACCAGGATGTTCATTTCCAGGCTGTTCATTACAGTGAAAAACAGGGGCTTGCTTAAATGAATTATGGCGTATTCATACACAGCAGCCATTAAAAACAATGATGTCACTCTTTAGGTATTGATATGGAAAGAGATTCCTGATACAGTTGTTAAGGGAATCAAAGCAGTTTTCCACACTGCAGGTAGGCAGGGTTTGGGAGAGGAGGTGTTGGAGGGTCAAGGTTGGGGAGGGAAACTCATTCATATTTATGGAGTACCTGAAATTTGACTATGAACATTTATTACTTTTATGATTAAAAGAAGACAAGCGATAAAACTATTTCCATTTTGAAAAAAAATAACCTCAAATATTCAGAACCCTCCAGCTGGAAAGCGGTTGTCCACATGTGTCCTCTGTGCCTTCTGATGAGGAGTTCCCTGGGCATGCGTGATCTCCCTCCTCAGGACCAGGCCCTGTGTTCCATCCCCTTCCTGTTCTCCCTGCCAAGAAATGGGGTGGGGGGCAACAAAAGGGCCTGGTGGAATCAGACAAACCTAGCATCTGCTGCTAAAACAAAGTTTCAAAACCACTGGCCAATGTAACCTTCTATGTTAATTAATTCATTTTTCATTCATTTGACAAATATTTATCGAGCACCTACTGCTGTGTGCCTGGACTAAATGATGAGAACACATCAGTGAACGAAATAGACAAAACCCCTTGTTCTCAGGGAGCTAACGTTTTAGTGAAGGCAAACAGACAATACATAAGATAGACAATGTGGAATGTCTATTGGATGGCAATAAGTGCTCCGGAGAAAACTAAAACAACAAATGAGAAGAGTGAATGTGGGGGTGGAGTAGTGCAATTTAAAATAGAGTGGTCAGGGAAGGCCTCTCTGAAAAAGTGACATTTAAGTAAACACCTCAAGAAGGTGAAGGAGCAAGCCATGTGGATAATTCGAGGAAAAGTATTCCAGGCAAAGGGAACAGCAAGTGCAACAGCCTTGGGGCTGGCGGATGTTTGGTCTGTTGAAGTATATAAAAAAGGCCAAGCAGGATTAGCAAAGGGGAGAGGAAGAGGAGGAGATGAATTCAGAGAGGAAATGACCGTTAAAGCAGGCAGGACCATGTCAGCCATGCGAAAGCTTTGGGTTTTACTCTGAGTAAAATGGGAGCCAGTGCATAGTTTTGAACAGAGTAGTGACAAATATTTTAACAGGATCACTTTGGCTGTTGTCATGCAAATAGGATGAAGGGGGAAGGGTCAAGAAGCGAAGCAGGGGGACCAGTTAGGACATTGCTGTGACAGTAATCCAGGTGAGAGGTGATGGTGGCTCAGACCAGAGTGGCAGTGGAGGTTGTGAGGAGTAATAGGTACCATAGTCCCTTTCTGCTCTGACATTCCAGGTCCAGATTCCCCACCAAAGCCAGATGAGCTGTGGCAACCTTTCCTCTTTAGTGAGAATAAGACATACAGTGTGTCCCAATAGAGAAATATCCTTCTTAGCCCCAACCTGCTCCCAGGGCCCCGCCTGCCCCTCCAGCCGATGCTAAGATTGTCAGCTCCATGAAGGCAGGGCCTTTTGTCTGTCTGGTTCACTGCTGTACCTCCAGTGCCTATTACAGTGTCTGGTGCTTACTTGGCATTGAATGAATGAGTAAACAAAGAGCACTGTGGAAGCCTAGAGGAGGTAGCAAGGAATTCAGCCAGATGGTGGGAGGAGGAGAAGGGTGGGGATCCTTGGGCACATCTGATCTGCCTACTCAGCCAGACCCCTGCAGAGCAATCCCGGGCCTCAGAACATTCACGCAGGCACAGGTAGACCCTTCCTTCCCCAGCCTGGCTGATTGAATGTGAGTGAGAATGTTGGCCCTCTCATTGGTCATGGCAAAAAGAGAAGTGTCTGCCTCACGTTCCCATTTGGGTGGGATCACTCCTATCTTAAAAGTAGAGAAGCAAGTCTAAGGAAATGGATAGAGGCAGTGGTCTTGACTGGGGCACAGGAATTAGGGACAGACGGAGTCCAAAGCATGGGCCCATCCCAGTTCTGGAAAACCAGAAGAAAAATTTTCACTCTACCTCTCTGTCCTCCATTCTACCATCCTTGCCCTCCTCGCACAATTCTCCTACCTCTCCCAGGAGCCTCATTCCCATTCAACAATATGCCTTCCGAAACTCGTTGTCCTTCGTCCTGCTGATTCTTCTCCAGATTCTCCACCAGCCCTCTTGTTCCTTTGAAACCCTCACTCCATTCAGTGGAAACTCCCCTGAATCTTGAAACTATTGCTAACCTCCTTTCTTAGCAACAACCTGATTCTCTGCAGAGACCATTGCCCTCATCTCTGTAGTCTGCTACGGAAATCTTGCTTTCCCTCTAACTCAAGAGAAGGGCATATTGTCTGTCTCAATCAGACCATGGGACACTATTTTCCTTCTATGTTATCCACAAGTACGCAATGAGTCATTATTAGAGTGAGCTGGGGCAGGTCTTACAAAGACTTATCAAGCATATTGGCAATAGGATAGGTAACAAACTGTATCTGACTATTGTTTTATTTTGCATTTTCCTGTTCATTGGTCATTCAAGACTTCTAGTTAAACATGGCAGATTGAACAAGTACATTTAGTGCTGTTCCCTCCCCAAGTCCCACTAAAATGACAGTAAAGGGATTTTGAAAAGACATTGAGTTAAAGGACTAAGAGAATAGCAGAGGAGATAGACAACTACAACAAAATATTGGAAGCTGGCAAGCAGATGGAAGAGGACCAGAGAAAGAGGAAACCCAAGCTGGTGGTGGGGGAAGCCCAGAAGCAGATGGATTTGTTCTATAAAACTCCAGAAATGGTCAAAAATGAGGCTCACCAGATACCTCTGGAAGTGGGGATATATTTGGGCTGAAAATAAGTGGATTGGTTGAAAGTCCGTTTAAGAAAAATTAAATTTCCAAATCCCTTCTTCTGTATCAGCAGAACACCAGAGGTTTACTCCCCAGAGAGGCTGGATGCAGAGATGCCAGACTCAGCTGAAAATAGGGATGCATCACTGGAACAGGAGGAGAAGATCATAATCTACATACTGAAGGGTGAGGCTCCCTGCATCCTCTTCCCTAACTCAGCTCTGAGAACACTGGCAGCCATATCATCTCCTTTCCTCTGCAAGAGATTGGAGGCTTCCTCTCTGGGGAATCTGATATTTGGATGTTCCCTAAAAAGCCCAGAGGACTCTATTTTGACCAGCTGAAAAACCCTACACTCTGCACACAGAATTCCAATAAGCTTTTTAGTTCCTCACACTTAAAAATGATCTGACAGCCAAAGATCACCAGACATTTGAGGAAATCCTTGAATGTAGAAGACAGAGACAAAAACAAACAGAAAATTGAATTCAGAGGAAATAGACACTATTCAAGGAGCAGAAGAAAACTTAACACAATCACAACATCTCAGTGGCTTGTGACAACAAAAGGTGATCTTTTTCTCATGTCATACATTATCTGCATGTCGACTAAAGTTCTGCTCTATATTGTCTTCACTCTAGGATCAGAGCTGAAGGAGCAGCTGCTATCTGGGATATCATCAGGCTCATAGCAGAGGGGAAAGCAGGATGATGGCATCACACAGTGACTCTCAAAGCTTCTACTCGAAAGTGGGATGTGTTACTTCCACTCACATTGCATTGAACAAAACAGGCCACATGTCCAAATCTGATGTCAACAGTGCAAGAAGTATGATTCCACTGCATGGACAGGCCTGATAGACAGGGGTAGCAAATATTTTGGCAATACCAGAATTTACCAGAATCCATGAAAAAAAAACAGGAGGAAGTCAAAGAAAAAGAAAAAAGAGAGTTTACAAATTACCAATACGGAACATAAATAAAATGTTAAATAAATGGTTAGGAAGATAAAGTTGACAGCAAGTAGACAAAAAGACAAAGGAATGGAAAATAGAGAAAATTGGAATGCTCAAAGAGGCCCAACTGAATAAAAGGAGTGCCAGAAAGAAAGAACAGAGATAAGAGAGAAGAAACTATTAATGAAATACTTCAATTGCATTTCTCAGAATGGAAGGACACACATTTCTGAATTGAGAGGGCACATCAAGTATCCAGCACAATAGATGCAGAAAGACCAATATAGCAAGGCACATCTCTGTGAAATTTTAGCACACTTGGCAGAGAGATCCTAAAAGGTTCCAGAAAGAAAAACATAAGTGCAAGCAAAATCTCAAGAATCAGAACAGTATCCAACTCCTCAACCATGCACCAGAAGCTAGAAGATAATGGATTAATGTCTTCAAATTTTTTAGGGAAAATGATTTCCAACTTAGAATTTTATACTCAAACTATCAATCAAGTGTAAGGAAAAAACAAAGACATGTTCAGACTAACAAGTTGTCAAAACATGCACTTTGCATGCACCCTTCTCAGGAAGTTACTGGAGGATCTTATCCAATACAAGGAAGAGTAAAACAAGGTAGATCTGGAACCCAGGAAACAGAGAAGCCAACATAAGAGGAAGGTGGAGGTGATCCGCAGGATGGTGGGAAAAGGGAAGTCCCTGGACAACAGGCATCCAAGCAGCAATCCCAGCCCACAAGCAGGCCAGCTGGAATGGACCATGGAGGGTTCCAGGAGAGGCGCTTCCAAGGAAAAGCTATTTGGACAGATTGAAATGAGATTTGTTCTTCTGGCAGACAGTTTGCCGATTAATTAGTTATAGGTACACAGAAAACCAATCAAACACACAAAAATTGAGACAATAATTCTGGGAAGCAAAAATGTATTCAAGAAAGGGCATGTAATCATAGGAAACCTCAGGGCTCATGGTTACATTAATGTTAGCACTGAATGTTGCTATACCTATATCAGGACAATTGGAAGAAGGGAAGTGTCTGTGTAGAGTCATGTGGATGAGAAGAGAGCGAAATCCTCATCTTCTAGAATGAGAAGTCAATAGATAGTATCTAAACCTGAAAAGTCAAGACATATCAGGACATAATTTAGAAATATGGAGAAAAATATTTTTCAGCTGAAAGCGACGAAAACATTTACCTCTAAGGAGTGGGAATTGAGTGTAGAAAGTACCAGGGCAGGGACCCTCTGGTTTTTGTTATAAACCTTTCAAATTAAGTGCACTGATAAAATGCTTTTTATATTTTATCTTCCTAATTAATTGTGAGGTTGAATATCTTTTAACATTTTTATTGGCCATATTTGTAGTTTTTCTTTTGTAAATTCCCTCATCATATCCTTTGCCTAGTTTTCTTTGGGGTGGTTTGCCTTTTTAAACATTTATTTCTAAGAGTTTATTATAAATTATAGATGCATACATTAATTCATTCAACAAATATGTATCAAGTACCTACTGTATTCCAGGCACTGTGTTAGGTACTGGAGATATCGCAGGCAACAAGACAGGCCAAGTCCTTGCTCTCACAAAACACACATCTTAGTGGGGCCAGAGAACAAGTGAACAAATATACAGACACACTGCTTTCTGATAAGAGTGAGTGCTCTGAGGAAAAGGGAAGAGGGTGACAAGATGGATTGTGAAAGGTGGGGTGTGGCTTCTTTGGATTGGTCAGTCTGAGAAGGCCTCTCTGAGGAGGTGAAATTTGAGTCATTCAGGCCTCATGAGGATTTGGGGACAGATGAAGCATTTCAGACACCAGGAATAGCGACTGTAGATGTACTAAAGCAAAAAAAAACAAAAGGAAAAGAAAAAAAAAAAAGAGGGGTGATAGAGAAACAGAAGGAAAACTACCTTGGATAAAAGTTGCCAATCATTTCTCCTGATCTGTCACTTGTGTTTTAACTTTGTTTATGGTGCCTATTGTCATACAGACATTTCAGAATTTTGATGCCAGCAAATGTATCAGTCTTTTCACTTAGAGCTTTTGCTTTTTGTGGTTTCTTTAAAAGATTTTTCCCTACATCAATGTTATAACCATAATTTTCAATATTTTTATAATAGACTTAATTTTACATTTTATGCTTGTAATTTGTCTATAATCTCATTTTTAAGTGGTGTGAAGAAAAGATTTTTTTTCCTAAATGGATAGCCAATTGCCTGAATACCATTTATTGAATAGACCGTTCTTTCCTTACTGATTTGAAAGGCCACCTTCATTAATCACCAGATTACCACATACCCATGGATGTGTTTCTGGTTTCTATTCAGTTGCTTTGTTCTCTATCTCTAACCCTATGCTAGTCTGATTATTAGGCCAGTAATCCTGCCTCAGGCCAAATTGGCTATTCAAGGCCCTTGTTCATTTTGATTGGTCTGAGTTAATGCCACACCCATTGTTATTTACTTTGAATAAGAGCTCTCACACACACTTTTCATTCTGAAAAATGTATAAAATATTTTGATATGTGGTAAAGCAAGTCCCCCTTTTCATTCTTCTTCCCTTTAAAATTGTCTTAGCTATTCTTGCACATTGTCTCTCACACATGAATTTTCTAATCAATTTGTCAAGTTCTGTACAAACTCCTGCTGGGAATTTGACTGTGGTTGAATTAAATTTATGGATTAGCTTGGAAAGAATTGATATCTTTACAATATTGAGTTTTCCCACCCAGGAACATGTATGTTTCTCCATTTATTTTGATCTCTTTAAATGTTCTTCAGTAAAATTTTACAGTCTTCTTTTTATGTGTCTGGCACACTTCTTGTTTGGTTTTTCCTTAGATATTTTATAGTTTTGTTGCTTTTGTGAAAGGAACCCATTTATCTACTTTATTTCTAATTGGTCTTTGCCAGTTTCTATTGCTTTCTTTTTAAATAAACTTCATTTTAGAACAGTTTTTGATTTATAGAAAAATTCCAAAGATAGTACAGAGAGTTCCCATGTACCCCACACCTAGTTTCCCCTATTTTAAACAACTTACATGACTAGGGTACATTTGTTACAATTAGCGAACCAATATTAATACATTATTATTGACTGAAGTCCATAGTTTATTCCTAATTCCTTAGTTTTTCCCTAATGTCCTTTTCCTGTCCCAGGAACCCATCCAGTTGTCATGTCTCCTTAGGCTCTCTTGACTGTGACAGTTTCTCAGACTTTCCTTGTTTTTGATGACCTGGACAGTTTTGAGGAGTACTGGTCAGATATTTTATAGAATGTTCCTCAACTGGGATTTATCTAATGCTTTTCTCATGACTTAGACTGGGGTTATGGGTTTTTGGGAGGAAGCCCACAGAGGTAAAATGCCATTTCATCCAATATATGAAAGGAACAATCAGCAAGACTTATCACTCTTGATGGTAACTGTGATCATCTGGCTGAGGTGTGTTTGTCAGGTTTCTCCACTGGAAATTTACTTGCCCTGCTTTCCATACTGTACCCTTTGGGAGGAATGACTATGGGCCGTCCATACTTAAAGAGTGGGGAGTTATGCTCCACTTCCTTGAGGGCAGAGTATTTACATAAAATATTTGGAATTCTTGTGCACAAGAGATTTATCTCATCTCCATTTATTAATTTATTCAGTCATTAATTTCTGTCAGTACAGACTCCTGGATATTTATTTTATACTTTGAGTCATATTCCAATACTACTTTATTTGTTTTGTTGCTCAAATTTCTACTTTGGCCATTGGACACTCTTTCAGTTGGCTCCTGTACTCCTTTGACATCCCCCCCCATCCCATTGCACTACCTAGGACTTCCAGTATGATGTTCAATAAGAGTAGCGAGGTCATTGTTCCCAATCTTAATCTTGTTTTATTTTTTTTTTTTGAGTACTTCCTTACTTTCTGATACTACAAGATACTCCAGGCTTATCTTGTATAATTCCTGCCCTAGACCTAAAATCAGTCATTTATTCAAGGATCCCTGGTTCCTTTCATTGGAGGATGGTATTAGAAACCAAGATCTGGGCACTGGATGTGCTTATTGCTATTGGGGTGTCACTGCTTCTAGGCCCTCTCAGCTGACAAAACAAAGAAATACCTGCATGTATACTAACCCATGTGTATACATATATCTATAAATATTTCTATATGTAACCATCTAGATCTATAAATATTTCTATATGTAACCATCTAGATCTATATATTCAAGTGCAACATGAGTTCACACTGGTGTTTTCAACTCTAATCCATTGCCACATGGATGATTCTAGCCTCCTTCACTTGCTTATCTGTAAACTCTCATTCCAATAGTGAGAAATCTAGTTTCCATCATCTGCCATCCATTCACTTAATTGGTATACATGTACAGTGGTATCAGAATTCTTAACCCATACCCCTGTGGGAAACAACTTTATCAACTAGAGTATAGTGCTTATGTACAGTTTCTTTTACCTTTAGTCTTACAGACTATGCTGATTTCCAAAGTTACTGTGGTCAATATCTTTTCCTCTCACTGTCCTTCCATGAGATTGTTTCATATATTTGCAATACAGTTAGATTCTTTTGTCATATTCTGCATTCCATCCTGGGATCCCCAATCTCCTATAAATGATTTTTTAATTTGCATCCCCTAGGGTTCCCTCTTTGTGCTGTAAAGTTCTATGGGTTTTGAAAAATGCAGTTATATATTCACCGTTGAGTATCATACAGATATTTTCACCACCCTAAAAATCTCCTGTTCTTCACCTATTCAACTCTTACTCTATCCCTTTGAGCCCCTAGCAACCACTGATCTTTTTATTCTAAGATTGTTGCTACGGCTTTGCCTTTCCCAGAATGTCATATGATTGGAATCATACAGCATATAGCCTTTCAGACTGGCTCCTTTCACTTAGCAATATGCATTTAAGATTCACCCATGTCTTTCTGTGGCCTGATAGCTCATTTCATTTTAGCACTAAATAATATTCCATTGTCTGGATGTACCACAGTTTGTTTATCCATTCACCTATTGAAGAACATCTTTGTTACTTCCAGTTTTGGGAAATTATGAATAAAGCTTCTATAAACATTTGTATGCAAGTTTTTGTGCAGACATAAGTTTTCAAATCAGTTCAGTTAATACCTAGGAGTGCATTTGCTGGATTATATGTTAAGAGAATGTTTAACTTTGTAAGAAACTGCCAAGCTGTCTTCTAAAGTGGCTGTACCATTTTGCCTTCCCAGCAGTAATGAATGAGAGTTCTTATTCTTCCACATCCTCACCAGCAATTGGTATTGTCCGTTTTTGGATTTTAGCCATTATGTGTAGTGTTCTTTTAATTTGCAATTCCCTAATTATAAATGATGTTGAACATATTTTCATATGCTTATTTGCCATCTGTATATCTTCTTTAATGAAGGTATCTGTTCAAATCTTTCTTCCACTTTTAATTGGTTTATTTTCTTATTTTTGCATTTTGCGTTCTTTGTATGTTTTGGATACAAGACCTCTATCAGATACATGTCTTTCAAATATTTTCTCCCAAGCTGTGGCTTACCTTTTGATTCTTCTAAGATTGTCTCTCACAGAGTACATGTTTTTAATTTTAATAAAGTATAATATGTTAAATTTTTCTTTCATGAATTGTGCTTTTGGTATTTTATCTAAAAACTCACCACAAACTGAAGGTCGCCTAGACTTTCTCCTATGTTTTCTTCTAGAAGTTTTATGTTGTTGTGTTTTACATTTAGGTCTTTGACCCATTTTGAATTAATTTTTGTGAAAGGTGTAAGGTCTGTGTTTAGGTTTTTGTTGTTGTTGCTGTTTTGTTTCTTTTGCTTTGTTTTTTGCTTATGGGTGTCCAATTGTTCCGGCACCATTTATTGAAAAGACTATCCTTTCTCCCTTGAATTGCCTTTGCTTCTTTGTCAAAGATCAATTGACTATATTTGCATGAATCTATTTCCCGTCTCCCTATTCTGTGCCATTCACCTACGTGTCTATTCTTTCACCAATACCACGCTGTCTTTTTTTTTATATATAATTTTATTTATTTATATTTCCCCCAAAGCCCCAGTAGATAGTTGTATGTCATAGCTGCACATCCTTCTAATTTCTGTATGTGGGACACTGCCTCAGCATGGCCGGAGAAGCAGTGCGTCGGTGCGTGCCCGGGATCTGAACCCCGGCCGCCAGCAGCGGAGTGCACGCACTTAACCGCTAAGCCACGGGGCCGGCCCGCACGCTGTCTTGATTATTGTAGCTTATAGTCAGTCTTGAGATTGGGCTGTGTGAGTACTCCAACTTGATTCTTCTTCAATATCGCATTGGTCATTGTGAGTCTTTGCCTTTCCATACAAACTTTAGAGTCAACTTGTCAATAAAAAATACCTTGCTGGGATTTTGATTAAGATTGTGTTAAATCTATAGATCAAGTTGGGGAGAATTGACATCTTAACAATATTGAGTCTTCCAATCAATGAACACAAAGTATCTATACATTTCATTTAGATCTTCTTTGATTTCATTCATCAGTTTTCTAGTTTTTCACATATAGATCCCGTATATATATTTTAGATTTATGTCTAAGTATTTCATATTTTGGTGCTATTGTAAATGGTATGTTTTTACTTCAAATTCCAGTTGTTTATTGCTGGTATATAGAAAAGCAATTGACATATGTATGTTAACTTCATAGCGTACCACTTTGCTATATTCGCTTATTAGTTTCAGGAGGCTTTTTGTCAATTCTTTGGGAATTTTTACGTAGACAATCATGTCATCTGTGAACAAAAACAATTTTATTGCTTCCTTCTCAATCTCTATACTTCTTAATTCCTTTCCATGTGTTATTGCACTAGCTAGGACTTCCAGTATGATGTTGAAATAAGAGTAGTGGGAGAGGACATCCTTGCCTTGTTCTCAATCTTAAGGGGAAAGCATCTAGTTTCTCACCATTAAATATGATGTTAGCTGTAGGCATTTGTAGATGTGCTTTATCAAGTTGAGGAAGTTCACCTCTATTCCTGGTTTTCTAACAGTTTTTATCATGCATGGGTGTTGGATTTTGTCAAGTGCTTTTGCTGTATCAGTTGATATGATCCTGTGTATTTTCTTCTTCAGTTTGTGGTGGATTATATTGATTTTTGAATTTTGAACCAGCCTTGCATACCTGGAATAAATCCCATTTGGTCATGTATATAATTCCTTTTATATATTATTGGATTCGATTTGCTAATATTTAGGATTTTTACATCTGTGTTCATGAGAGATATTGGTCTGTAGTTTCCCTTTCTTGTAATGTCTTTATCTGTTTTTGGTCTTAGGCAAATGCTGGCCTCATAGAATAAGCATAGAGTGTACCCTTTGCTTCTATTTTCTGGAAAAGATTGTAGAGAATTAGTAGAATTTCTTCCTTAAATGTTTGGTAGAATTCACCAGTGAAATCATCTGGGTCTGATGCTTTCTTTTTTGGAAGGTTATTAATTACTGATTCAATTTCTTTAATAGATATAGGACTATTCAGATTACTATTTCTCCTTGTGTAAGTTTAGGTAGTTTGTATTTTTAAAGGAATTGTTCCATTTCATCCAAGTTATCAAATTTGCGGAATATAGTTGGTCATAATATTTCTTTATTATACTTTCAGTGTCCATGAGATCAGTAGTGATGGCCCCTCTTTTATTTCTGATATTTGTAATTTTGTGTCATCTCTCCTTTTTTCATGTTAGCATAGCTAGAGATTTAGCAATTTTATCAATATTTTCAAAGAACTAGTTTTGGTTTTGTTGATTTTCTCTATTATTTTCCTTTTTTCAATTTCATTGCTTTCTGCTCTAATTTTTATTATTTCTTTTTTTCTGCTCTCTTTAGGCTTAAATTGCTCTTCTTTTTTCTAGTGTTTTAAGGTGGAAGCTTAGATTATAGATTTTAGATCTTTCTTCCTTTCTAATATACTCATTCAATGCTATACATTTCCCTCTAACCACTGATTTTGCTGTATCCCACAGATTTTGATAAGTCGTATTTTCATTTTGATTTAGTTCAAAAAATTTTCAAATTTCCCTGGAGGCCTCTTCTTTGACCCATATGTGTTATTTAAAAGTGTGTTGTTTACTCTCCAAATATTCGAGGATTGTCTATTGATTTTTAATCTTGATGTTTTATCTGTTTGGTAAAGCTGAATTTTTACTTGTTCTAATAATTTTTCAGTTATTTCTCTTAGATTTTCTAGGTAGACAATAATATCATCTGCAAATAATGATGGTTTATATCTTATTCTTCAATATTTATACTTATTAATTTATATCTCTTACCATATTACACTGGCCAGGATCTTCAGCACAATGTTGAAAAAGAATGTTGATGGTGGGTACCCTTGTCTTGTTCTTGACTTTGGTAAAAAAGACTTCTAATAATTAGCCACTATGTGTGTGATGTTTGCTATAAATTTTTGGTTTCTTCTAGTTTTCTGGGAGTTTTGTTTTGAGAAATGGGTATTCAATTTTATAACTTTTTAAAAAAGCATCTATTAAAATGATTGTATATTACCTTTTAATATGACAATATAGTAAATTACTTGATAGATTTTTCTGATGTTGATCAGCATAGCGAGGTGGATTCAAATCCCAGCTCTTCCTCCGCTTACTAGCTGTGGATTTACATAACCTCTACCCTCCTCAGTTTTCTAAATAATAGGAGCAATCTCATGGGGCTGTTATGCAGAACATATATATGCTATCATATATATATATATATGTATATGTATCATATAAAGAACCTAGAACAGATTCTAGTACATAGTAAGTACTAAAAATACTTTAAAAAATTATTGCTTTCTTGGGCCGGCCCCGTGGCTTAGCAGTTAAGTGCACGCGCTCCGCTGCTGGCGGCCCGGGTTCGGATCCCGGGTGTGCACCGACGCACCGCTTCTCCGGCCATGCTGAGGCCGCGTCCCACATACAGCAACTAGAAGGATGTGCAGCTATGACATACAACTATCTACTGGGGCTTTGGGGTAAAAAAGTAAATAAATAAAATTAAAAAAAATATTGCTTTGTTGGAGGCAAATTCTACTTGGTTATGATTCATTTAACACGCCGTTAGATTTTGTTTGCTAAATGTTTATTTATGGCTTTTGTGCTGGTGTGATTAGCTTGTAATATTTCTTTTTGTATCCTGTTTTTGTTCACCTTCAGTATCAGGGTTACCACTAACTTCCTAGAGTGAGTTGGATAGCTGTCCATCTTTGTTTATGCTCAGAAACAGTTTATATAAGAAAAAAAGTCATCTGGGCCTGTTGTCTATATTTGTATTAATTATATATTGCTATATAACAAAACTACCCAAAACTTAGTGGCTTAAAATAACAGACATTTATTATCTCACAGTTTCTGTAGATCTGAAATTTATATAATGTTATAAACCAATGTGACCTCAATAAAAAATAATAATAAATTTAAAAAACTATAAAACTTGAAAAAAAAGAAATCAGACATGGCTTAGCTGGATACTTCCGACTCAGGGTCTCTCACAAGCTGAAGACAAGGTGTTGACTGGGGCTGCAATCATCTCAAACCTCGACTGGGGAAGGATCCACTTCCTAGTTCACTCATGTGGCTGTTAGCAGGATTCAGTTCCTTGTGAGTTGTTGGATTAAGGACCTCAGTTCCTCGCTGAATATTGCCAGAGGACTCCCTCAGTTCCTTGCCATATAAACCACTACATAGGGCAGCTCATGCCATAGCAACTTGCTTCATCGAGGCCAGCAAGGCAGAACCAGAGAGTGCCTGCAAGACAGAAGTAACCTAATCTTTTGGTAACCCAATCTCAGAAGTGATACCCCATCACTTTTGCCACATTCTATTCACCACAAGCAAGTCGCAAGGTCCAGCCCACACTCAAGGAGAGGAGATTAAACAAAAGTCTGACTACGAGGAGGTAGGGATTATTATGGGCCATTTTAGAAGCTGTCTACTTCAACTTTAACAGGTAGATCTTTGACTACCCTTCCAATTCCTTCTATAGTTGTTCTAACCAGTTTTATACTACTGAGACAATTTTCACAATGTATAATTTCTTAGCAAGTAATTTCATCTAGGTTTTCAAATTTATTTGTAAAATAAAACAACCTTCTCTGGAGCTGAAGTTCATTCCTACAATTATTTATGCCTTCTCTCTCTTTTTCTTTATCAGAAAGACCACTATGCCTTCTCTTTCTTTTTCTTTATCAGAAAGATCACTTGTCTATTTCTTTGATCATTTCAAAGAAGCAGTTTTTCATTTATTGTTCAACTAATTTTTGGATTTTCTTTTATTGCTTTCCACTTTTATCTTTATTAATTCCCTTCTTTTACTTTCCTTTAGCTTATTTGTATTTTTTCCTAGCTCTTAAAAGCTTAATTTATTTATCTTCAGTATTTCTTGTATTTTAATAAACGCATTTAACGCCCTGCATTTTCCTCTGAGTACTACTTTGGCTACACCCCACTGGTTTTGATATATAGCGATCTTATTGTTTTTCATCTCACATTGGTTTGTAATTTTCAACCTGATTTTGTCCTTGACCAGATTAGAAGTGTGTTTTTCCCCTATTATTTTCAGGGATATAGATTTCAAACCATTATTTTGTTGTTAAATGTAATTTTTTGCCTCTGTGGTTAATATGTAATCCTATATGATTTAAAAAAAATTTTTTTTTAGGAAGATTGGCCCTGAGCTAACATCTGTTGCCAATCTTCCTCCTTTTTACCTTTTTTCTCCCCAAAGCCCCAGTAGATATTTGTATGTCATAGCTGCACATCCTTCTAGTTGTTCTATGTGGGACACCAACTCAGCATGGCTTGATGAGCAGTGCGTAGGTCCGCACCCAGGATCCCAACCAGCCAACCCTGGGCCGCTGAAGCGGAGCATGCGAACTTAACCACTACACCACCAGGCCATCCCCGATATATGATTTTCATTATTTGGAATTTGTTGAGATTTCCCTTGTCCCTTAATACGTCATGCATTTTTGTAAGTATTCTATGTGCATTGGAAAAGTGTGTGCATTTTCTGTTTGTTAGTACAGACATATCTTCAAGTTTGCTGATTATTATTTAAGTCCTCTATGTCTTTATTTAGTTAGTATGTTAGTAGTACATTAGTTAGCACCTGATGTGACAATTTCTGAGGAAGGTATGTTTTTTACACTACAATTGTGGATTTTCTGATCTCTATTTTAAACCTACATTCTAAAGGCTTATAGTTATATCTTTGTGGTGGTCTATACCTATTATTAATGAAATATCCTTTATTTTTTTAATGATTTTTGCTTTGAATTCTGTTTTTTATGGCATTAATATTGCTACAGCTCTATTCTTTTTATAGGCACTTGAGTATATTCTTCAATCCTTTTATTTTCATCCTTTTTTTGTTATTTTGTTTTACATATGTGTCTTATAAATGGTTTTAAAAGTATACATTTTATTTATAAGCTTCTAAGGTTTACCTGTACATTATTAATTTCTTTGCTCATTGCTTCTTATATTCCTCCTCCCGTGCTCAATTTCATTGTGTTCCTTAGTGTAACATATCTACTATTGGTTATTTCACAGAGGATTTGTGACTGATAAGATTTCTGAGTGCTTGAATGTAAGAAAATGCCTGTATTTCACCCTCTTCATGGTCTCTTTGTATTGGTCACCAAGTGTATTCCATAATGGTAATGAATTGTTAAAAATATATTGTATCTATCATATATGAGATATGAGAAGGAGTCTATACCGGGTATACTCAGTCCACCATTTCACTCTCCCCGTACCTGTTTCTTAACCCAGGACTCACTAATATCTGTTGTCCAGTGCTGGGAAAAATGCCCTTCTACCATCCCTTTCTTTGTTTCTCTGCCCCCACCAGGAAGATTGGTCAATTATCAGGACACTGATTGGGCCACCAATCAGTGGGTTAAGTCACTATGCATCACATATCAGGATAAGGGTGTGGATCGCTCCTCTTTTTCCCTTTCACCCATGTGGCTGGAGCCATATGCTAGCTTGGGGACAGCTTTTAATCAGCCATTACTCTTTTTTGTGTCTTTCTTCCATGAAGCCAATAGGAGCAAGCTAAGATCTGAGATTCAGGTTTGGCCTTGTAGTAGAAACAGATCCCTCAAGACTCTAGGCTGGGCCGCACAATCCTGCCTGGTGTACCAGAGCTTGCACTGAGGTTTGAGGCCCAAAGCCCAGCTAACAATGAAGGGTTACTTTGCTTTCCTTTGCTGTTGTTCTGTGTGGCTATATCTCTCCTGGGAACCTTGTGGGGAGAGCTGGCTTTGGTCTGGGGCAACATTTTGGTATTCCCAGGTCCCTTGGCCACAATAGAACACTAATTGCACTATATTTCCAACAATAGCTTCATGGTGTATTATTCTTGCAGTTCCACTTCTTTAAAGATATAAACAGTAAAAATGAATATGCCTTCAGTGAAGAAGACACAAGTGTCCATTTCAATGTGCCACAGCCCTAGGGCTACCATGCAAGTTTGTAGAGGTTATGGACTACACAGTTCTAGAGTGCTCCCTTCTCATCATAGACTATGTCAATGGCACCCCCTAGAATTGTGCATCACAAGTCTATGAGGTGTCCCTGCCCAGCCCTGCCCCAATTGCCTATAAAGGATGTTTGCTATTCCCTTTGCCCTTAGCAAAAGGTCCTGTAAATGTCTGCTGTCCTTACATTCCAAACCTTGTCTCATCATGGTGCCTTATCCCATGCTCCTTGGATTAGACTTGTCAGCTCTTTGACACCTACTTGGGTTAAATTTGAGGCTTAGATAGCAAATATGCCCCAGATTAGATAGATGTGAAATGGAGAAACCAGTGTTCAAAGCCAGGTCTATCTGACTCCAAAGCCTACACTCTGTCTACTACAGTCAAGAGACTGAAGGAGTACAGTTGGCAAAATGGCTGAGGTTTTATACCAGCTTATGAAGGACATGATTATCACAGACGTGTTTATTCATTCATCATATTTTCCTAAGTCTCTACTGAGAAATCATGTAAGGTTTCTTCCAACTCTACCATTTGGTGATATAGGATGTCTCCAATGTCTCTTATATTAGCGAGGCCCTTTTGGTTGCAAATGGCAGGAATCCAACTCAAACTGGTCTGAGCCAAAAGAGGATCTTGTTAGTTCACATAAATGAAAAGTACAAGGTCTTGTCAGGCAATGCTAGATCCCAGGCTCAAATGACGTCTATCCATCTCTCAGATGCCCATTTCTCTCTGAAGGCATCATTCTCAGGCAGACTCTTCTCACAGAGCTTCTGAAATTCTAGGCTTATGTCTTCTGGCTGATCAATCCCCAATGTCTCTTTCCTTATACTTTTATCAAAAGTTTCAGGGAAGATTTGTATTGGCCCAGCCAGGGTCACATGACTCTGCATAAACCAAGCACTCTGTCCAGTGTGCTGGAATGCTCTGATTGGGCAGGGCTGGGTCATCTATCAACCCTTGAAGCTGACTCACATGGGCTCACACTGTGGGAGGGGTGGTTTCCCAAGAAAATTTGGAGTGCTGTTATTAGAAGAGAAGGAATGGATGCTGAGCAGATGAAAACAATGATCTCCTGTATTTCTCATTTTACAGATAAGAAAACTGAGACTCAGAGAAGGGTAGGGACTAGACCCTGATTATATGACCTTTGTATCAAGCAATATGAAGTGACTTTTGCAGGCCAGGAGTTATGAGAAGATGCCTCCTGCTTCTGTCCCAGCATCAGAGATGCTAGGACATCTCTGGTGGCAATTTCAAAGTTTTCAAGGTCAAGAGAAGTTGTAGGTCTAACAGGGTTGCAAATGTATGTTGTGAAAAGACACTGTGAGATGGAAATTAAGACACCTGGATCCTATTCCTAGCTCTGCCACTAACTTGCTGAGTGAACATGGGCAAGCCCATTCCTCACTCTAGGCCTCAGTTTCCCCATCTGTAAGCTAAGAGGATTGGATTGAATGGCATGAAAACATACTATAAATTGGTGCGTTTGTTCTACTCTTAGAGAGGGAGGGAGAAAAGGCAGAAGGCTGAAAGGGAGTCCCTCATCTCCATCTGGAACCATGTGGAATTTCTGCAGCGGAGACGTTTAACCTGACTTTAATATGAGTTGAAATGTCTGATATTTTTGATAGTAATAACATGCCCTAGATAGGGCAGGGGGCAGCAAGGCTCCTTCAAAAGAACACCAAAAAGCCCTCTCTGTTCCTTCTCTTGAAGCACAGCCCCTGGCAAGCAGAGGTCCCAGCACCAGGGCCCAGGGAAGTAGGTGTTCTTGAGAAGCCAGGGTTGGAGGAATCCATCCTGGACTGGCAAGCAGCCATGCTGGCGGCATGGCAAGATTTCAGCACCTCTTTCCTCCTTCCGCCTGCCCCGTCCTGCCCTGCTAGGCCTGTTGGCTGGCTGCAGGCTGGGCCAGGAGCAATGGAACACTAGGGTGAGGGCCAGACAGTAGGTGGTACATGAAGTGCCATCTGAGATGTCAGGCACACGCCCTCGCAGAGCAGAGAAGGGAAGCAGGGTGAGCACATGTGTGTTTTGGTGCTGGGGAGCAGGGGAGTGCTGGTGGGACAATAGCCATGGTGCCTTCCACGAGGTGTGCTGGTCCATTCCTAGGTATCCACCACTCCTCCCAACTGGGTCCATCTTTCCACACAAGCATCTCCTCCTCAATGGGAGGTCCCCTCGGCTGCCAGCACATCTTCTCCTGCTGTGACACAGATATTTCATCTTAACCCTCCCTCTGTCACAAAGTAAGCCCTGGCCCAGAGAGGTGTGGGGAGTGGGGTCACTCATTCATCAGGGGATGCAGCTAAAATTTCTAAACTCTTTTCACTGCCAAGTGCACTGTATGTTGAACAATAAAAGTAGAAGTCCTGCCTTGTGTCTAACTTTGTCCCCTCATATTGTATTTGTTCTCCTCTGGAGATAGCAAACTACTGGTCACCAGCCACTACATAAATAGTGCCTGGAGTCAATGAATAAGTGGCACCCTGCTACTCCTCCTCCAGGTTTCCTGTCTCACCATCAGCCTGTTTTCCTGTCATAATGATCCTTCTGTGATGGGGTGATGAGTGGGCACCAGAGAGCCCATGCTGACCGACTAGCCCAGAGCAGGCAGCCCTCCAATTACTCACAGCGCTCAGGCGAGGGGCGGGCGGGGGGTGGGGAGAGAGGGCTTTCTTCCCCCCTTTAAACATATATATTCAAGCAAGGAAACAGATTTCACTTTCAATCTTCTTTCCAAGAGATTGTTATAAACAAAAGCAGGTCTGGGGCAGAAGGAGGAGGGGGAAAGAGAGGAAAATGATTTGGGAGATTGAGGAGGCGGCCACGACAGCGTCCCCTTTTAAACCTCAATAAGGTTGTTTTTCTTGGTCATTTTTTACTCCTTCCCTCTCCAGCCAGCGTTACTTAAAAGGAACATTATGTTATCACAAATCAGATTTCCAGACATCATCTCCAGGTCACTGTGAACAGCTCAGCAATTTGGCTACAGATTCCTGGAGAAGGCATCCCCTTTAACCTCAAACTCAGGAGGGAGCTGCCCCCATTGCAAACGCTAGGGAAGCTCTCCCGGCTGAGAGAGGAGAGAGGCAGGGCCTGGGGGGCTGGAGGGGGCTCCTGGGCCTTCGGGGAGAAGAATGTGGCTGGGAGTGCCACTCACCACTGTGCCACTCCACCTCCGTATGCCTTGAGGGAGCAGTTGGGGGGTCTCGCTGCCCATTGGAGGACAGCCTTGGCTCTGCTGGGTGGGGGCTGAACCCTGGTGGGGTAATGTGGGTTTCACTTTTCCTCTGCCATAAACTTGGGGCTTACTGATGCCATGGAGCTGCCAGGGGAGATTAAAGTCAAGACTGGTGCCCTAGTTCCAATGCACAGTGAGAGACCACAAGTATTTCAGCTGGGATGGTACAGGCCAGGGTGACTCGAGGGTGAGACTGGAGTGTGCGGCAGCTGAAGGGCTTCTGGAAGAGTGGTGCTATCTCCATAGTCTGTTCCCTGTGGCCAGGTACAAGGCCACCCTTTGTCCTCAACCCTACTCTCCCTTCTGAGTATAGGGCAAGAGTTGAGGGGGAGAGGGAAGAGAAGGCAGGCTAGGAGGTATCTGAAGTATGTAGACCTGAGTTGGAACTGCAGCAGGAAGGATTTGGGCTAGACACAAAGGATTTCCAAACAGTGAGGATTCAGAACTGGAAGAGCAATTTTTCTCTCAAAGAATTGAAGTGAACCAGTGAGCTGTAAAGCCTTGGTGATCTTGGCATCTAACCAAATGGAAACAGCTGAGTGACAATAAATGAGATTGGGGTCCCTGTATGTTCTGTGTGTCCTCCTCTGCCATAGAACTGAGTCAAGCACAAAAGATTAAATTTCAGGTCCTCATGCCAAAGCATTCTTTCAAGGGTCCTACCTCCATTCACATTTGTGCACTTCCCAATAGCCCTGGGGTGCCAGAATTGGGACCTCCATTTTGTAGATGGAAAAATAGAGGTTCAAAGAGGAAGTGTCTCATGATGACCCCACAGGAATGAGTAGCCATCTCCTGGCCTTCACCCTCAGGCTCTTTTCTTTGGCCCTTGACATTCTGGGTGGACCTTTCCAGGCCAGCCCTTGCTCCAGTGACTTCTTAATGAAGCAGGTGACAAAGCAGGCCCAGGAGTGTGCTTTTGGTTTGAACAGGTTAGAGGTAGTGGAATGATCCAAAAGACAAAGAGTGGCCCTGACAATATGGAACCCAAAGAAAGAGTTCCACTGGCAAGGCCAAAACTCAATCAGCGAGCTGGCGGAGGGGCTATGCACGAGGCTGAGATGCCCGAAATGCCCATCAACAGAGTGACAGCCCAGGGGCTGCAGGTCTACTTGGAGATAACCTCCTTTGGTGACACTCCTGTGCATAGAGAGTCAGAGAGGCGAGTCCACCTGGCCCAGGTGGCAAGGCCCTTAGTACCCCTATAGTCACTCTGTGACCTCAGGTTGAGAGGAGCTTAAGGGGACTCCTTGGAATCAACCCAGGAATCACAGCCGGCCAAGAGTTCCTCCCTCTGGAGCATTGCAGTTTCATGCTCCAAGTGGTGGCCCGGGGGCCACAGTTAGTGCAAGGAAAAGAAAAGCAGCTCACACCTACCATGGGCCCTTACATATCCTTATCCCATTGACTCCTGCCAACAGTCCTGTAGGGTGAAGATTTTATCCTCCATTTCTAGATGGGAAAGTCAGGCTTTACTTCTAAAGTAAAGTAAGGGGCTTGCCCAGGACTCCAATAACACAGCACAGAGGCTACATTTGAACTCAGCTCTGTCTCAGTAAGACTCATACTCTTTCTGCTAAGCTATGACCTCTAGGGTGCAGTCTGGGACCTCTCAAGGGTCAGGGTGGAAGGTGCCCAGCAGAAGCCCCCAGGTATCCTTCAGTTTGAGGGATTCTAGGCCTTTGGTCTTCCAGGTCCCCTGCTCTGAGGGCCCTCAGACTCTCCGACCACAGGAAATGGACTTGGGGTTCTGGGCAGGCCAGAGACTGGCAGCTCGGGAGGCTGAGGGTCTAGTTAGGGACAGCCTCCTGCCACTCCCCCTATCTTCAGACTCCTCCCTGCTCCTAGGTTCCCTAGCTCTCTCTCCAGAGCTCTCACTCCAAGACTCAGCACAGCAAGAAAGCTCTATAACAGGGGAGGGGGCACTGGGGGGGCATTCTGCTTTGCTCCTCATGCCACTGACTCCTGGGCACCTGGTCTGGCTGCCCTACCACCACGTTCCCTTGAGAAGAGGGTTGCAGGCAGTCTGGGATAGATTGACACTCGACCCGCCACCCCCACAACCAGGCCGCTTAGCAATCAGCACTGAGCATGCAAAGGCCTCTCCCTTGCTTGCTTTATTTATCTTGGCCCAAGGATGCTGAAGCCCGGATCTGAGGGGAGGACGGAGAGGCCATTTCCAATATTTCCTCCCAGCCTCTCCGTGCCCCTGAGATGCCCCTTAGTACCCAGGAAGAGAGGGCAGAGGTCGATGGTCTGAAAACAATGGCTTTAGGCTGAGGGGAGGGGGAAGGGGAAGAAGGGAAAGGGGGGGGCTCAGAGCCCACAAACCCTGTCATGCACTTGCAGGTAATGCACACCACCCCCAGAGTGGAGCCAGTGAACTGGCAGGGAGGGCCAAGGATTCGGATCTCAGACCCTCAGCTGGGTCTACCCCAGGCCCAGCCTCAGCCAGCTATCAATGGACAAGGGAAGGAGCTAGCCTCCCTCCCAGGTCCAGGACTGCACAGCCATGCAGAACTGTCAGCTCTGGGAACCAGTGTTGGGGGTTCTCTGCCAAGGCCAGCAGGAGGAGGGGGTTTGTGGCCCACCTGGGGCTCCAGGGAGCTCCAGGCTTGCATTTCAAGAGCCCATTTGCCTCAGCAAAGTAGTTCCACCGTGGAGCTCCCAGCCATCCCCCTCTCTGGCTTGTTTGAACTGCTGGAATCCCTGTCTCCAGTTATCATGTCCCCTGCCACACCCAGTGCTGTCCTTCAGCCAAGCCACACACATGGAACTGCTTTCATCTCCCTCCTCGGCTGGGCCTGCCCTTTCCCAAGAGCTCAGGGATTCACTCCTCTGAGTTCCCTCCAGTTTGTCTTCATCACTCCCATGCTCAGGGATGTTCAGCTGCACAGTGGCCTCAGAGGAGAGGTGGGAGGCTTGGGGGCTGCAGCAGGCTGGCCTGCTCCCCAGGCTCCACTAACATCAAGGAGGGGAGGACATTTCCTGTGTCTCTCAGCCTCCCTCATTCCTTCTGGACTGTGCAGGGGCCTGAGGTGGTGGGGTGCACGGGGGTATGTCACCTTAGTTCAGTCAGCAAATGTCTCTGAGTAGTTCCAATATGGGAGACCAAAGGGGTCTGACCTGGTTGCTGCCCATGAGGGTCTGGCAGACCAGTAAAGAAGGTCATATTACTAATAATAGCGGTAATAACACCGTGGCAGCACTTACTCTGTGGCAGGCACTTTCCTAAGCACTGCACACAGATTAATCATTTCCTCCTCACAAGGGCCCTATGAGGCAGTAACTATAACTATTTTCATTTTATAGGTGAAGAAACTGAGGCTTGAAGAGGTTACATAAATCGTCCTAAGAACTAGGGAGTGTCAGAGCTGGGGTTCCGCACCCAGGGAGGCCTATCCAGGGCCTGTGCTCTTAACTGCTACACTAAACCTGGCCAGAAAGCTCAGTGAAGGTTTAGAGGAGAGACAGGTATTTCCAACAGGGCAGCTCCGGAAAGGCTTCCTGGGGGAAGTCGCATTTTCAGAGAGCCTTGCAGGGAACTTGAACAGGCAGAGAGGTGGGAGGGCATTCCAGGTGAAGGCAATAGTAGAAGCAAAGAACAGGGACTAGGACACTGTAAGTCAGGTTCAGAGAGGGCAAGGAGCTCAGCATGGCAAGTACTGAACGTAAATGGTAGCCTTGGGAAGCAAGGAGGGGAAGGCAATTGGTCCTCTAGGTGGTCAGCTTCAAGGAGGCACAGATTCAGATCAGAGCTTGGTTTGAAATTTCACTGCGGCTGCAGGGACAGGCTACTGTAATTGTCAGGCAAGAGATGATCCTGTTCTATTCTGCAGTGGTGGCGGTGGGGATGGTGTGGGGCTGTCCGGAGATGGCAGAGATAATGGATTGACAGGACTTGATCCTCAAATGGATGCCAGGTGTGAAGGGAGCATGAGGAGGCCACTGAGGGGGGCAGGCCACTGTGGAGGGGGTACAGCTGGATGGAGTGGAGCATTTGGTTGAGGACATGGGGAGTCAGGTGTCTGTTGGACATCCAGCAAAGGCCCCTACTTGGCTCAAGTGTGGAATTCATGATTCAGAGCGGGGGAGATGGTGCCGGGATGGAAGCGGGGAGCCCTAAGTGCTAAGTTATTTAGTTAGGACTTGACTCTGTAGGCAACAGGGAGCCTTTATAGGGTTTTTGAGCAGGGGAGTGACGCAATCAGATTTGAATTTTAGGGATGTTGCTCTAGTGATATTATCAATATTATCAATGTCAAGGACAGGTGGTGAAGAGAGGCTGTTTAGGAAGGAGGCCTGAGGAGAGAGAGTGGGCATGGGAAAGAGGGAGCGGATGTGACAGACATTTTGGTGGTGGAAAGGGAGGGGCATAGAGAGGGGAAGCAAGGCAAAAAGAGTGAGCAAGACAGCCGACACATGGAGAAGAAGCAAGCAGAAGAGTGGGGCTAGCCACATGGAGAGAGGTGCCGAGGGTGAGGCAAGGAGAAACGGTGGCTGGCACTGAGGGGAGAGGTAAGAGTGGGGCCTGTTTCTTCCTCCGTGCTTGTTTGCTCCCCTGGGGGCTGTGGCCACCGGCCTTTGTTTGAGGACAGAAGAAATGCTTTCAAAGGCAGCGCCTCCCTCCTGCCGCAGGTTATAAATCTCCAGGGCCAGACACGGCTGCTCACACCTGCTGCAGGCCTGGGCTTGGCAGCTGGGCCAGCAGGGTAGGGGCCAGCACTTCCCAAAGACAGGAGGATTTCCAGGCTGTTTCCAAAGGAATTCCTGGCTGATGAAACACCAGAAAGAAGGGGGAGGAGGAGCCCATGCATCCCTGAGCAGGGCTCAGCATTTCGGGGGTGTGGGGGTCAGTGTGGAGGGGTGAGGGGCCAGGGAATGGAGATGGGGCCAGATGGAGGGAGGAGTTCACAAAAAGAAGCAGAGGCTGGCTGGGGAGCAAGGTAGGGAAGGGGTGCACAAGAAGGTGGGAATCAGGAATCCAGAACTGAGAGGCCCAGGCATCGCAGCCAGCAGGCTGGGAGCTGCCTCCTTTGGGCCTCAGGCCTCTGACATGATGTGGGCCTTCCCTAGAGGCCAGAATGGCCTGAGTCACAGGGAGGCACTGGTGTCACTGACAGTCAATGTGAGGCCAGGACAATGGCCAGAACATCCTCCATGCAAACATAGAGTGGCATCATCTCAGAGTTGGAAGGACTTGGCAAATGCTTGTGTCCAACCCCAACATGTGACAGCTGGGCAAGCAGGGAGCTCAGAGAGGGTAAGCAACTGGCCAAGGCTACACAGTGAGGCAGTGGCAGAGCTGGGACCACAACTCAGGCCTTTAACACCTGGGCCAGGGCCTTCCGGCACAAGGTTCTGCCTCCTAAAGAAAGGAGATGACAATAGAGATGAAGACATCTTGGAATTCCTATGTCACCATGTGGAGAAAAATCTTTCCCTCTCTAATTTGCTGGGGACAGAGAGGACTGAGGGTGGACTGCGGCAGCAGTAATTGCCACAGCAATTCGACTTTGGTGATCTTTGGAGGAATCAGACATGGGAAACTTGGGGCAAGTGAGGACAAAGGCCGAGAGGTAATTCTGAGAGGGTATAAAGAAAGTGTGGGGAGCCCTTGAGAGAAACCGGGACCAAACTGGAAGATGGCAAGACACCTGACAATAGGTTGAATGGCTGTTGGGAATGACTATTAGCCAGAGGAGAAGAGAGGAGGAGAGGGCAGGGGACGGGAACATGGAGGGTAAGAGGACTTCCTAGGAGCCCTGGAAAGAGAGACACTTATTTCAGGCAGTAGCTGTACAGGGACAGCATGAGGCCAGGTCTCCGGGGAGCTTAGTCTGATCTGAACTCTGGAAAACTGCCTGGAGATCCAGACAGAAAGACTCTGGCTTCCTTGCAGGCTGGTGAGGCGAGAGAGAGACACTAGGTGGCCAGACTCTGGGGACTATCTTTAGAGCAAAGGCTTCTGAGATGGAAGTTTGGATTTAGGCTGGATGGGCAGCTGGTGGCATCTCTACATTCTCTTTGGCTCTGACAGACTGTGGAGGCTGCAGGCAAGGGTTAGTTGCCCACATCCCTTTGGTGTGTGGACAGGAAATTGGCACACACATTGCATGTGCGTGCCCTCTCACTTACCCGCACTCATGGGAAGACCTGCATGCTCTCTGGACAGGAAGAAACCTCCAGGCTGTGGGTGTCAGAGGATGCAATGCCTCCAGGGCACCCCTAGCCCAGAGCCGGGGGGCCTGGCTTGGGCCAAACTACACAGGCTCCTCACTGACCAGGCATCCTAGAACCCATTTCTGCTATTCATGCCACACTGGGGGGGATTTCCTACCTGCCCCAACAATAGCCCAGACTAAGGAGTACTCCAACCTCCTCTTCTTCCCCTACAAATGGTCCCTGCACAGGAGACTCTCAGTCCATTTTGTTGGCTCCTAGAGCAACCTCTGTGCTGTAGCTCATGACAACTCTGCCGTGGCCACCCTGACCCTATGTGGTCTCTTCTTGTTTTGCCCTGGATATGACTGCAGGCCTCTGCAGTAAGCCCACCACCTGGACCCTTCCTCTGCCTGGAGATGTTTCCCTTAGGAGCTCCCAATTCTTAAGCATTTTCTACCCTCTCTGCTAAAGTCCCCCTTCCTGATGCCCCAGTAGGCACTGATGCAAGCTTGTTTATGGTATAACAGAGACAGAAATGCTAAGGCTGAGTATCACCTGATCCCCAGCCCTTGAATGCTGGCACCTGAAAGTTTTCTAGGGCATCAAGAGCTGTCCAGATCGCCTGGCTTTGGCACGTATGCCGTCCCTGAGGGTGGTAGTGGTTAGGCCTGATCTGGAGGATAATGGTGAGGACAGATGGCAAGGGAGGGGGACATGCCACAGAACAACTTGCCAGCTTCTGGTGACCGGTAGGAGCAAAGACAGAGCCTCCTTGACTCTGATGCTTTGTCTGCAGGCTGCCAGGCCCTATCCCAAGGTTATATTCGTAGTTAGGGGTGGCCACAACTCAGCCAGTCATCCTGTTTGAAGAAGTATCTACAGTGTTCTGGAAGAGATAACAATATGGGCTTTGTCTTTCTCCTCCTTCTATCCTTCTCACTTTCCCTATCCTCTAGTCCTTTAAGTGGCAATTTTCTGGCCTTCCTCCAAAAAGGAAATAAAAGGCCACCAAGCTAGGCTGAAGAGGTAATTGGGGCAGACCTGTCCCTCTCGTGAACTGGCTGTTGCATAGGGCCCAGGATTGAGGCAGAGGCAGTGGACAGAGGCCCCTCTGCCTCCGTAGAGGAAAGTTTTACAAAGCTGACTCCATCTCAAGTGCGATGGAAGTGAATACTGGATCCTGGTGACGGCCCCAAGGGCAGACGAACACCATGCTGGTTTGTATGGGTATGCACCTGTCCGGGAGCTGAGGGATGGAGTCAGTGGCACCCCAGGTCACCTGTCAGGCCTGAGCTAGGGAAAGTTCTGTAGAAACAGAATCCCATCCCATCCTCTTCCCCTGATCGTGACGGTGGGAGAAAACTTTCTTTCAGCCAAAATTTTCTATACTGACAAAGTCCTGCAAAGGTCATTGTATCCATCCCCCAGCCTTCAGACTGGAAAACTTTTCTCCCAACCCAGTAGCCAACCCCCTCCTGCCATGCTTATGCATTCTGGTCTCAAGAAAGGCACTGTGAGTCCCCATGCTCCAGTGACATTGGGCTGGGGCTGCTGCCTCAGCCACCTTCCCAGAAGGCTTGGGAGCCATGTGTGCTGGCTTCTGAGAGCAGGACTGGGGACCCTCCAGGGAAGGTGAGTAAGGAGCCACATGACATAACCAGAGGGGCATCTGGGGGCCCGGGGCCCCTCTCCTGCTGAGGATTACCTCAGAGTAGGGCCTTTAAGGCTCCTGGGAACTGCCCCTGCCTTTCTGGCAGCCTGACTGCATCTCAATTTTGAAGCAGAGCCCAGGGCCTGGCCTCAGGAGCAACCCGAGTTCCAGCCCTAGGCCTTCTGAGAGCTGCAGAGCGGAGCAGCCCCAATCAGCCTTTGGCTGCCTTTCTTCCTGCAGGTGGAAAAATCATCCTATTTATCCCCAAATGGATTTGTCTACTCAAACAACAAACAGACACGGAAACGCACACGGAGTCACAGACACATGTGCAAAAGACAAATCCGTAGACACACATAGAGTGCCTCTCTGTCTCTCTCTCTGACTCTGTTTCTCTCTGTTTCTATGGCTTTCTTTCTCTCTCTGTCTCTGCCTCTGTCTCTGTCTTTCACTCCTCTTCCTAACTCTTTCTCTCACTCGCTCTTTCCCAAGGCCCCATTCTGCCTGCGCTACAGCATTTATCAAAGTGGCCTGACCTCATGTTGTAAAAATATACAACATGGAACAAAATCCACCTTAAACTCTCTTCTAAATATATTAAAATAATAGGAATTCTCATCTGCCTAATTGAATTTGCTGCTTGATATTAGAAGCACACCAGGCCCTTCTGGGCCCAGTCTGAGGCAGGGAGGGCCTGGGATTCCCTGTCTGACTCCTCTCTCCTGGCCAACAGCTCACCTCCCTGGGATGAGTGGGGCTGGGGGTGGGGGCTGAGTTCTGGCTGAGAGGGCTTGGGCGGCCACCTCAGCCAGCAGCCAGTGCAGTCCACTGAGCAAGTGCAGACAAACGCAGTGGTTCCTCTGGCCCACATAGCACCTCATCTTGCCTGGAAGCTGTGAGCCTTTGCCGTGCTCCAGTCGGCACCAGGGCTCACAAGCCATCCTGCAGTTACTCCCAGGCTCCATTAATAGCCACCTCCATGGCCCACTGGACCAGAAGCTCCTTGAGGTCAGGGGCCATATCTTCTTTGTATCACCAGGATCCAAAATGGGCTGGTACAGAGTAAAAGCTTGGGGAAACATTTGCTGAATGACTAAATTCATTCATTCATTCATTCATTTGACCTATATCTATTGAACTGTTAGTACGTGCCCAGCACTGATAGCACTGGGAACACAGCAGAAAACCAAACAGGTGTCAAATTCCTGCCCTCATGCAGCTTTTATTCTAAGAATAAATGAACAATGATAATTAACTGACCCACTCACAGCCAGCTACAGAAGGCAACCAGTGCCCTGGATCAGACCTCCCCCTAGGCCTCCTCCTCCCTAGCACAGAAATTAATAGGACTTGCTAAATCTTAGATGCTGCTTTTCCTGCTACAGCATCTGCCTCATCCTGGCTTACTCAGGGCTTGATATGAGGCTGCTGGCTCCTTGGGGCAATACTGTGCAGAGGCCTAGCAAGACTCCCCTGCTCTGTTAGGATGGAGGCTGGGAATTAGGCCTGGCTGGCAGTGCACGGAGCTTCCAAGTGGGCAATGTTTGGTGCCAAAAGGCAGGGACTCAGTCAACAGTGGGCCCTGAGGTTCCAAGAGGAAGTAGCCACTGCCTATTCAACAAGTGGGGAAGGCTGCTGCAGGGAGTCTGCTGGAGGTGGATCTAGTACTTGGGAGAAGAGCAGTCACCAGCAAGGGAAGGCCCTCAGGGTGAAATGTGGAGGACTGTATCCGTTGGTACAGGCAGGATTGTACTGGTAAATATTTAACAACTTGCTTACTGGGAGGGAAAAAAATCCTGATTTGTACCGTTTGCCATTTACCATGGTGTAAATACTCCTGCAGTAGCTGAATTCAAGCTATCAACATGACGTCATTGAACGTGGATTTGGGAAGAGGCATGCACAAGCAGTTTTCTTGAGCCAATGTGAGCCTTGCCCTGGTCTAGGGGTCAGGATCAGGAGTTTGGTTTTTGGAGAGGGACTGGCCAGAGGCTAAACAGAGCAAAAGACCAGGGCTGAGAACCAAGGGATACAGGGGTGGGGAAAGCTACGACGCCAGGGGCAACCTGGGAGCCCCATCAGTGGGCAGTGCTGGGAAGAGAGCAAAGCTGAATGCCAGCAGATGGAGGATGAGTGGTGACTGAGGCTGCTTAAGTCATATGACCTCTGGAGATCTGGTGACAGATTTGATGTCTGCAGAGGCAGGAGAAAATAAGTGGGTTGTGTGGGGGGCGGGGTTGTGGAGAGATGCTGATATATCTGATCCTTAAAATAATAGCACACCTTTATATAGTGCTTCCTCTGTGTCAGGCCCTGTACAAGCATTTTACATGTGTCAATTCATTTGATCCTCAAAACTACAGTGTGAAGTAAGTTACTATTATTATCCCAATTTTACAGATAAGGAAAATGAGACATAGACAGATTAAGTAACTGTCCCATGTCAAATGGCAGTCTGGCTCCGGTCTGCTCTCACCTACTATGTTGTACTGCCTCTAGCTGTACTTCTCTAATGGAAATTTCTGGAAGTAGACCTCTTGCCTGGGCCCATAGTACCCAATAGAGCTCTCTGGCCTGATCTACTGCTCCTAAAATACTTCCTCTCACCCATTTCCCTACAACCAACTTCCCAAACAGGGCAGCTGTTCCTTGCCTCTCTGGGCCTATGGCCACCCACGCCCCAGCAGACTCAGCTCTCAGCTTTATTCTTTGTGATGATGGGACCCGTGACGATATGTGTGTGTTGAGGTGAGGGGTGGGTAAGCATAGGTGGTCTTTGGAAGAGGAGGCAACTCTGTCTGAGACGAGGAAAAGGGAGAGGAGAAAGAGGAGGTGGAAGGAAGGGAGGAGGAAGAAATCAGAGGAGAGGGGGTAGCACCTCCAGGCCTGCACTTGGCAGAAGCTGTGCTCTGAGCACTGCTGTGACCCTGCACACACTCAGGGCAGTGTGAGGTGTGACTCGCTGAAGTGTAAACAGGAAGAGAGGATATGGGCTTTTGTGGGTGGCTTGTGGAATTAGTTGATCACTTACAGTGTGTGTGTATACATGTGTGCACACAGACCTGCTCACACACCCATATTCAAAAGAGAGACTGTAGCTCAGTGTGATCAACTAGGCACATTTGTGGGATTCTATGACTGTGTGTGTGTGAGAAACATTGACATCCTTGACTCCTGGAATTTCCCTGGACCTCTGGAAAAACCCCAGCAGAGAGGCTTGGCAAGGGCTCCAGGGAAGCTCCGAGAGGGTGTGGAGAGGGCCAGACGGGCCGTAGGAGGGCCTTTCCTCTGGGCTGAGGTCACCAGCCCTCTTTCTGCCCCTACTAGATACAAATCCTCAGCCTCTTGCAAATGCTTGGAGAATGGTGAGGCATTTCCTCTGAGCCTTACTCTGCGAAGGGAAGAGACAGATGGCTGAGGAAAGCTCATGAGGAAGCACCTGGGGTAGGCACCTGGCCTGACCTGGCCTGCCCTGGGCTGTTGCTGTTGTTGCTGGTAGCCTCAGGAGCATTGCCAATGTCCCATCTCTCTCCCAAGTGTGTGGTGTAGAGGAAAAAGCAAGGCCTCTGTGGTCTATTGAGACCTAGGTTTTAATCCTTGCTCCAGCAAGGATCTGCTTTGGGACCCTGAACCAGCTCCCTCACATCACTGTCTCAGTCTCCTCATCCATACAAGAGGAATACCATCTACCTCACAGAATGGTTGTGAGGAAGAAAGGAGATCACATACGTGAACGCATCTGACACAGTCCTTGTCATGCTCACTCCCCCTTTCCTCTTCTCTGTAGTCAGACACTGAGAGCAGCCTCCTCTTAGGTCAAGAATCTGGGGACCCAGGAGCTCTCTGTCTCAGGGCAAGGAGATCAAGAAGGGCCCTCCACCCTCCACTTGAGCCTTCATTGGACTCTCCTCAACAGATGAATGACAGGCCCTGAATCCAATGGCTGAGCACCAGCCTTCCTCATTCACACCCACTGGCTCCAGTTAATGCAACATCTCTTGTCCACTCACCTAGAAAGCTCTCTACGGGCACCGATAAGCCCTCTTCTGACATTTTGGCAATAAGCCCCAGGGTCCTAGACTCTGCCTCTGCCACTCACCATCTGTATGACTGTAGGCAAGGCACTTAACCTCTTTGGGCCTCAATTTCCCCATCTGAAACATTAAGGCTGTTGTGGGTATCAAATGAGTTGATGCATGGGAAGCATTTTGCAGACCATGAACAGCACTCCCGTGTGAGACAAAGCCAGGAAAGTAATACCTCTGAGCCCCCGCTCTGGGCTGCCTTTGTGTTGGGCACGCAGTTACACCCATTAATTCCCTCACTGACTGAGAGATCCTTGGGCCAGGGGGCTGGATTTCCTGTGCTCCCCAGTTGCTTAGCACTGGGCGTGGCAGAACGCAGGTGCTCCAGCAGTGTTTAGTGACCAAACATACAATGTCATTGGCATCCTCACAGCAACCCAATGAGACAGTTATTATTACCATCCCCCATCTTACAGAGTCACGAAGTGAGGCCCAGAGAGGTGAATGCATTTGCCCAAGGTCACACAAGCAGTAGTAACTGAGAAGGGATACTGTCTGTGTGACACAAGTCCTTTCTCTCTCCATTGCACACCTCTGCCTTTTTCATAGCTCACTCTCTCTGATGCTTCCCTGACCAACTCTCTGGCTGCTTGAGAAGGCCATTGGATCAAACAGAGAACCCAGGGGGCAGAGAGCGGCAAGAGGCGTGGGTGACAAAAGTCCAGGCCACTCCTGACTTGAGCTAGATTTCATCCATGGCTTGAGCTGAATCCCAGCTGTTCTGCTGCCCACAAGTGACCTTGGATTTCTGAGCCTGCTAGTAGTGGGCAGGACTGCCACTGGTGAACATGAATGATGGGGGACTATGGGAGTGATGAGATGTTGGGAGAGGGAAAAGTGTGGGAAAGAGTAACTGCTAAGAATATCAGAGAGAGGCCCCTTGGCTTTCCTTGGTTACCCACTATGTCTAAAGATTCTTACTATGAGGAAGTTCTTCCTGGTATGTATCCTAAGTTCTGCCTGCTATTTAAGCCCATTCTAGCTTTGTTGGCCTCTGGGCTTTTATACAAACAACTTCTCACTATCCTTTAGATAATAACCCTTCAGAAGCCCTAGTCAGCAATGCTCCTATACTCAAGACAAGAATGAGGAGATCTGGCCACCAACTCTACCCAGGGAAATCAATGAGAGGCCCAGACTCATTGCCTAAAGGGGTCTGAGTCCAAAGAGCCTGGGTTCAGCTTCAGGCTCTGCCTGTGTGACTTTGGATGTGTTACTTATCCATTCGGTGCCTCAGTTTCCCCACGTCCGCTAGGTGCTATCAACCCCTGCCTTAGTGCCTGACAAAGAGTTGGTGCTCCATAAACAGAATTGTAGTCTAGTGATAATATTAGTCTGCACCTTGATGGCACTGTGCTCATTGGTTCACAGCCTCCCTAGGCCCGGCCCTTTGCCTTTGGGTTGCCTGGGCTTGGATTTGGCATCTCCAAGTCCAGCCCTGAGCTCCAGGCCTCAGCTATAACCTGCACAGTCCTTGGAGGCCCGCCCTAGTTAGGGAGTAGCTTATGCCTGCTAAGAACCTCCTTTAGGCCTTCCAGCTCCACGTTCTTTCCCAGTGGCCACCTCGCCTTCCACAGCTGGCCCAGCTGCTCTCAGAGCTCAACGGCCTCCTCACCCCATTTCTCCAAAAGCTTCTGTGATTCCTTTTCAGCCAGGGGTCCCTGAGTCATCATTCAGGCCTCCAGTGTTCAGAAGCCATGTCACTCCATCCAGCTCTGTATTGACATTTGCATTTCCAAAGCCCAATTTACATTATAATTATTCTTATCTAGCCAGGCAGGGAGACGCCACACAAATTTGGGGGAGGACATCAGGCCAACTGTAAGAACTAGCAATCACATCCCGAAGGGGCCCCATTCCTCTAGCGCTAAGGGTTTTTTCTCAGTTTCTTAGAGTGACCCCACACGACCACAGCTTTTCTTCTCATTCTTGCCCCTTCCCCAGGTAGGCAGGACATCTGGGCCCAGTCATAGCCTGCTGCTCCTCTGCCCCGTCACTAAGCTCTCTAAGCTACAGGGCCAGCTCCACTTACCAGCCCTTCCCTGGCACTCCGTCCCATTCCTAACTCCAGTCAAGTAGAGTATAAAGAATGTAACTTTTTGTCGATTAATTTAGCAAAACTTAAAAAAAAATAGTGGTCAACGCTGGCAAGGTTGCAGTGAGATGAGCAATCTCATATACTGCTGGTGGAGGTGTCAATTGGTACAGCCTTTTTGGTGGGCAATTTGGAAATATCAAGACCCGTAAAAACAAGTATACACTTTGAACCAATAATTACCCTTAAAGGAATCTGTACTGAAGAAATATTTGCAAATTTGGGTTAAAATGTATGTAAAAAATTTTTTTATTCATAAAAAAATGGTAATAAGCTAAATGTCCAACATTAGAAAATAGAATAAATAGAATTATATACAACCTGTAAGGATGTTTTGAAGGATATATAATGATGTGGAAAATGATCATGTTATAATGCTAAGTTAAAATGTGCAAAATACCAATTTATATATACAGTATAATCTTGTTTTACAAACTATAAATATTCAAATAAAAATCTAGAAGGAAATCAACCAATTGTTAACATCATCTGAGTCTAGGTAGTGGGATTGTAGTGGATTATAATAACAGCTAACACTTGTATAGCACTTAGGATGGGCCAGGAACTTTTCTCAGCACGTTACATATATTTACTCCTTACAACTACCCTACAAGATAAATTCTGTATCATCCCCATTTTATGGATAAAGAGACTGAGGTGCAGAGAGGTTAAGTGACTTGCCCAAGGTCACACAGTTAATAATTTTCTTCTTTGTACTTGTCATTATTTCCTGGATTCTTCATGATGAGTACGTTTGGCTTTTATAATCAGAACAAAAATGCACAGGGATTTTCAGAAAAACCGAAGTGCACTGCTGTGTCACAAAGTCTCCTCAGCTCAGCTGGAGACTTTGCTGCACAGCCTGTTTTGACCATGGTACTCTGGATCTTGGGGACAGAGCTCTGGTCCTTGTAGTCTTCTCTTGGTCAGCCTGTCTGGCCAGGCCACCTGCTTAGGGCCTCCTCTTGCCCCTGCTTGATGAGCCTCCTGGCTAATGGCCTATCTCCCCACCTCTGGGCCTTTGCCCCTTGCGTGGAAGGCCCACGTTGCTGCTCCTTTCTGGATGCACACCTCCATGGTCCATCCCTGGAATGGCAGAGGCTGGCAGTGGTCTGGCTGCACCTGTCAGCCCCATCTCAGGGACATGGCGGGGGGCAGAGGAGGACATTTGTCCTCAGGCATCTGTCTGTGGGAGTTCCACAAAGATGCTAGTTTTTTCAATTCTAACAAAGAGGTGGTGGTGTATAGGGAGAGAGGCGGAACTCCTTGCATTGGCCCTCGGCACTCTTTACTCTGAAGAAGCCACCGCCCCATCTTATCCTGGCCTAGATCAGCCTCCTGCTGCTTGACTACTGTTTATGCAGGTCACCTGCACCTCTGTGTGTGTCTGAGTATCAGCTGCCCAGCTTCCCTGGGGTCATATCTAGCTGCAAGCAGGGTTCAAGTAGAAATGGAAGTTCTCTGGAGGGGAGGAGTGGCTGCCACTCCACCCCTTCTTCCAATGCCCTCTCCAAGCCCTGGCCACTATCCTAAATGCAGCTGTGGGGCAGGATGGAGAGGCTGGCCCACAGAATATGCAGAGCAGGAAGAAGGGTTAGCGGTGCCTTGAGATCTGCAGGCCAGAGCAGGACCATCAGATCCCAATTACGCATCTCTGCTTGTGAGCCCCCCAGAGGGCGAGGACAAAATGGAGTTGTCTGGGAAAAACAATCAACAGGAGGCCTGGGATGTAGTGGGACCTAAGCAAGGCCCTTCCTTTCTCTGGGCCCTAGAATCCTTTCTCTGAAAAATAGCAAAAAAAGTGCCCATCTCACTAGGCTGTCCTGAGAATCAAGAGACACTTACACTACGATGGGATATCATTTTGTGTCGTAGAAAACAGTGTGGAACCGTGCGCTGGTCAGGAAGCTGAGAGACTTTCTCCTCTCTGAGGTTCCGTTTCCCTATCTGTGTAACCTTGGGGGCGGCATGTCTTTGAACAACCCAATGAAAGTGATGACCCCATTTCCTATAAAAGAGCATAAGCACACATAATATTGCACATAAATTCAAGAAGACCTTTAGCCTCGTGGGTCCCTCTCATGGGCCACCTCCAGGCTAAGAACCCCTGACCTGTGTGAGTGGTTAACCTCTTCTTTAGCTGGCCTCTGCTCACACGCCTACAGTGACAGGACACTCACTGCCCTCCAAGCAACTGGCCCAACTTTGCAGAGCTCTGACCTTCCTTCTGCTCAGCTGAAATCCTCCTCCCTGGAGCATTTCTTGGAGGATTCCCCTCCCAAGGGACCTGAGTAATGCCTGGGGCCAGGTGTACTCAGGCTCTGAGTTATCTGGGCAGGAGGGATGGGGCTTCTTCCACTCCAAGTCAGGCCAGCTATTTTGCTGCTGCTGCTCCCAGGGGTGGATGCTGGATTTTCTGCCTCATAAAGTTGTCCTCCAAGTCACTCTGGAGCCAGCATGTGTCTGGACCCTGGCAGCCAGCTGGTTTGCTCAGTGTCCCCAGAGGAAGGAGACAGCTGGGGGAGCCTGACAGGCCCTCATCCCCCAGGCTACAACACTCTCAAAACCAGTGTTTTAAAGCACCCTCCTCCCTCTCCCCCACGCCTCCCCCCCAAACCCCCTCTGCCATCTCCCCAGCATGGAATAAAGTCCCCATGTGAGCTCAGGAGCTAAAGTGGGATCCTGATAGTAACCACCTCATATAGATGCGAGGAGCGTTAAATGATGTCATGAATGTAAAAAACCTGGAATGTAACAAGTGGAAGTTCCCTGCCTCCTTCTCCCTCTCTCCCTAGAGGCTCTCCACTTCTGTGGGGCAGAGTTAGTGGGAAGAAACTGGAATGGGCATATATTGAGTATTTAGTATGGCCCATGTTCTGGGCATGTTAGATCTTGACAAGAACCCCATCAATAGATTTGACTCGGTTCCCCAGTTCACACAGCAGGCATGGGGTAATGAGGGATTTGAACCCAGGTCTGGCTTCCCTAAGCCCGTGTCTTGCCCTGTGTCACACTGCTTCCCAGGGGGGGAGGATGATACCCTCCTATGTAAAGCAGCTCTCCTTTAAGGTTCTTAAGGGCCACCATTCTGATTGTTTTGGGGAAAGAAGGAGCAAAGCAGTCATTGGATTCTCTTAGCACCATGTCCTCCCCAAGTTGTGCTTACCTCCTACCGCCACCCAGCCTTCCACAGATGGAGACCATTGCTGTGGGCCTGACTTCTGGGGCCTGCTGGGTAATGAGTAGGTCCATGCATTTTGAGTAAACAAGAGGGCCCCTTCTGTCTTTGCCGGGAGGAACCAAATGGCCTGAGCATTCAGGTAGGCAAGAGAGGCCCATGAAAGAAGTTTGTTCAGCTCAAATCAAGAGAGACAGACACTTCTTGGGTGGCCCAGTGAGGGCTTTGGTGACCTGGGTTGAGGATAGGAACAAGGTGGAGTACGAGAGAAGCCTGGAAAAGAAAGTGACACCGAGCAGAAATGGGGCTCACCTGAGGCTCCCAGGTCGCTGGGCTGCGAAGCAGCTGGGGCTCCTGTGCCTGGCTGGGCTACCCTCCGAGGCATCCTCAGTCAGCCTTAGCCTCCCCAGGCTCCTGCTCAGAGCCTGGCCAGAGCCTATCTCAGCTCCAGGGAAGGCATTCCTGTGGCCTCAGATGGCAGAGCTGGCAGGCCGTTGCCATGGCAACCAGGGGGCTGAAGAAGAGGAGCAGGAGAGAAGCGGTGGGGGGTGTTGTTATTGAAGGAGGCACTTCCTGGGTCCTTTGGTGCCCAATCCGAGAGGATGTTGCTGTCCGGGGCTCACTGGTGATTGAGACTAAGGCTTTCCTTAGCCCACCCAGGACCGGTCTCCAGGGTGAGTGTGGAGTGTGTGTGTGTGTGTCTGTTCTTCTGTATATGTGTGTGGGGACACAGAACCCCAGGGGACCATCTGTGTGTATGGATATGTGAGTATATATACACTCATGTGGGTACACAGAGACCTGGAAAGGTGGGGGCTGTGTATGTGTGTATGTCTTTGTGTATGTTTCTTAGTCGGGAGAGGAGGAAGAAAGACAAAAGCCCTAAATGACTTCGGCTTTTGGAGGAGCCAGCCCGGTGTGGCGGGTGTAGGGAGCAGGGCTGGCCAGGGGCCTGATTGGAACCAGACTTGGCAAGGAAGGGCTGTAAATGTTTTTTTGCTGCCTGTCCTGAGAAATTTATGTCACACCCACTCCATCATCCTGGCGGGGGCAGCCTCTCCCAGCTGCCTGTAGTTCTGGGCCTTCCAGCACAACCAGCAACCACTATGGGGGTCCCCTGAGCCTCCTCCAGTCCCAGGCTTGAATGGACCTGATGCCTTAATGGCCTGAGGCTGACAGGGATGAGCCATGGTGGATGAGGAAGAGGAAGAGAGAACTTGGCCTCCAAATGGCCTTCCTTCCCACAGAGCCTAGGTGTGGGGGGCAGGTTTTAGGGAGGTATAGGGAGGAGGAGAAGACAGGAGAGGGGATGTGCTCTATTCAGAGTACCTTCCCTGCCTTCTCCGCCTCTTAATGGGGGGTGGGGACCAAAGGGGGACAGAAAAGGACAAGATGATCCCTAAAGTAGGCTTCAGGGACCATTCAGGATACAGATGGAAACTGAAGCCCAGGGAGGGGAAGGGACTTGCCCAAGTCCATACACTAAGGAGCCAATGGCAGTTTCTTCCCACCCTATTCTAGGTGGTCTTTTTCTCCACTTCCCAGCTGGAGATCCCTCCCAACCTAGAATTAGGCCCCCCCTGTCTTTTTCTGATCATGTTACTCCATTCTTAAAATCCTTCCCTGGTTTCCCTTTGTTCTTATAATAAAGACAAGACTCCTGGGCATGGCTTACAAAGTCTGCCCTGGTCTGGCCCTTGCCTGCCTCTCTATCCACCTCCCGTACCAAGCTTCCTCCTGCCACTGGGCCTTTGCATAGGCTGTGCCCTCTACCTGAGATGATTTTCTTTCCCTTTTTCTGTTTTTGCCTCCTACTTCTACTTCAGCACACAGCTTGAGTGTCTCTTCCTCAGGGAAACCTCTCTGTATCTTCTTGGCTAGGACGTGTTTCCCAACTTTTCCCTCTCACAGCACTGTGGACCTGTCCTCCATAGCACTTCTCACTATTGCAATTCTACTTTTGTTGTCTACTTTGTTATGTTATGTATTAATGGTCACCTTAATACTTAAAACTCCGTGAGGACAGGGACCACAGCTGCTTTTGCTCATGGATGCTGTCCTAGAGCCCAGCCCAGGAGGACTGGCAAATAACCAGCAATCACAAGGACACCAGGAGCTAAAATTTGTGGCTTACCATGTGCCAGGGACTCTTCCAACTGCTTTACTTAGAAGAACACATTTAATCTTCACCAACTCGATGAGGTAGTTGCTATCATTATCCCCATTACACAGATGAGGAAGTGGGGGCATGCAGAAGTTAAATAACTAGACAAAGGTCACATAGTAAGCAGCGAAGCCAGGATTTGAACCCAGGCAGTCTATGTTCTCAACTGCTAGCATTCTAAGTGCTTAATAATGAATGTTTGTTGACTAGAGACTTTTGTTTGAGCCTCCCCTACTCCAACCCTGAGGGGAGGTGCCAGTCCCTGAGCACCTTCCTAGATTTTGGGGTGGCCCCTGCCCTGGGGCCCCCGCCACCTGCCCACAGTCACTTCTATCCTGTGTCTCCTCTCCAGCCTCCCCTACATGCACTGCTCGCATCTATCTGCTCCCTTGGATGATGTGAGAAGTTTCTAGGGCTGGGCGATGCCCCTGAGTTGACAGAAGCACTTTTTTACTCTTGAACACTTGCTCTGGTCATTACATTTCAGCCAGAGTCCAGTGACCTGCTCTCACCTACCCAGGCTCGACCACTTCCCAGCTGTGTGCCCAGTCAATTCACCTCCCGAGTCTCAGTTTCCCCTTCTGTAAAATAGAGTTATTTGTAATACAGCAAGGTCAGGCTACAAGGATTCAGTGAATTTGTGTTTGGTAACTGCCAAGCACAAGACCAATATTAGTTATCACTTGTATCATTGTTAATAATAAGTTACAATGTAAACTGAAACTCTCTCTTCATGGCTTCTAGCTCCAGAGCCCAATGGCGATGGAAAGTAACACGTGATACTAACGTAGGTGTTCAGTGTGCCCCCTTCCTGACCGTAGTTGGCCACCCTGCTCCTCCTGCCCTCCGTTCCTGCCTTCTCACCCATGCCACACCCAGGACAGGCTTTGGGCTAGTTAACAACCCCCAGCCCTACATGAAGGAGAGGGTGGAGCTCTGTCTCCACACTGCTTCCCCTCCCTGTCAGCCCCCCACTGGCCTTGCTGTTTCTCTTCCAGGCCAAGGGCAGGGAATGCAATGCCTTCACCAGCCCCCCCAGGACTCACGAGCCCTGTCCCCTCCCTACCATGGCATCTTGAACAGAGCTGAGTCTATGGCTCTTAGTAGGGGGTGGCTGTGGGATGGGGGGCCACAGAGAGAGGAGGGTTACAAAAGCTGTGCTTCGCTTTCCCAGTGGCCTCCCAGGGGCCAGTGAATTCACAGAGCCACAGCCAAGGGTGGGGGTGGGGGGCAGCCAGTGTGTTTTCATTTTGCTCTGTTTTCTGTTTAGATCAACTGCTCGGTTCTGGTTTGGGCCTCTGAGGGCTGATGGGGTTTGGCAGGTAAGGATTTCTGTGGCCACCCATCTCTGCCTTCTACAGGGCTGTGTGCTCAGCTCTTGCCAGCCGCCGCAGAAGCAGGAAGCCCAGCCCGCTCTACTTGCTTGCTGGCCCTTTCTTTCCATTTTTCTGTCTTTTCTCTCTCTTTCCTTCTTTCCTTCTTTCTCTTTCTGTATCTCTCCATTTCCTCCCTCTCTCCCTTTCTCTCTCCCTCTGTCTCTCTCTGTCTCATCTCTCGAAGTTTGTCCCCGTCTCTTTTCTGCCTCCTGTGCCTCTTTTATTCAGTAGTTCTTTGTGTCTTGCTATCTTTCTCCTTTTTCTCACTTTCTATTTCTCCTTTTCTCTTCTCAAAAGGAGAGAAAGAGATCAAGGCCTGGGGCATTAGGAGGCCTGAGTTCTGGCCCAGCCTCCCCCAATTAGCTCTCTCTGAGAACACTTCAATAAGTCCTTTCCTGTCTCTGGGCCTCCGTTTCCCCATCTGCACACTGAAGGCTCTAACCCATGTGTCCTCTGAGATCTAAGCTAGAAAAATCTTGTGAGTCTTTACTCCTTGCAGGGGAAAGGAGGGGGAGAATGGGTCGGATTCTCTCTTCAGGGAGCAGCCCTGAAATGCGGTCTGGACTGGAGGAGAGAGGGAGGTCAGTGGAGTACCTCCTTGAACAGTGAGGGCTTGTGAGAAAGAGCAGAGATGGAGGAGACCCCCCTCACTGGTGCCAAAAAGTAATGCAGAGGACCCAAGGGACAAAACTAGTGCCCACGGTCTGGCAAGGTAGAGGCAGTGCTCCAGCAATGGCAGACAGCAGGACTAAAGAACAGACTGCCTGATCTTGCTTTTTGGCCTTCCATCTGCTTTCACAGCCCTGGATCGGGCCAAAGGCCAATTTGCCCCTCTGTTCGAGCCCACCTCTCCTCTCATTATGACATTTGCCCACTGCCCTTTAGTGACTTGAGCATAAAGGAGTCAGGGCTAGGGAGCGTCACATATCTCTGCATTGCCACCTCTCCTGGTCCCACAGGCACCTCAGTCTTAGTGCTGACCAAACCAAACTCATCCTCCATGCCCACCCCATACCTCCTCCAGGGATTCTTTCCTTAGTGAATGGACAGCCATCCTCCCAGAAGCCTTGGTTTGAGGGCCTTGGCCTGGGCTCTTGCTTCCCCATCACTTCCCAGATCCCACCCATCTCCAAGTCATGTGGGCTCTATCTCCATGTGGCACTCCTGCCCTCCCCACGGCCCCTGCCCTGGCTGCTGCGACCACCATTTCTTGCCTGGGCTCCTGCCACAACTTCCTCCTGCTCTCCTGGTCTTCTGTCTCTCCATCTCCAATTTGACCACCACACAGCTGCCCAGGGACCCCAGTTTTTGGACCTCGGGGAAACTTCAAGGTTTTGGCTATTACAAATAGGACTATTATAGACATTCGTGTGCATGTCTTTTGGTAACAGAATTGCTGGGTCGTACGGTAAGCCTATGTTCAGCTTTGGCGGATATTGCCTAACTGTTTTCCAGAGTGGTTGTACCAATTTCCACTCCCACCAGTGGTGCAGAAGAGTTTTGGCTGCTCCTCATCTTCACCAATACTTGGTCATTTCCATTTTGTTTCATTTTACCCATTCTGGTGGGTATTTGGTGGCATCTATGGTTTTAATGTGCATTTCCTTTTTGACTAATTAAGTTGAATACTTTTTCATATGTTTACTGGCCACCTTGATATTATTTATTTTGTGAAGTGTCTGTCAAAGTCCTTTGCACATTTTTCTATTGGTTTGACTAATATATTCTGGGTTATGAGTCCTTTGTCATATATGCCTATTGCAAATATTTTCTCCCATTCTGTGAGTTGTCTTCTTATGCTCTTAACACAGTTTTTTGATGAACAGAAATTCCTTATTTTTATATGGTCCAAACTATCAACTTTTTCCCTCATGGATAACATTTTTCCATCTTATTTAAGAAATCTTTGTCTACTCCAAGGGTACAAAGTTGTCCCCCTACATTTTCTCCTGAAAGCTTTACTGTTTTGCATTTCATATTTATATCTTCAATCCATCTGGAACTGATTTCTGTGTGTGATGTGAGGTAGGGGTCAAGATAAATTTTTTTTTCGCACGTGCTCTATCCAACTGACCCAGCACCGTCTACTTTTTAAAAAAATTTCCAATGTACTAGTCATTTTTGTCATAAATTAGATGATTGGATATGTGTGGTCTGTTTTTGAATTTTCTATTCTTTCCATTTGTCAGTTTCTACATCCTTGTGCCGATACCACAATGTGTTAATTGCTATAGATTTCTAGGTGTTGATATCTGTTAGTGAGAGTCCTCCAGCTATGTTCTTTTCCTTCAAGATTACCTGGGCTATTCTTGACCCTTTGCATTCCCATCCAAATTTTAGGACCAGTTTGTCGATTTCCACCACCAAAAAAAAAACTTGCTGGGATTTTTAAATGAGATCACATTGACTCTGTAGATTAATTTAGGAAGAATTGGTGGCTTTATAATATTGAGTTTTCTAATCTGTGAATGTGGTTTATCCCTTAATTTCTTTAAATCATCTTTAATTTCTCTCCATAGTGTTTTTTAGTTTTCAGTGTAGAGACTTTCCACATCTTTCATTAGATTTATTCCTAAATATTTGATGTTTAGGCTATTAGAAATGGTAGGATTTTTTTAACTTTATTTTTCTACATTTTTTGCTGGTATATAGAAATACAATTGATTTCCCAGTGATCTTTCTAAATTCACTTATCAATTCTAGTAGTTTGTCAGTAAATTCTTCTGGACTTTCTATGCGCACAATCAGGTCAAATGCAAATAATGGCAATTTTATTTCTTCCTTTCAAGTCTTTGATTTCTTTTGCTTGCCCTATTGCACTGACTAGGACCTCCAGTACAACACTGAATAGAAATGGTGAGAGTGAGTATCATTGTCTTACACCCAGTCTCAAAGTATGAAATCTTTCAGTATTTCGTCATTAAGTATGTTGTTTGCTGAAGGTTTTTATAGATGTCTTTTATCAGGTTGAGGAAGCTCCCTCCTATTCCTCATGTGCTGAGAGTTCTATCATGAATGGGTGTTGAATTTGTAAAATGCTTTTTATGCATCTATCATGATTTTTCACCTTTTTCCAGTTAGGTGAATTATAATGATTGATATTTTATTGTTAAGCCACCCTTGAATTCCTGGATTAAAACTCACTTGGTCATGATGAATTATTCTTTTAATATATCACTGAATTCCATTTGCTAATTTTTGAAATTAAACTTTTTAAATTTTGTGATAATTGCAGATTCACATGCAGTTGTAAGAAATAATAGAGGGATACCCTGTGTACCCTTTACCCAGTTTATCCCAATGGAAACATCTTGCAAAAATATGGTACAATATCACAACCAGAAGATTGACATTGATACAGTCAAGATACAGAATAGTTCCATCACCACAAGGATCCTTATGTTGCCCTTTCATGGCCACACCCGCTTCCCTCCCACCCCATTTCCTCCTTAACCGCTGGCAACCACTAATCTGTTCCCCATTTCCATAATTTTGTCATTTCAAGAACATTATATAATGGAATAATACAGTATATAACCATATGGGATTGGCTTTTTCATTCAGCAAAATTCTCTGGAGATTCATCCAAGCTGTTGTGTGTGTCAAGAGTTTATTCCTTTTTGTTGCTGAGTAGTATTCTATGATATGGATGTACCACAGTTTGTTTAACTGTTCACCCATTGAAGGACAGCTGGGCTGTTCCCAGTTTGAGGCTATTACAAAGAAAACTGCTATAAACATTCATGTACAAATTTTTGTGTAAACGTTAGTTTTAAATTCTGATGTAAATGTCCAAGAGTACAATTGCTGGGTTGTATGGTAACTGCATGTTTAGTTTTATAAGAAACTGCCAAACGTTTTACAGAGTGGCTGTGCCATTTTACATTCCCACAGCAATGTATGAGTGATCCAATTTCTCTGTACTCTCGCTAGCATTTGGTACTGTCACATTTTTTTCTTATTTTAACCATTGGATAACTATGTAGTGATATCTCATTGTGGCTTTAATTTGCATTATTTTGCATTAATGATGACTAATTTTTCATGTGCTTATTTGCCATCTGTATATCCTTTTTGGTGAAATGTCTCTTCATGTCTTTTGCCCATTTTCTAATTGGATTGTTTGTTTTGCTTTGTTTTGTTTTGTTTTATTGTTGAGTCTTAAGAGTCCTTTATAATATATTCTAGATACAATTCCTGTGTCAAATACATGGTTTACAAATATTTTCTCCTGGTTTGTCTTTTTATCCATTTTTGTCGAAGAGCAGAAATATTTAATTTGATGAAGTCCAATTTGTCCAATTTTTTCTTTTATGGATCGTGTTTTTGGTGTCATATCTAAGAATTCTTCACCAATATTTGTCCTGAAGATTTTCTCCCATGTTTTCTTCTAAACAATCTATAGTTTTATGTTTTCTTTTTTTTTTTTCTTTTTTGTTTCTAGCAGTAACATTGGTTTATAACATTGTATAAATTTCAGGTGTACATCATTATACTTCTATTTCTGCATAGATTATATCATGTTCACCACCCAAATACTAATTACAACCCATCACCACACACATGTGCCGAATTATCCCTTTCTCCCTCCTCCCTCCCCTCTTCCCCTCTGGTAACCACCAATCCAATCTCTGTCTCTATGTGTTTGTTTATTGTTGTTATTATCTACTACGTAATGAAGGAAATCATATGGTATTTGACCTTCAATCTTTGATTCATTGAGTTAATTTTTGTGTAAGGTGTGAAGTTTAGGTTACGGTTCATCGTTTTGCCTATGAATGTCCAATTGCTCCAGCATCTTTTGTTGAAAAGGCTACCTTTCCTCCACCGAGATGCTTTTGTACCTTTGTCAAAAATCAGTTGGGTGTATTTGGTGTGGATCTGTTTCTGGGTTCTCTATTCTCTTCCATTGATCTATATATCTCTCCTTCTGGCAATATTGAACAGTCTTGATTACAGTAGCTATATAATAAGTCTTAAAATCAAGTAGAGTGATTCCTCACACTGCATTTTTCTTTTTCAAAATTGTTTTAGCTATTTTAGTTCCTTTGCCTTTCCATATGAATTTTAGAATAATCTTGTCTATATCTGCAAAAAAAGCTTGCTGAAATTTTTAACAGGAATAGCATTAAACCTACATATCAATTTGCAGAGAATTGACATCTTCACTATGTTGAGTCTTCCAATCGATGAACACCTGGGTATGTCTTCATTTATTTAGATCTTCTTTGATTTATTTCACCAGCATTTTAAAATTTTTAGCATATAAGTCCTGCACATGTTTTGTTATATTTACATCTAGTTATTTCTTTTTTATTTTTGGAGGGATTATAAATGACATTGCATTTAAAATTTTGGTGTTCACATGTTCATTCCTAATATGTAAATATATAATTGATTTTTAGATGTTTATCTTGCATCTTGTGACCTTGATGAACTTACTTATTAGTTCTAGGAGATTTTTTCTAGATTTCTTGGGATTTTCTATGTAGACAATCAAGTCATCTGCAAATGAGAACCATTTTATTTCTTCCATTCCAATCTATATGCGTTTTCTTTTTTGTTTTACTTTCTTTTCTCTTTTCATTTCTTTCCTTATTGCATTGACTAGAACTTCCATCACTATTTTGAAAAAGAGTGACGAGAGTGGACATCCTTGCCTTGTTGCCTATCTAGAGTGAAAAGCATTCAGTCTTTTGCCATTAAGTATAATGTCAGCTGTAAGATTTTGTAGAAGGTCTTTATCAAGTTGAAGAAATTCACTCTCTTCCTAATTTTTGAGTGTTTTTATTATGAAAGGGTGTTGGACTCTGTAGAATACTTTTTCTATACCATTGGAGAAGTTCATTGATTTTTCTTTCTTAGCCTATTAATATGGTGGATTATATTGATTGGTCTCCAAGTATTGAACCAGCCTTGCATTCCTGGAATAAACCCTACTTGGTTGTGGTGTATAATTCTTTTTATATATTACTGAATTCCATTTGTTGATATTTTGTTGAGAGTTTTTCTATTTTTATAAGGTATATTGGTCTGTGGTTTTCTTTTTGTGTACTGTCTTTGTCCAGTTTTGGTGTCTGTGTAATGCTGGTTTCATAAAATGAGTTGGGAAGTCTTCTCTCCTCTTCCTTTTTCTGGAAGAGATTATATAGAATTTGTGTTCATTATTCTTTAAACTTTTAGTAGAATTCTCCAGTGAAACCATCTAGGCCTAGAGATTTGTTTGGGGGGATGTTTTTAATTACAAATTCAATTTCTTTGATAGTTATAGGACGATCCAAATTATCTGTTTCATATTGGATGAGTTGTGATAGTTTGTGCTTTTCAAGGAATTGATCCATTTCATCTAAGTTGTCAAGTTTATGTGTGTAGAGTTGTTCATAGTGTTCCCTTAGTGTCCTTTTGATGTCTGCAGGATCTGTATTGCTATCCTCTATTTTATTCCTGATATTGGGAAACATGTATCTTCTCTCTTTTTTTTCCTTAATCAGTCTTGCTAGAGATTTGTCATTTTATTGATCTTTTCAAAGAACCAGCTCTTTTGTTTCATTGATTTTTCACCCTTTAAATCCTGGCATATACCTCATTTAGTCATGATGAATTAATCTTTTAATATATTTTTTATTCCATTTCTTAATATTTTGTTTTTGGATTTTTCATCCATGTTTACAAGAGAGATTGATCTGAAATGTTCATTTCTTATAATGTCCTTATCTAGTTTTGGTATCAAGATTTGTCTAGTTATTTGTCTAGTCTCAAAAGAAGTTGGAAAGTCTTCCTTCTTTTTCTATTCTCTGGAAGGATTTGTGTAACATTGATGTTATTAGACACATAGAGTTTAATGCACTTATATATGTTTGGAGGCAAATAGTTTCATCTCTGTGCATGGAGCTAGGTGAAGCAGGGTAACTTATTTTTGATCCCCTACCATCTGCCAGACACCATGCTAGGAATTTTACTTTCATTATCTCATTGTTTCCTTATAAAAATCTCATTGGACAAGAATTTTTATGCTTGTTTCTGATCTCAGAAAACAGAGATTCATTGGCTTGCCTAAGATCATACAGATGTGGAATTCAAGGCTAAATCTTATTTGTTGACCTCTTACTACTACAGTCCAGGCACTGTGCTCTGAGATGATCATCTGCTATAGCATTGAATCCTTCCAGCAGCTCAGTGAAATAGTAATCATATTTTTCATTGTGGAGATGAGAAAGCTGAAGCTCAGAGAAGTTGAAGAACTTGTCTAGAGCTAAACATCGAGGATGTGGCCAAGCTGGGCTCCAGGGTGGTATTTTGCCATTCTTCAGCCAGAGAGTGTGTTCTTTGTGCTATAGCCAGAATGTTCCTTTCATGGCAATGAGCGCATTCTTGTGTGTTAGTGACTGCTGCCATTTTTTGCAGCTCAGGGGAAAGGAAGGGTCACAATGGCCAGGACAGCTGCTAGCCCCAGCTTCCAGGTGCAACAATGAATCAAAGCTGAACACAGAACTGGGGAGCTAGACTGCTGGGCAGCTGCAAGAAAAGGGTTCAGGGAGCTGGGTCCTGAAGCTAGGAGACTGGAAGACAGCTTGTCAAACCCACACACAGACCAGGAGATGGGCCGACAGGTAGGGAGGTAGATGGGGACTAGACTCTGGTGGGTTGCAGTGCCACCTCTCTATCACATGAATCAGCTTTTGTGGTCTAAGCCTGGCTGGACTGAATTTTCTTTGTCCTGCAAAGCTCAGGCCTGAGCCACTACTGACTCCTAGGAAAGGGGAGAGGGTGGAAGAAAGAGGAGAGGTGCCCTGAGGCCCTAGCCCCCAGCCAGAGGCATGGGGATAGAGTTTAGGATTAATGATATGGCAGAGCAGAGATGGTCCTTACAGATCACTTGGTCCAATCACCCCGCTATCTAGAGGGAAACCAAGGCCCAGGGACATGATGATGAAGTGATTTTTTTTGTCCAAGGCCACATAACCCTAAACAGCCACCTGGGGGAGAGCAAGGGCCCAGACTGAGGTGTGCAGGATGTGGGGCAAGTAGGGAATATGTTTATTTGTGGACTAAGATTCCTTCTATACAGCACTGCATACTGTGGTGGAGACAGCATGGATTGTAAGGCCCAAGTCCTCCATGTATTAATTTGTGACTCTAGGTGCAAGTTGCTTGAACACTCTGGGCCTCAGTTTCCTCATCTGTACCTCATGATAGTAACTACCTCATAGTATTGTTGTACAGATAAAATAAGTTAATGTATATATGAAACATGTAGAACAATGTCTAGCACATAGGAAGCACTATGTAAATGCTATTGTTATTATTGTAGGGCCTTGGGTGGGGTAGAAAGAACAGAGGCTCAAGAGTCAACCTGCCTGTGTTCCAATCCAGACTGCCACACTGACTATGTGGCTTTGGGCAAGTCCCTTCCCTCTCTGTGCCTCAGTAGCCGCATCTGCAATATGTATAATGTGGGACTAAGAACAGTCTCTCACTCCCAGGGCTGTTGGGGAATTCAGTGCTATCACATAGCCAGATCACCTGGCTCACAGAAGGCCTTGGAGAATAGGTGGCTGTTATAACTGCTGTCAAGAGACAGAGAGGCATCCTCCAGAATTTCTGCCCCTGCAGGCCCCACTCCTCCACATACATCAGGCTGGCTTCTCCCTTCTCCCCACTGGAGCTGGGTAGGAGCTCCAGCCCTCCAAGTATCAGGCCCTGCAGCCTCTCTTCTCCTGCCCCCAGGCTGTCTTGCTGACTTGACAACTTCCTTTCTCCTCACAGCACTGGAGGCTGTGAGAGCAACTCTGAGGAGACTTTAAGGGCCGTGCCACCTGGAGGCCCCACACCCCCAGTGATGGCCGCCAGAAGTGGAGAGAAAGGGCCTGGCTGCAAAAGATCTCCCTCCACCCTGGCAGGGACGACTCATCCCAAAGCCTCCCCTTCATCTGACTCTGTTCTGAGGCTCAGTGGAGCTGGAGCAGCCAGTTAGAACAAGAATCAGAGACTCTCAGGCCTTCTGAGTAGAGACCACTCCCTGTCCCCACACACTTTAGTTTAGGGGAGGGGGAACATAGACCTAGAAAGAGCAAGGAATGTGGCCAAGGTCACATATCAATGATTCCCATTCTACAGAGTAGGAAACTGTGGCTCAGACACGTCAAATGAAGAGTTAGGATCACAACCCAGATCTCCGAAATGCTCTTTTCTAGAACCAAAGTATGTCTGAGTTGGAAGAAATCTTAGTTTAGGGAACATATGAGTCTAATCCCATCTCATAAATGAATAACACTGAGGCCCAGAAAGAGAAAGGGACTTGCCTGAGGTCCAAAAGGAGTTAGTGGCAGAGGTGGGACCCAAACCCAGGGTTCCTGATCCCTTGGCCAGTGCTCTTCGCACACCCCACAGCTGCAGAGGGAGTGGCAGTGGGCCCAAAAGCTTGTGGGGTGAGAGGGACTCAGCACAGTACTGGGATGCTTTTAGCTCTCAGTACTGTGAGCTGAGTACCCAATACCCGATCAGAACTATTGTCTTCCCAATCCCCTGGAGCTCTGAGGACCCTCTCTTACCTTCTTCACTTGTCCCAGGGGAAGACATTCTCATGTGGCTGGGCCCTAACAAGAGTCATAGACCTGAGCTCCAGGCTGTGTGTCCTCTCTCAGGGCCTGTGCTTCTCCAACTTTAAAATGGTGTGTGTGGCGTATGGGGCAAGGGAAGACTAGTTGAGTCAGAATATGCAAATTAACTGGAGAGCGGGGAAAATCTAGATGCCCAGGCTCTACCCCAAACCCATGAAATCAGAATCTCCGGGAGTGGGCCCCAGGCTTGGGTGGTTGGTCTAATCCCCCAGGGGGTTCAAATGAGCAGTGGGGTCAAGGAGATCTCTAAGAGCTCCTCTACCTGACTATTGCTGAGATTCCGTGACCAACATAGGGTGTCTCAGGTTGGGGGGAGGGGTGACACTGACAGCCTTCCTCCCACAGCCCCCATGCTGAGTATGCCAGCCCAAACCACAGGCCATTTTTCCAGGGTTAGAAAATTGCTTTTGGGGTTTCCAGCACTGTCTGCATTCCTCCTGGGATGCTGCTTCTGTGGTAGGAGTCTGCCTGTCCACACCCCTCCGCCTCCTCTCTCCGTGACCCCTCAACCCCCTCCCTGGTCTGGCTGACTCCATGTGGCAGAGAAACAATGCAAGCTCTGGAATCACAATAGGCTTAGGATGAAATCCCTGCTTCACCACGAGTAGTTTTGCAGCCTCAAGCAAATCATTTCACCTCTCTAAGCCTCAGCTTTCTCATTTCTAAAATGAGGATAGTAATAGTACTTAGCTCACAGCACTGTTGTGTAGATTGGCTGAGCCCACGCATCTAGTGTGCTCAGCACAGCACCCAGCATGAGGGAGCACTGCATGAATGGTGATCCCACTCCCCTGACATTGCTGCTCAGCCCCAGGGGCAGCCTGGCTCCTAGCTCCATCAGAAGAACTTCGGACAATTGCCTTGCTCTCATTTGAAAGGCTCAGCATCCTAAATCAGGCCCCATTCTAAGACAGAGGAGTGAAAAATCTGCCCTCTGCATTTGGTACTTTCTATCTCATGAGGCATGTCCACTTCCACTTGTTTGTATCACCTTCCAAGCAAGCCCATGAGAGAGGAATTATAATCCCCACTGTACAGATGACAAAGCTGGAGCTCAGAGAAGCTCAGTCATTTGCCCACAGTCACTCAGTTTAGAATTGGTAGTGCTGGGATTTGAACCCAGGGCCATCTGGCTCCAGAGTCCAAGCTGCGTCAACTGAATCTTCAGTCTTAACCTGGCAACAACAGAGAAGGTGCCACTCCACCGGGCATGGCCTGCACTAATATTGAGCCACCTCAGTACAAGTGCAAATGCCGATTGAAGGGGCTTGTGGGATGGAAGGGCCAGACAGTGGCCAGAGACACACACACATACACACACAAACACAAAATACAGCTAGCAATAACCAGCCCTTGCTTGTGTCTAGCTTTATAATATATGCAGAAGAATTTTATCCTGTCTATCATCTCATTTTCTCCAACAATGTATTCATTCAACAAATATTTATTGAGTACCTACTATGTGCCCAAGCACTGTCCTAGGTGCCTGAGATACGTCAGTGAATAAAATAGATGAAGATCTCTCTCCTTATGGAGATCATAGTCTGATGAGAAGAGGCAAAAAGTAAATAAAATAAATAAAACATATCATATTTGTTGAGGCTAAGTGCTGTGGAGAAAAAAATAAGCAGAAAGACAAAGGGTCAGGGTGTCTGAGGGCAGGTTTGCAAGTTTAGCTACCATGACCAGAAAGGTCACACTGAGAAGGTAACATTTGAGAAAGCTCTGAAGGAGGTAAGAAAGTGAACCACGCAAACATCTGCAGAAAGACCATTCTAGGCAGAGAGAACAGTCTGTGCAAAGAACATGAGTTGCTTGTGTGTCAGAAAGGTTTGAGGAACTGCAGAGAGGCCAGTATGGCTGGAGTTAAGTCAGCCAAAAGGAGAGGAGCAGGGTAGGAAGGCAGAAAGGTAATGAGGGACCAGATCTCAGAGGACTTTGGGCCACCGTGATGACTTTGGCTTTACTCTTAGAGAGATGGGGAGCCTTGGGACCTGACTTGGGTTTAACAGGATCCCTCAGTCTTGGATCCTTCACATGTAGAGAAGAGGCTGTAGGGCCAAGGGCTGAAGGGTGCCCTAGAGGGTGGAAACAATGGAGGTGGTGAGAAGTGGTTTGACTTTGGATGTATTCTGAAGGCAGACAAGAGGGTTTGCTGACAGATGGGATATGGGCAGTTGAAGGAAGAAAGGAGTCAAGGAATACTTCATATGGTATGAAGTCCACGTCTCTATCTCTGCTGTCACCACCCTGGTCTGAGGCACCACTCCCTCTCACTGGGACCTCGGCAATGACCTCCTCACTGGGGATCCCTTGCTCCCACACCTCCCCCCTACAATCTACTATCCACCCAGCAGCCAAATGGATCCTTTTAAAATGTAAATCAGGCCATGTCACTTTCCTGCTTAAAACCCTCCAGTGGCTTCACATGACACTTAGAAAAAAGTCCAGGGCCCACATGAGCTGGCTTCTATCTGCCTTTCCAATGATCAATGATCTTTCCTGCCTCTATCTGCACCCCTGCTCTGCTTCAGCGTGCTCTCCTGTTCCATGAACTCACCAAACTCATTCCCACCTCAGCACCTTTGCATTTGCTGTTCTCACCGCCTGGAATGTTGTTTCTCATTCTTCAGGTCTCAGCTGAGATGTCAGCTCCTCAGAAAGATCACGCTCTGCACCATCCACCCCATCTAAATTAGATTTGTCATTCTCGATTTTTTCTCTCATAGCTCTGTGCTTTTTTTTATTCCCTTCATAGCACATTCCATGAACTACATGTTGATTTTCATGACTTTTTTCTCCTTCACTAGACTGTCAGCTCCCTGAGGGCAAAGGCAGTACCACACAGTCTGGACCCCCTGTATCTCAGTGCCTGGTTCCAAGACAGGCACTCAGTGAGTGTGTGTGTCTGGCAGGGTACTAAGTGATTTACAGGCATATGCTCATTTAATAACTACAGCAAGTCTGTAAAATAGGCGTCGCTGTTATCCCCATTTTACAGATGAGGAAACTGAGGCATGGAGAGGTCATGAGGTTAGTAAATGGTAGAGCCAAGATTCAAACTTGTGTCTGTCTGACCTCACCACCTGTACCCTTTATAATCACACACACACACACACACACACACACACACACATGTGCACACACACATAGTGGGTGCTCTGGAAATACTTGTTAAATGAATGAAGGATTGAAAATGTTAAAAAGTTAGGCTTAAACTCAGGTCCATCAGATAGAAAATCTACATTTAACCTTTACCTCTTAGGCTAACATAGCGGGGTGCCCCATATTATTTTCAATTTGAGATTGTGTAAAGAACACGATCTTTGGAGCCAAGCAGATCTAGGTTGAAATCGCTGTCACACTGGTAACTATGTGACCTCAAACAAGTCACTTCACATCTGCGAACCACTGTTTGCCTATCTGTATAATGAGAATGGTAGTCTCCCTAATTCTCAGGGTTGCTGTCAGAAGTGTAACTTTGGACAAGCCTCCGAATCTGTTTCCTCCTCCAGTATTCTCTAATTTAGTGATATTCTATGATTAATCTCAATCTATCCTGCTGTTCTTGTTTCACCTATTCAACCTTTCCCTCTGTCCATCCATCGACTCGTCAGTCCATGTACCCGTATAACCATCCATCTATCCATTCGTTCATCCATCCACCAATACTGATGAAGCCTCTGCTGCACACCAGGCCCTGTGGTGGGCCATGAGCTCCAGAGGAGAGTAGGATACTAACAAAGCTCATAGTCTAAGGTTCCAGTAGTGGTTGAAATATCACGTCTTGTGCTACCACAAGAAGTCAAGGGCTAGTGCTGCCTGTTGGATGAAAGCAAGTGAGCTGGCTGAGGGCTGCGATATGCACCCTTTGAGGGCTGAAGATGTGTTGGCTCCTCTCTCAATCCCAGTGCCTCACATACAGGGACTTACTATTTGGTGACCTGCTTCTGAACTATGAAGGCTGCATGGTGAAGGATCTTCAATATAGTCTGAACTTTAGCCTGTAGGCCACATACTTTCAAGCAGGGCTATGACAAGACCAGATTTGCTTTAGAAAAGGACATTTCTGATCCCTGGTGTCTGCAGGTCTAGGAGTCCCTGGTGTCTGCAGGGCTAGGAGGGACAGAATTGGAAGTAGGAGGCCAATGAGGAGGCTATTGCACTAGTAGCCATGAGAGATGTTGGGCAAGTGACCTCAGTGGCAGCAGTGGGAGTAGAGACAAGTGGATGATTTGCGAGGTATTTAAGAGGTAGACTCACTCTGTGGTGGTGATCAAATGGATGTAGGAGTGAGGGAGAGAGAGATGTAAAAGATGGCTCCAAGGTTTCTGCTTTGGACAACTAGGGAGCTGGCTGGAAGACTCCAGATGCCTCACTATGGAGGCTTGGGACAAGAGAGTGAGTGAGTTCCCAGTGGCCTTGACCTTCCCAGAGCAGTTTGCTTGACATTTGCATGTATTGTCAGCAAATATTTTTCTTTCTTTGGGGCTACAGCCGTTCAGCTCTGTCTTGCTCAGCCACAGAGGTAACGGGACATTGACAGGTGCCAGTTGCTAACACAACTTCATTTAAAGGGGCTCACAGGACCCTTGGTAACCTGGGAAATTCTCACTTTGAACAGTTTCTTCTCTCCTCTCTCTTTCTCTTCCTATCTTTCTCTCTTTTCTCTCTCTTCCTCTACTTCTCTCTCTCTCCTTTTTTTCTTACACCTGAGTACTCTCACTCCCACCCTTATACACACTCACACACACACACCCTACACAGACTTTGGAGGACATCTGAGTATGTATACATGCCTGTCTGTGTGTTTACACACAAGAATGTGGTGTGGGAGGGAATGGGAGCTTTAAGTATGAACTTTTAAAAAATTTGGGTCTCAGACCAGACTCTTAGTTAAGGGCCGAAGAGAAGGCTCATGGAAAACAAGCTGTCTGGAGCCAGTGGGAAGGAAGCTCATCCATTCATTAATCAGACACTTCCAGGGGCCTCCTCTGTTCCTAGTCTGGGCTGGGTCAGTCTGTAAAGATCATAGAAGTTAGGAGGACGGACAGCCACCTCCCTAAACTGCCAGGATGTGATCAGAGAGGTCACTGTGGGAGCACTGAGAAGAGAGTCCCCAATTGCCTGCCTGGATGGCAAGTTCAGAAAGACTTCACACAGGAGGTGCCCTTTGAGATGGGCTTTCAAGAGTGAATAGAAGTTCATCATGCTGATAATAGAGTAAGGACATTCCAAGTGGAAAGAACAACAGCATAGACAGAGACCTGGAAGCATGAGAGAAAGTGGCAAGTAGTTCACCGGGACTGAGCGGTAGACTAGAAGTGGGAGTGAGTGTGGGAGATGGAAGCTGGGGAAGGTTGGGCTCTGAATGGCATATGAGTGACTTTGAATGGTGGGCAGTTAATTAGAACAGCTACCTTGGAGGGCACATTAGTAGCTTCCATCAACATTTCAGATGCCCAGATTTTTTAACACAGCAATTGCAGATCTCTGTCTGCCGTGGAGAAACACTTGGCACAAGTCTATGCACAGGGATTACAGCATCTTGATAGTATAAAATAAAATGTATAATACTATGAATAGCCACCAATAGGGGACTGGTTGAATAAGATTTTTGTCCAACCCTGCTAAGGAATATCATGAGGCAATTACAGTAAATGAAGTAAATCTCTTGAGGACAGAACAAGAGTAAATAACATTTTTTAAATTACAGCAAAATGGGTTGGTATACACACATATATTTCCCAGCTCTATCAGCTGAGAGAGCCTAGAAGCAATGACATCTCAGCAGCAGTGAGCACACCTAGTGACCAGATCTTGGTTTCTAATGCCATCCTCCAATAAAAGGAGCCAGAACGCCTTGGAGAAATGGCTGAATCAGGCCTGGGGCAGGGAAAGTCCAAAATAAGACCAACTTGTGGTGTCAGAAAATAAGACACTGCTCAGAAAAGAATGGGGGCTTGTCAGAAGAACTCAGAAGCTAAGCTGAAGGAGGTCCTAATAGCCAAAATGGGAACAATTTGAGCAGAAAATAAATAATGATAGTATTGGATTTTTAATATACATATCTTAAATTTTAGAAGAGTTTTAGATTTACAGAAAAGGTGCAAAGGTAATATGGAGAGTTTATATACCCGACATCCAGTTTCTCCTATTTTTAACATCACACAGTAGTGTGGTAAATTTGTTACAACTAATGAACCAATATTGATACATTATTATTAACTAAGGTCCATACATTATTCTAGTTTCCTTGGTTTTTTACTCAATGACCTTTACCTGTTCCAGCATCCCATCCATGCTACCACATTGCATTTAGTTGTCATGTCCCCTTAGGCTTCTCTTGGCTATGACAGTTTCTCAGACTTCTCTTGCTGTTGATGACTTGACAGTTTTGAGGCGTATTGGTTGGGTATTATGTAAAATGTCCCTCAATTTGTATTTGAAAAATTGTAATGCTTTTCCCATGGTAAGAGTGGGGAGTGGATGTGGGGGGAACATCACAGAAGTGAAGTGTCTTTCTCAACGCATACCACTGGTGCATCTTCTGTCTATCACCATCTGTCGACTGGTGATGTTAACTGGGGTTACCTGGCTCAGGTAGTGTTTGTCAGGTGTCTCCATGTTACTTTTTTCCCTTTTCCACACTGTTTTCTATGGAAGGAAGTCACTAGGCACAGCCCATACTTAAGGAGTGGGGGGTTATACTCTACTCTCTTGAGGGAGGAGATAATATTGGATTTTAATCAGTGGAATAAAATAAATATCCATTGGCCCCTACTAACACAAATAAATAATTGAATAAATAAATAAACAGGGAGAAAGGACAGCTTTTCCTTACAGTAAAATTCCAATTAATAGATGTAGAAAGAAAGAGAGAAATAGAACATGACCATCAGGAAGGGATCACAGTAATAAATATTGACCCACCAATGGATGCTACACTTGGTGGACAGATGTGGAACATTTGAGGAGACACAGGACTTGCATAATCTCAAAGTATCATCTTCCCAAGATATTTATCAGCTATATATGAAAGGGAAATACAGTAACTTTATAGTGGGGCGACCCTGAGAACATCAACTTAAGCAAGTGATCAAGGTAAACATCACCAGCACTAAGACATATCAACATCATGAAGCTCTTGGTATGATAAGCTGAGAAGGACCCAACGTCATTTCTGTGATAGTCTGGCCAAAAATGCATAACCTTGCTGTAGTCATGAGAAAACATCAGGTAAACCCAGATTGAGGGACAGTCTATAAAACACATGACTAGTACTCTTCAAAAGTGTGCAGATCATGAAAGACAAGGAAAGACTGAGGAACTGTCACAGATTGGAGGAGACTAAGGAGACATGACAACTCGATGCAGTGTGGGATCCTGGATGGGATCCTGGAACAGAAAGAGGACATTAGCAGAAAAACTGGTGAAATTCCAATAAGATCTGTAGTTTAGTTAATAGTATGATACCAAGGTTAATGTCTTGGTTTTGATCATTGTACTAAGGTTGTGTAAGATGTTAATATCAGGGGAAGCTAGACGAGGGGTGTGCCAGGAGCTCTCTGTTCTATTTTGTGCAACTTTTCTCTAACTCTAAAATTAGTTCAAAACAAGAGGTTTAAAAAGTTGCAGCATAAAAGATTGAGGGCAGATACCCGGAAGGCCTTTGGTGGCAGAAACGTCAGATGTTTCGATGGATTTTTGAAGGATGCTTGTCTCAGGCAAATAAGGAAAAGAGCCAGGGAAGAGGCCTAAGAGTTGAGCCCTTGGATACTCAGAGATCCTGAGAATGCCCTGGCCCTCTTTGGATCTGGGATTGGGAGACCTCCTCTCCTCAGAGCTATCCCCCCAAGATTTGTTCAACATAGCAGCCTAGGGTCAGCTGAGCTGTGTCTCCAAGACAGACCCTGGGCCCTGTGTCACCGGTTGGGACGGCAACCCCCGCCTTTCTCCTCTTCAGCTTGGTGCTGGGAGGAGCAGCCCTATGCACGGCCCCCTCTCCTCCCTGGGATTCCCACCCTGGAGGGCAGGGCTGCTGAGATGAGGTTGATGCAGTTGGGGGAAGGCTTGGCAGGCAGACCAGAGGCAGAGCTCGGATCTCTGGGGGGAGGGCGGCTCAGACAGTGGTTAGCTTCGGAGTGGGGCTTAGCAGAAGGAAGGGGGAACGGGGGGGCTCTCCTTCTCAAGGGGCCCTTTCATGTTGAAATCAGCCAGTGTGAATGCTGGCGGCCCAGGAGCCCAGCCGGGGGAAATGTGAGAGCCCCCTTATCTCCCCTCTTGTCACAGCGCCGTCTGCGGTTCCCAGCTGGCCAGTGAGGATGCATTAGGAGAAGTGTCAGTGGTGGGGGGAGTCCTCCCATCAAGACCTTGGGCTGGGCCCACTCATTTAAGGAGGGGCTAGGGGAAGCAGGTTCCAGACCCTCCTGGTGCTGAAAATGGGGGGACTGGAGTGCCCTGTATCTTGGAGCAAGGACAGGCTGCCGGCTTGGCGGGAATTGGAAAGAAAGCCTCAGGTCCCACCTCTCTACAGCATCCCCTCACTGGCTCTGGGTGTGCAGACCCTGCTTAGAATTGCAGGAAGAAGGAGCTCACTCCCTCTTGGGAGAGCCCTCAAGTTATCGCACTGGTTCCACCCTTGGATTCAGTTTGCATTTCTGGGCAGGAAACCTGGGACGTTTGACCAGGGAGTCTGTGGCCCAACCTTCCCTGGGACACTCTCGGCCCAGGAGTGACCCCTACTGTCCAGGCAACCTTGGAGGCCGAGGACTGAGCTTGCCAGCTTCCCGTCGCTTGCACTGGGTGGCCCTTCTGGCCCCCTTCCAATCCTACCATCTTGCGTTTCTCTGAGAAGGGCTGTGAGGTTCTTTGTAAATCTGCTGCTGTGGGAGGGAGGTGGGTGAGGCCAACATCTGGACCGTGGGGGCATTGTTGGCCCCCACAGTTGGAGCTTTCAGCAGCCAATGTTTTCACAGACACCATTTGCCCTTGTATGTTCCTGGCCCCTGACACGCTCCCACTGCCCACGGCCCCACGCCTCCTCCCCACAACTGCACAGGGACCTGAGAGAACCCTGTCTGGTCAGAGCTGAGGTTGTTCCAGCAGACTCTGAGAGGAAAGGGCAAAGAGGTCAGGGGGCCCCTGTGGAGGTGAGGGTGCATGGAAAACAGGACTCAGTGAGGGAGCAAGTGTGAGCAGCCCCCAGAAACAGCTGGGAACAGGGAGGGGCATGGGGTTGTAGGCCTTGGGGTTCTGCCCTCTGTTCTGCCAGCAGCTGCTGGGTGACCCTGGTCCTGTCTGCTCCTCTGTCTTCCCAAGTGTCGAATGGGAAGAATCTCTCTACTGAAAATCCCCTCCCCCACCCTATCGTGCTCTTTTTTGCCTTTATTTCCTTCACAGCAAGCATCACCATCTGAGACCCTCTGTCACCTCCTCCACTAGAACACCATCTCCACGAGGGCTGGGGCCTTGTCTCCGGCATCACTGGACCCTGAACTCCACAACAGAGGCAAGATGGTTTCTGGGGCCTGCTCAGCTCTGGGCACTCTCATTCCATTTGTTCCAAGGGAGATTCTGGGCTCCAGCCAGGGAGGGAGGAACCAGGATCTCCCTCCTGGGGGTGGCCAGTGCTTCACAAAAGAGAATTTTCTCCTCGAGCTGCGTAAGAACCAACCCCGCGGTGGGCCCCAGGGTGTGAAAGGCTAAACTGAGACCCCAGGGAAGAGGGCACAGGCCTGAGATGGCTGCCAAGGCACAAGACCCATTGGAGACTGATTCAATCCAGCCTGAGGACAGGCCCTGGAGGCCAGGGACTGGGTTTGATTCCTCCAGGCATCCTCAGAACAAAGCTCAGGACATGGCAGGCCAAAGGGATTCAGGCAGCGTTTGCTGGTTGTAGACAACTAATTTCTCACCATTTTGCATCTGCCTTGGTACCTCTCAGGTTTGCCTCTGGGACTTCCTGACACCTTCCTAAGTGGGCCCTGCCATCTCTCACAGGCTGGCTGTGCTTTATGCATCATTCCACTGCACCCTCACAACAATGAAGTAGGCACTATATTATTATCCTCATTCTACAAGTGAGGAGACAGAGACTCAGAGAGGTTTAGTGACTTGCCCAAGGTCACACAGCCAGGAAATTACAGAGCCAGGATTTGAGCCCAGGTCTGTGCTCTCCTCTTTACCCTGCTGCCTTCTGTAAAAGGTGTTCAGGGTTCCAATTTGAATTGCCCAAAGCACGTGGTTCCCACACTCCAGTGTTTTCACATGTTTTTACTCTCTCATTACGTCCTTACTCCCAGCCTGTGTCGTGAGCAAGGCAGGCACCTTTACTCCATTTCACAGACTGGAGAGAGGCCCGTAGTCACCCAGCCAATAAATGGCATCCCTGGGACCCAAGCCCAAGTCAGCCTCGTGATAGAGCCTTACCCTTTGCCTTCAACCAGGCTGGGCCTGAGCTCTTGGACTCCACTTGCTCGTCCAGGGCTCCTGCCCTCCCAGCCTGTATTCAACATCACTGATGCCACAAGCACCCCACGGACCCAGCACTGGGCAGGGTCTGCTCTTTTTACTCTGGCCACGAGGCCCTTTCAGAGTCTCCTCTTGGGCCTCCAGTAAGGAGGCAGGTGACAGTGGGAGGGTGGCCAGGCTACCATGGGATGGGCAGAGAAGGCAAACTTTGAGGCCCCACAGAGTATCTGTAAAGTTTTCTGACTGAAGGCTATGTCTTGACTTTTGCTCAGAACCAAGCCTCAATTCAATGAATATTTACCGAGTATCTACAATATGCCTAGCATTTCAGAAAATGCTTTTTGAAAGAGACAGTTGCCATTAATCAAGCGCTCACTTGATGGCAAGCAGTGATTGTGCATGATCTGATTGCGTCTTCACAGAGCCCTGCGAGGGGTATTGCAAACATCACCTCCATTTTGCAGAGGGGTAAAGTGAGGGTCAGAGAAGCCAAGCCACATGCTCAAGGTCTCCCAGGTAGAAAGTGGCAGAGCTGGAAGTAGAACCCAGGCCTGCCAGACAAAAAATTCTATGTCCTTTATCGCTGTGCCATCTCACAGAAAGGGAATAGCCTGCTCAGGAGGCAGGAATGAGAAACGGAGCCCCGGTAAGGGCCCAGCTCACTCACTGGGTGCACAGGGGCCTTAGGGAGATGATGGTGGCTCCCTCTAACACCCAACCCTGGCTTTTCAAACTTGGGATGAGGTGGGGCTTTATGGGCAGAGTAATCCACACCTGAGTGCTTGGGAGGGCTCTGCTGGTGCTCCCTCCATGGAGCTGATGGGCCCAGGGCATACGGACCGCAGCACAAAAGTCCTAGAGAGCAAAGGGGCAGGATTAGAAAGGAGGGACGTTTAGAGAAATTCTGGGTAGGAAGTCACTAGAAAAGCTTTCAAAGAAAGAGATGAAGCTTTTGGCTTTGTGAATCAGGCATTGCTTGGAGGACACAGGAGACAAGAGGTGCAAGAGCCTCACTCAGCAGAATGCTGGCAGACAATGGGAGCCAGGCCTCTACTCCTATCAGGCAACTTTTACAGACATGATCTCTCTGCCTTCCCTTCCCTCCCTGCCGTCTCTTCTTCCTCAAAGCGATGAGACTTAGTAGTTCCATTTTACAGAGAGTGAAACTGGGGCTCTGAAACGGGACCTGCAAGAGCCAAAGTTGCATAGTCAGGAAGTGGGCAGCTCTGGGCTGTGAACACAGGTCAGTCTGGTGTCAGAGTGCATGCTCCGAGATGCCCCAAAGGAGAAAAGGGAGAAGAGCCCTGGGGGGTGGCCACAGAAAGAGCCCCTGAGCCCAGAGCTGTGCGCCTGGGGCCAGTGTAGCTCAGCCCCCAGAATACCCTGGATGGCGTAGCCCCTTCCTGGAGACGCTCTGGGCTGGAAGAGAGGTGGAGTACATCACGTCCAGACCCCTGCCTCCATCTCTCTATGCTTAGATCGTCTCTGCAACACCATGATGAGTGGGATTTCACTAGGGAGAGATAGGAGACAGCATGCCAGGCCAAGTGCACAGCCTGAACGAAGGCATGGGGGCTAGAAAGTCCACGGTAGATGCAGGGCAGGTGAGACTAGTGTGGCCAGAGTAAGACTGCTAAGAGGGATGGGAATAAAGATGGGAAACCGGTTGAGTCTTGGCTTGAAAAAACCTCCAAAATTCTCTAGTCCAGATCCTCCCACTGGCTTGAACCCCCTCTACAGCAGCCCCGGGCCACATGGTAAGTGTCTGCTCCCCTTTCCTCCAGGATTTCCTGCAGGAAGCCAGAAGAGTAGTTACGGCTCATCTAGCCTGGTGCCTTCATTTGCAGATGGGGAAACTGAGGCCCAGAGAGGAAAAGTGACTCGTGCAAGGGCACACAGCCAGTCAGTGGTAACCCTGGGGCAGGCTTTTTATGGACACTCAGTAAATATCCATTGAATTGAAATTTCGTTCTGAGCAAGAGTCCAGACAGCCAGCCTTTGGTCAGAGAACTCTGTAGACTTGCTGTAAGCCTCTCTTCTCCTGAGCAAGCATCCCCAGCTCCTGGGACCCCTCCTCAATACTTAGTGCCTAAAGAGGGCACAGAACAGGAGCTCGATAAGCCATTTGTTGAATGAATAAAAGATTGGATCAGCAAATGGTGGGGACTTTAGGGTGGCCACAAGGGCTCTTGGCCGAGAGGGCCTGTAGGAGATGAAATCCAGCCCTTCCTGCACTCACCAAGCCATGTGCCCTGGTGCAGACACCCAAAGGAGGCCCTTTTTGTTAACTTGCACTAGGATGCTGTATAGGCTGGTGATGGTGCTGTGGACCTCAGAGGGCCAAAGAGTCAGTCTCCTCTGTAGCCTGCTCTCTCTCCTCCAACAGATGTCCCTTTGGCCATGGCCCACCCACTCCACCTCCAGAGGGGTGCAGAGCAGGAAGGATGCCTTCACTCTCCTGGACCCCAGCCATCAGTTATTGCAGGAGCTCTCTGGGCCACCTTGTCCTGCTGCTGACTCACACAACGTTTCTGGCCAGCTAACCCCAAATCCTTTGCTGTTCACTCCCTCACTCACCGCATCATGGTGCACCAGCCTCTATGGGAGCTCTCTCTCCGGCACGTCCTCTGATTGTGTGTGCTTAGTAGACACTGCCCTCCTGGAACCTTGAACAGTGAGGGAGTGGTCATTTTACAGATGGGGAAACAGAAGCTTAGAGACGTTAAATAACTTGGCCAAGGTCACCCAACAAAGACATCCAAACCTGGATTTAAATTGAGATCTATCTACTCCAAGGCTCATGTTTTGCTCCATTGCCCCCCTGCAGGGCTCTCCCTCGGGATGTCTGATGGCAAATCCTTGCCCATCTTCTCTGGTACAAGGTGTCTGTGTCAAGTTGACATCAGAATATCTAGCCATGTGCTGTAGATGCCACCTGTGTGACTCCAGGCGGGAGCTCCCACCTGGCTTCTTAGGAGGAGACAGATGGACTTTTGTCCCACCCACTGACCTTGCCACTTAGAGCTATGGCAGGACTTCTGAGAGCAGCTCCCCAGTCTGCCCATCCTCCAGCCTGCTCAGGTTGGGGGCAGAGGCTGGGGAGTGTGCTCAGGAGCCAGGCCCTGACTGTATGAATTCATATCTCTAATCTGGACAGGATTTCCCTGGGTAAGGGGCGTCTGCAAACCCCACCCCCTCCCCAGAGAGAGCGTCAGCTCTCATTCTGCCCTGGGCTTGGCTTGGAGAAGCAGATGGGCAGATGGGCAGAGGATCTGCTGATGCCCTATCTTGGGAAGACCCCAGCGCCCTGTGGGGCTGGGGCTGCCTGCCTGGTGGACTGCTCTGACACTGACACCGCCTGGTTGAGGGGGTGAGAAGGAGGCTACTCCACAGAAGATGGAGCCCCCACACACAGGTTCAGCCAGCATGCTGCTCGTCGTGGGCAGGGCGGGCCAGAGCTGCTGAAAGAAGCTCCAATTAGTTGGGAGTCTCCACTGCTCAGACTCCTGTTGGGGAATGAAGAATGCATTACATAGTGAAGGACAGAGAGGGAAAGACGGGGCAGACAGACAAGGGGTGAGAGAAGAGAGAGAAAGCAAGCCAGCAAATGAATGAGGGAGACGGTGAGAGTCAAGAGGCCTGGATTCTAGGCCCAGCGCTGTCACTGACTTGCCGCGGATCCCATGACCGCCACTCCCTCTCTTCAGGCCTCTAAGTCCCACATGTCCGGCTGTGGCGGGACAGGGGTAGGACTGGCCTAGGCACCTTCCAAGGTCCCGCCAGTACCAACTCTCAAATTCTGTGAGAGAGAAATTGCCCTTCCCAGGCTGGCTGTGGCAGTGAGCGTTGCTGAAACTCACAGTTATGAAAAATAGCACAAATCAAACTTTGGAAATTCCAAGTGTGTCTGTGGCTGCGGGATGAGGAGGCAGAGCTGCAGAACTGTTTGTGTGTGACTCAAAGCCTCTTGAGGGAAAGAACACACATTCTCAGAGGCAGGACTGCTCCCACCACCACTCCAGCTGCCCATCTAGCTTGACCTTGGTGGGGCCCTGGCCCCTAGCCCAGCCACCACCACCTCCGCCGCTGCAGCCACCACCCACTTCCTGCTGACCCTCCTGGAGGAATCTGGGGTGAAGCCAAGGCCAAGAGAGCTTTGCTAACTTGTCCAAGGATGCCCAGAAGTCTTCATGCTAATCCTAATATCATCACCCCAAAAAGGGGAAGGTAAAGGAAGGGAAGGGGAAGAGAAGAGTGTCCCACTCATCCAGCCCCTCCTGGTGCCAAGCACAGTGCTTGCCCCTTCCCAAACTTCATCCTCCTTCATCCTCAGAACCACCCTTCAAATTAGGCCTTAGGGTGCCTGAAACCAGCGCTCAGAGGGGCACCTTTGCTAGCTCAAGGTCACATAGTCAGTAGGTAGTAGAGCTAAGATCCAGAACTCAGATGCCTGGTTTGTGTCACACTGCCTGAGGGTCCTGTCATGGCCTCAGCAGGGGACCTCCCTGACAGTTGGGCCTTGTTACTCTGACTGGCAGTTTCCTTGCCCTGCACAGGCCTGGCCATGAGGCAGGGTCTCCAGCTGCAACCTGAACAGCTTATGAGTGAGCTAGACTGAAGGAGGTGGCCCAGGGAAGCCTTGGGGGAAATTGTGGGGTGATCTGCCATGGGGGTTGTGCCTCCCCATGTCTGTTGCTCCTTCCCTGCCCCTACTAGCGTGGCTGGCACTGCCCCAGCCCCAGGATCCCAGGCAGGCCTGAGGGACCCTGTTGAGCCATGGAGCACTGCCATTGGAGCTTCCATTTTATCCAGTGACAGGGGAGTGGGAGTTGCTGTCCAGGACATATCAAGAGCTGCAACCAGGCCCAGGTACAGAGCAGAGCAGGTCTCCCACACACAGAATCAGTGCCAGAGAGGCTGTAAGAGGCAGAAAGACCCAGAGAGAGATGGAGAGAAAACAGGAGGCAGAGAAAAGTAGAAACAGACCAGAGCCAGGGAGACAGTGAGAAGCAGCGAGAGCAAGCCATAGAGGCAGAAAAACGTACCAAAAGACAGAGACAGAGAGAGACTAGAGAGAGACTAAGAATCAGAGGGACAGTGAGATGTGGAGAGATAGGCCAGGGAAAGGCCTAGAGGCAGAGAGACAGAAAAGTGGAGACAAAAACAAAGACCAGGAGCGAGGGAGACCGGGACAGACACGAGAACAGCAGCATAAGGCAAGTACTATTTGTGTGGTAAACTGGTAAGGGGGGCTTCGGCCACCTCAGGCCTCACTGGGCCTCCCTGAGGGCTGAGATGTTGACTAGCTCATCAGGTCTGTAACCCATTTGGCACATTAGTTGAGAAACTTTGTCCCCAAACACTGCTGGGATGCCAGCAGGGCACCAGAGCTAGTCCCCAGCTGGGAGGGAGGACTCCAAGCCCTGCTTTGGCCCTTTGCCTTTCTCCTTGGGCTCTCAGTTTCCCCAGGGTCTCGACAGCCCAGCATGCCTGGCCCACTGGCCGGGCTGAGAAGCCACAGGTAAAGGGCCCAAGGCCCTCGTGGGGCCCGCCAGAAACCCATTGTCTCCTCCAGGTGCAGTTGGCCACCCTTCCCCCCACTCCTCCTGGACTCATTTGTACACCTGCATCCCTCATCCTCTGCTCTGTCTTCACTCTCATCTGAGGTCTGCACCATCCTGACATGCCACTTCCTCTGCTCACCACTTGTCCATTGGCCCCAAGTTTCAATCTCCCTCTTCGGACCCAGGTGGGCCCCAGAAAGCCAGGCTACTGGCCAAGATTTCAAAGGCTCCATGGCTGCTGCCTACCTAAGCCCAGGGAGAGGGCCTGAGGGCCCCAAGGAAAGCCTCTTCCTGCCATCCAAGCCCTGCCTCCTCAGGCTAGTCTGAGTGAGATTTAGTTCTCCTTTGCAGGCCTGGATCAAACAAGGGCCAGTCTGAGGGTACCTCCCTCCCAGCCATCACACTTCCCA